>NC_090984.1:81299355-81602385 GCF_041146395.1 Eulemur rufifrons
ATTTGCCCTTTTGCGTCTGGTTTATTTTACTTAGCACGTAGCATCAGAATTTCATTCCTTTCCAAGGCTGAATAATGTCCCACTGTATGTATATGCCACATTTTATTTATCTATTCATCTGTTGATGGACATTGGATTGTTTCCACCTTTGGGTATTGAAAATAATGCTGCTATGAACACTGGTGTACAAGCATCAGTTCAAGTCCTATTTTTAATTCTTTTGAGTACATACCTAGGAGTGGAATTGCTGAATCATGGTAATTCTATGTTTAATTTCTGAGAACCACCAAGCTGTTTTCCACAGTGGCTGCACCATTTTACATTCTCACTAGCAACACCCAAGGATTCCAATATCTCCACATCCTTGCTGAGTTATTTTCCTTTTATTAAAAAAAGTAATAGACATTTTAATGGGCGTGAAATGGTACCACGTTGTGATTTTGATAGTTTTGTAAGCAGAAATCATACCGAGGATACCTATGATAGGTAATTTCTCATAGTTAAGGTTTTGCAATGGAGATTAGGATCATAACACGTACTAAAGATATACTAAGGATGTTTATAATTCACCTTATTTCACACACTATCTTCTTGTTTATCCTGTTTTTGGTGTGAAGATCTTAATTCCCTTTCTGTATTCTCATTTTATGTATTCATTAATTTTTCTTCTAGATACAAGTTTCAAAGTTTATCTAATTTTTGTTCATGGCATTCAAACATATTCTGATGACAATTGTCATTACTTCTGGTGTCCTATTGAACCAGCCTCTGAGGTTGAGTTGATTCTTTTGACTCCATTGTTAAGTTACGCAGCATTTTGTAGTCACTAAAAGCAAAGATGAGGAGTTATTTTTGGGGGGTTGAACTATGAAGTTGCCTTTCTTTCTTTCATTTTTCATAGAGACAGGGTCTCAAGACAGCCCAGGCTGGTCTCGAACTCCTGGCCTCAAGTGATCCTCCTATTTCAGCCTCCCAAAGTGCTGGGATTAGAGGTTTGAGCCACCAGTGCCCAACTGTTTTCTTTAGACATTTATCATAGTCAAGTGACAGATCTAATGTATTGAAATAGTCTCTATTAAATCTTAATTTTCTTTGGGTATAACAACACATTTGAAAAGAGACACCTTTCATGAATGCTTGGTCAGCAAATATTTGAGGGCCGACCATGAGCCAGCCATTGTGCTGGGTGCTGCATACACAATGGTGACTAAACAAACCTCATGGCATGTGGTGGAAGTTTGCAGAAATGGGATAGTCCTATTCTTATTACTTTCTTTTTTTCCCCTTTATTTTTATTTATTCAGTACCACCATCAAATCTTATTACTTTCTTAACTAACATCTTAAGGGATAACTTTTGAGAGTTCTCCAATAAATTTAGCCCAAGGCTAAATTATACTTTTTGAGTTGATTTTCACCCATCATCTTTCCCAAAAGGATTTGAATTACTTTGCAAGAGATACAGACAATGATGTTTATACACAGAAAGGTAAAATCAGCATCAAAAGGTAAGGAAGGTAGCAACAAATTAGCCCTAAGTTGTATGTTTCACACAATTACTATTATGTAGTTACTATGCTTGATACACACTCTAGGGATGCATTCGGTTGGGAAAAACCAATTAACATTGATTTAAACAATGTTAATTGTTTAAATTAACATTGATCTCATATGACAAGAAGTTTCAAGTGATACATTTCAAGGCTAGTAAAGTAGCTATCAGGAACCCAGGTTCTTTATCTTTCTGCTCTGCCATCCTTAGCATGTAAGCCTTTGTCCTCTTGCTGTCACATCATGGTCCCGTGACAGTTGTTGCACCTTAAGGCAGGAAGAAAGGAGAAGGACAAAGGGGGAGGAGTTTTCTCCTTTACTTTTTTATTCTGGAAGAAACAGCCTGTCAAGAACTATGAAAGGTCTGAATTTTATCCTACTTGCGAGCTAACAAGTTAGCCTGCCGTGGTTTCATGGATGCTGGCAAAAGACACAAGACTCCTGGGTTAGAGACAAAGGACTTCATTAGTCACAACACAGCCAGCAGCATGAGCATCAGCATGCTGAAGGTAGTTCTTGTTGCCCTCAAGTCTCACAGTAGCAATACAGATAGGCCCACAGGAATTCCTGCACACACAGTGGGTTCTTTACAGATGAACCCTGAACTTAGGGACTCCAAATCTTACAACTGGTAGTAGGCAAGCCTGCCCTTTGCTTTGGAGAGAAACATTATCTCTGTCTTCTAAGGTTCTAAGCAAGTTTTACCTTTTCTCTGGAGAGACAGTATCTCTATTTTCCAAGGTTATATGCTACGAAAACATTCTGGAAAGAGTCAAATAAAAGGCAGTCAGTATCTCTGCTTGCAAAAAATGTTGTGGCACTTATTGATCCTTCTTGAAATAACTTGTATAACTTATACATATAAAAATTTGGGCATTTAGTCTCAATCAAGTATTGTTTTACCAATTTCAATAAGCAATTGGTAGTTTAGTGCAGAATTTTAATATCACAGCTGTGTAATGTCTAACTGTACAAGCCCATAATTCCTTAGAACCCTCCCCCTTTTAAAAATAACCTGTATTAGTTATTTTTACAGACCATATGTTTGGGTGAATTCTTTTAATTCAAGAAAAGTTGTATGTCATGAACTTCTCCCAATCTTTGAGTATCTATAGCTTAAACAACACATTCTACTTTGTGAACAGATAGGTGTTTGGTAAGAGTTTATAAATATACCTTTTCTAGTTTCATTTATTTTAAGAGGATTTTTTCACCTCATGACAGTCATTTTAGGGCTGACAACGTTACCATGGTAACCATGTTCCAAAATTCTGGTTGCTAGTGAATATTGATCCTTAGCACTTCAACACCTCTCACTACAATGTTCACCTCTCTACGTGAAGGAGGCTTTGCTCAGAGAATACATTTAGGTCAAGGAGTCCACAACCAGTGACAGTTAGGTACTATAAAATAAATTAATAAATAAATCCCAGGAACCCAGTCTAAAGATTCCATTGAGAAACCTACTCAACCCACATCATAAGGGCTTTCATTTTCACCGGAACAGATAGAAGCAAAACTTCTTTGTTTCCTTTTCAGCTGCATTGTGAGAACTCAGGAGCTCAGTAAACGCAACACGTAAGGCATTGATGGAAAATTTCAGATGTGAATGGACATGCCTTCCCCCCTGAGGCAACGATGTCTGTGAATTACTTTTCAAAGCCCTTACTATATGATTTTGAAATAAAAATACTTCTCTCCTGGAAGGGAGGGAGAAATTTTAACCTGCTTTGTGCACTGGAACTTAATGATTGATCCCAACCAGAGTCCAGGGGCCTCATGGAGGCGATTGTCAGGGGTATAGCAGGGCAATTGCAGATGGAATTTGTCCCTTTTCTCCATAAATGAGGGAGAACCTCTCACCTTCACCGAGATTTCACATATGAGAAAGGGGAGGCTTATGAGAGAGAAAAGCTTTGAAAACTCAATTCTCCTTGCCAAGAACTAATGGACTGTCTTCAATGTGCGTGAAAATACGTCCTGCATAGTGACCAAAGAAGCCAAAATGAGGCCTCTACAGACCTAATTTGGCATCAGTCTGTCTCCGTGCGAGAAAGTCTGGATGTGCTTATTTTACTCTCTGCTGTAACTAAGAAAAAAACAAACAAAAACCCTGCGAAATTTCATTGAGACAACAGTCGGTCACAAAAAAGGAATTTGAACCAAGATAACGTTAGTTACATTTTATCCACATGTTCCTGAAACCCGCGTGCTAATAGTTAACAAATATGATTTAGCCCTTCACCATTAGATTAAAATTTAACCAAATCAGCAAAGACTTTGTGTAGTTAAAAGAATCTACACACACACATGGAGATATCTTTTGATATCTCAAGAACTATTGATAGAATTAAAGGATTCCAAGACCAAATGAGACATTTCATTTTCTTGTCAACTTTGTTCTTTGTTTGGCAAGGTGAATGTGCACTTAAGTGAAATGTAAATCCAGGGAGAAAGTGCAGTAGAAATTGCTCACCTGTTACCTGTATCGATAGGCAACCCTTATGGAGCTCTCTCAGCCAGGCACTGTTTATTCTTCAGTGCTTTACAAATAGGATTTCATTGAATGCTTACTAGAAGTCTCATAAAAAGTGAATGGTATTATAATCTCCATTTTCCAGTTGTGGCAACTGAGACACAGAGAAGTTAAGTGACCTGCCCAGTGTCACACAGCTATCTGTACAGGGCAATGCTGCTTGTGTAAAATGATACACGTGGTCCCCTGAGCTTTGTGGCTCAGGATGGTCTGTGCAAAAAGAGGGGAGAAAATCAGGCTGTGGTATATGGGAGGGAAAGAACAAAGAGAGGCTCTTAAAGTCAAAGTGAGGACGATGTCTCCAAGGACAGTACAATTTCTCATCAGGGAGGTACAGGTCAGGCTCCCCAGCCTCAGAGGCCTGTCCAGGGTTTCTTTGCTGCCAGGGTCACGCTATTCAACTGCCCGCAGGGGTGCTGCAGCCCTGGAAAGAGGCCCAGGCTGTAGGGCTGCCAGAGACCTGGCTAGCCCTCTACCCAAAGGCAGAAGAGGATGCCATTTCTGGGTAAATTCTCCTCCAAATGACCTTTCTGAGATAAATCCCGTCTGTTTCAGTGTGTGCTTTCCTCAGTATATCCTCTCCAGCTCCAAAAAGACATGTCCTCTGACATCTATCCAGTTCTCCCAATGGCCTTGGGCACTGGCGACTGTTTGTGTTCAGGGGAACGGAGTCATTCCCAGTATTGCTTTTCCGGAAGTGTCCTCTCAGTGAAAATGGTGTGATGTTTGAGTACAGATAGGCTTATCAGCAAAATGCACCTCTTTTTAGTTTATGCCGCCTGTTTTCCCTGGAGAATGAAGCTCTGTTTAGTCCAAATAATATACGGGGAATGTTTGGAACTGTGATGTAACCATCTGTTGTTGGAAATTAAAAATCAGAGAGGACATATGCTAACCTCTTCCTCTGGAATTTCTTTACCTGCCCTCTCAGTATGGTAACAGAGCCTATTCCGTCTTAAACCTTTTTGCCATTTATCATTTGGTCGTTAAAATGATGAATGTCTCTGGCTCTAAAATATGCATTATTAGAATCATTTGGTTTAAAAATATGAGTATCTCTAATAAAAGGGATGACTGGGTAAGTAAACAAAATTTATAAAATCCAAAGTCAAGTCATCTTGGTTAAACCCATAATATCAGGTCTCATAGGTTGTTTTAAACCAATGATTTAAAGTATAATTTAGTTGTTCCTCTGAAGACTTCATCTTTAAAAAAAATTACAATTGGGGATAATTGTTCACATCTGCCTGATGTTTCTATTTGAAAAGACATAACAGAATGTAAAATTATGAATTACAATTGCTTTGTTTATAATTAAAATCAAAATGGGAAAATTCAAGTAAAGAACTAGGTAATTCTGAAAGGTATTCTGTATATGAAGACTCAAGGTAACACGTTTTGTTATAGCATTATCAAACATTGGGTCTTTTTTTTTTCCCCTTATTTCTTCTGCTTTTGTGCAGGTGAGGTGGAGAGGAGCAGATGTTCTGTCTCTAGTGAGACAATAATTCACTTCATTACTATTGTTTGACTTTGCCTGTTTGTGCCATTCGTTGCTCACAGAGGCTTGCAATGCTATCTATGGGGCCTGAAATATACAGTAAGGAGCCAGAGGCCTTGAGAGAACTGAAGAAGAAATCATTGCCCCAGCCTCACCCAGTCACCTGTCCCCAGGTAAAATCATACCCTGTCATCCATGATGATTTGGAGAAGACCAGTCCCACTCAGCTGCTTTGCTGACCAGTTACCCTAGGCCACAACTACCTTATACACCAGATTGAGAAAGCTAATGCCAGAAGGAGCTTAGAAACTGACCTATTGAAGATCAGACCTGTGTTGGAAAGAACATAGTTCTGGCTGGGGCATGACAGAAGAAATTCAAGTATGTGATGAGTTAAACCAAAGTGAAGATTCTAACGAAAGACTAATGTGGTCTAACAAAAAAAAAAAAAAAAAGTAGGTGCACTGTGAATGCTTCTTAGCTGGAAACATCAGAAGATGCTGGTCAGAGGATCCTTAGGAGGAAAAAAATCCAGTTTTCAATGTTAAGTGCCCATGGAGAGAGTAATTACAGCTTGAACATGGGGTCTCTTGGAGGTGCAGGCACCAAGCGGCAGATCCGAACACAGAAACTTGGCTTGTTTGTTAAGTAGCGTGGGGGATACTTGCCTGTCCAGTATCCATTCTTCCCTTTTTCCTTAGCCACACAACCCAGATTTTAATCTGGTGGCAATGTGCTTAGCTTAAGGACTGCACTTGGCAGCTATATTTACAGCCAATGGCCAGTGAGACACAGGCAGCAGTTGTTGGGAGGGGATAGACTACGGATACACTTCTTTTTCTGCTCCTCCCTTCCTTCCGTGCCTTCCTACAACAGGAAGATCAATCTGATGGCTTGAGCTCTAGCTGCCACATTGGGCCATGAAGTGATCTTGAAGGTGAAGCCATATGCTAAGGACGGCAGAACAACAAGGCAGAACTTTGATGACACCGTAGCTCCCATACCATCCAGACCCCAGCCTTCTTTCACATGAGAGAGAAATAAGGTTCTATTTTGTTGAAACCACTGTTACTTCTGCATTCACCTGGGACGTCACAAGCCTAAGGATCTTGGTAAGGCTTTGACAGAGGAGTGAAGAACTGGGGTGTTTTAGTTTGTCTATTTAAGTTAAATACACTGTAAAATAAAAGTGATTTAAAATGACAAAATATAGTCTCTGAACTCAGTCATAAAAAGGAATCAAGGGGTTATATATTATTGTATTATGTATTATTTGGCTTAAACAAAAAGAGGCTTTATTTTCTCACATAATCGAGAAGGCCGGAGGTCAAGTGGGCTTCAGGTAAGGCCCGATATAGTAGCTGGATGAGTCAGTGAAGACTCTCTTCTTAGTCTGCCACGGTGCTGGCTTTATTCTCAGGCTGTCTTGCCTGGTGATCACAAGATGGCTGCCAGACACAACCTGAGTTACATGCCTCCTCATTCACGTTTCCTTAGAAAAAGGAAACTTTTTCCCCAGAAGCAAAGTCTCCTTGCATCGGCCTGAACTAGGTGACCATTCCTAAACCAATTTCTGGAGCTAGAATGATGGGGTCCACTGGTTGGCTTAAACTTACCAAGGTCCACCCAGAGAACTGCAGCTATGTTAAATCCTGCCCACCACATGTCTGGGAAATATGGGGCACTGCTGGGAAGGAAAAAAGAGGATCCATGTTGGGAGGACACTATGTGTCTTGTATTTATCGTGGTCATCCTCACCAGGTAGTGTTATTTCAAGGGCCTTAGTTTTTTAAAAGGCAAAGGTCTTTTGCTCCCAAATTTCATTTTAACTAGCCTGGGATCCAATATTAGACTTACTGATGTAAGGCATGAGATTTCCTGCAAAACTTTTGCTACTCTTACCTCCATTTATTAATTCAATAATGAATTAATTGACATGCTGGCTACACGTCATATACTCAGCGGGTCTCGCCTGACAGGACAAACACATAAGCCGTCAGGATCAGTGATGCCAGCACATGGGGCACACATATTCCTCATGAAGGCCAGGAAGCAAGTAGGAGGCGCAGGAACTGGGACAGGTGAGTTTTGATAGCGATGCAGGAACTGGACTAGGAGTTGGGAACAGGGTGATGCCCAGACAGGGTGCCCCTGTGTGGGCCCCTCAGTGAGGACCCTGGGTAGATTGTTGGTTCTGGGAACCTGAGAAAGGGAGAATGGGGCAAGGGGTGCATTTGGGGCCTTGAAGCTGTGCCTGTTTTGCAGGCTTACCAGGGCTGGCTTTGCAATCTGTGTGCTGGGTGCTAGCAATTCTCCACAAGGAGGATGAGTAGAGTTAGTGGTTCTTAATTTGGGCTTTTGGAGTATTTGCGGAGTAAGATGCTAAGAGGTGAGAGTGAAATCTCTGAAACTTCCAAGAAGAACTTTCTCCAAGCCAGCTAGCTGCTGCTCTCCTGATTCTGGAACAGCTTCTTGGGAGTTTTCAGTTTTTCATGACACAATTCTATTTTCCTACAAGAGTCAGAGAATAAGAGCTTCATAACCCAAATAGTTCACAGTATAGTATTTGTCTCTATTTAAAATCATCTCCCACAGGGTTCAATTAACAATGTACATGTCAAATTATGTCACACCCATTACTTGCTCTAATTTGGTCAGGCTGGGTCAGGCAGTCCCTGAACGGGGCCGTTAACCTCCCAGCAGAGTCACGGCTGCTGCGTCTGTGCTGCCCTTGGCCTTGGCTGGGTCAGGGCAGAACACCTCACTGGGAAGCACCCAGCACTGCTACAGAAAAGGTCGAGCTCATGATGACAGCGACCAGTCGTCAACCCCTTTATCAGAGCCCCTGGGACCATGTGTGTTTGAATCCGGGCTCATCATTTAGCAGCTGGGTGATCGTGGGCAAGTTCTTTAACTTTTCTGAGCCTAATTTTCTACATCTGCAAAATGGGAATACTTCATTTATGTTTATACTTTTAATTTATAATTATTTCACTAGGGCTGTAGTGAGGGTCAAATGCCCTAATGCATATAAAAGGTTTGGCACAATGCATGGGATTTACTAACAACTCAATGCCAGCTATTTAGTAGTAGTAGTAGTAGTATTTAATTTTTTTATCTTGTTCAGTCCCTCAAAAATTGGGATTCCTCCTGAGATCGCCCTGAGGAAATATTTCACCAGCCCTCCAGAAACTGGGAAAATACAGGTGCCCTTCCTGGAAGGCATGGACAATAGCCAGAGGACCCACAATGATATTCCAGCATGAGGATTATTATAATAATGTGTGTGGCAAGAGCAGCCCCGACTTTAAGAATACCTCTGCGTGGGCACAGAAAGCTTCTTTCCCTGCCTTGGGGTTCACGGGATGCCTCTGTGTGTTCAATTGATCTGCAGAGCCCCAGATGAGAAGACATAGGGTGCCAGCCATTCTATCTTAAATAGAGGCAAACTGAAGCACAGAGGAGTCTCCACACACACATACAGTACTTTCCCACACCTCTCAAAGGAAAAGGGAAACTAATAATTGTAGAGCTAGAGGCAGAATTTCTTGCCCCGAGAGACTTGAGACTGAGGTCAATATTGGGAAAATTATCTGGGGTTAATTTACATGCACGAAGCCTTTGCTTTTTTTTTTTTTTTTTTTTTTTTTTTGAGACAGGGTCTCACTCCATTGCCCCAGGCTAGAGGGTAGTGGCCTCATCATAGCTCGCTGTAACCTCAAACTCCTGGGCTCAAGTGATCCTCTTGCTTCAGCCTCCTGAGTAGCTGGGACTACAGGCATGCAACACAATGCCGGGCTAATTTTTCTATTTTTCATAGAGACAGGGTCTCACTCTTGCTCAGGCTGGTCTTGAACTCCTGACGTCAAGCGATCCTCCTGCCCTCAGCCTCCCGAAGTGCTAGAATTACAGGCATGAGTCACCACCCCTGGCCTTAGACTGTGCTTCTTACCCTCTTTCCACATCCAGAAATCTCTGATGTAGTCTGGCAGCCCCATTTATGGGTACGCCCAGGAAGTAGTCCATTGTAGAAGCAGCCCTGGATTGTAGTCAAGAGACCTGTACTCTAATCCCAGTCCTGCCAAAACAGCTGTGTGACCTTGGAAAAGTCACTTAACTTAGTACTGTACTTGAGAAACCAAAACGAAGGGTTTGGACTTCCTCAGTGGTTCCCAAACCTCACTGCTCATTAGAACCCCTGTGTGTGTGTATGTATATGGTGGGGGGAGGGGGGAACTGGAGCCTAGGAATCTGTATTTTGAAAGTATTCTAGATGATTCTGAAGAGCAGTATCACTGTTGGGAACCCTGGAACAGATGCTATGTAGGGTACCTCGCAGGACTCTAATGTTTTCGGAATCCAAAGCACCTTTTAGCACATTCCACACAATTCAGTCCAAAGGAGATGGCAGGGCTCATAGTGAGCCCCCAAGACCTAATTGGTGTGTGATCCCAGAGAGCCCGCCAACATTACAGAGCATCTGGCTAGGCTGGCGTGAGGGGGCTGCCTGTGTGTGCTTGGACTCTGGGTCCTATCTGTTTCTTGGCCAGTTTGGCTTTGGAGCCTGGTGTCTTGGGCTCACCTGGGCCCAGCAGTGCCTGAAGCCTGACTGTGACCATCTACTCACTTGCTTCTGAGGGCCCAGGGGCTTCTTGCCATTCTGCTGTGGTCTGGAACGTCAGATCCACCTGCCCCAAGTCCAAAGAGCAGGTTAGGAACCCTAACCAGCCTCCCTGCATCCTTGAGGCCAGTGTCCTTCACATGAGCTTTTGAACTCACAGTCATGTGTCTCCAGCTGTCCCAGAGTTACACAAGTCCCAGTGTGAATAAGGTGCTGTGGAATGCTAAGGCTAAAGCTGTCGTTAGCTCTTCTTTCAAAAGTTTCAATCCTGCCATTCTTTGGCTTAGTAAACAGGGAGGAGGCTTTTGTGTTTGTGTGGGAGCCAACGCAGGAAGAAACTACAGCTCTCAGGGATGACTTTGGTCCAGGAAACATGTGTCCAGTCTCCCTCTAAGTGGCAGAGAGAATAGAGGAGTGGGGTTGCGTGGTGGGAGCTGTGCAGTGGCCCCTCACTGCCTGCACACCAAGCAAGCAGCAGGTTGGGGGCTGCGTGGGTGTGTGCTTGGGGGGTCGGTAAAACCTTGTTTCTGAGTGTGCCTGGGCAGATGTTTCTGGATGAGGTTCTCATTTGAATTGGTGGACCCAGTCAAGTAGATTGCCCTTCCCAGCGTGGGTGGGCATAACCCATCTGTTCAAGGCCTGAATAGAACAAAAGGCACAGGAAAGAAGGAATTTGCATCTTTTTCCCTTCCTCACTGCTTTAAGCTGGGACCTCTCATCTCATCATCTCCAGCCCTTGACTGATACCTAAACCATCAGCTCCTCTAGTTCTCAGGCTCTCGCAGTTGGACTGAATCACACCACGGGCTTTCCTGGGTCTCCAGCTTACAGACAGCAGATCATGGGACTTCTCAGCCTCTATAACCACGAGTCAATTATTCATAATAAATCTCCTTTTATACACACACATACACACACAGAGAAAGAGGGGGAGAGGGGGGGGGGGGAGAGAGAGAGAGAGAGATATCTCCTACTGGTTCTGTTTCTCTGGAGAACCCTAATAAACAAAGAAAACACCTAAGATGCAAGGCTTGGCCCTGCCATTTTGCTCAGTTAGGACAAATGCAAAGGCAATAAGCTACGTAGAGACTCCCTTTGTTCTAGATAAGGAGGAGAATGAAGTCTGAGAACAGCCCAGCGGGGCAGGGTCCACTGCTCAAGAAAAAAATTCAATGTCAAGGCTGAGAATTTTGAGCCTAGTTCCTCAAAGTGTCCTGGGCCAAGAAGAGGCATTCTTATCACTAGGCTGGGCTGTTCTGGATAAAACCAAACCTGCTTCTCTTCCTGGCAAAAGTCAGTGGTAATGAATGTCAGTAACATCCCAGACACCTGCCTGTGGGCTTCTTCCGCCAGGCAGCCAGATGGCTCATTATGACCAACACGCGGCCCTCCAGGCCCAGTGCCCTGGCCTGTTGGCAGCTGACGGCCTGGGGGACAGGGCCTTAGTCACATTGTTTAGAGGGTATCCCAGAGACTGTCTTGGGATGAGCAAGCTCAAGGGACACCAGGGATGATTTCCTTAGATTTGGGTTGACCCAACTTAAAGATTACTTCTAAGTGACGTCTAAACTCTAGAAAAGTAGAATAAAATGATATACTCATTACTGACCAGGAAGTGGTTGAATTCTTTCTGTTACCATAATGCTACTATTTGGTATTATTTCAAGTAAATGATCAGTGTATAACTCAGTGGGTTTCAATATTTAAAAATAAATAAAGAAGCAAACATATCACTGACCCTTGACTAAATTGGTGGTTATCATCACACTTAATAACTGCCTTGGCAGCACATCATTCCCTCTGGAAAACCCGTCATCAGCAACTGGCAGGAACTCATGCTGTTCTTACTTAAATTTTTCTGTTAATAGATGGTTGGACTCAACTTTTTTTTCTTTGACTTTTAAGCAGTAGTAATTCAACACTGAAAAGGAATGTGGTGTTTATAGTTTATGTTTCTTCCCAAGAACAAAGAAATCTGGCCGGACACGCACATGTACAGCATGGACCTGTATCTGGAGTTATGCATGATGATTTTTTGAGGTGGAGTCTGTGTTTGGGTGAGGCAGGACAACCAAGCTGCTTCTCCAGAGGAGGTGGTCCCCACTGTGGCTTTGTGTGTCATAGGCCACCCCCCCAGTCACCCCAGGCACACTGTGCTTCCACCGCCCTGCTTCCGCCTGCCTCACGGAGCTTTCCCACACGCTTCTTCCCTCACCTCTCTCGGACCTAGCCGGCCAGGAAGTCACAGCCGCAGCAAAGAGGCTCCACACTGAGCATCCTCAGTGGCCCCATAGTGAGACCAGAGGCAGATGGTAACATCTAATGCCACCTGAGGCTTGAGGTCACTTCCCAGGACAATCATCTTTATACTTTTCATTTTGCTTTAGAACTCTGCAGGATTTCCTTGACTCAAATGCTCTTATCAGTCTGAAGGTCTCCTAAAGGTTCTTCTGGTTCACTGTGTCTTAGTCTGCTCGACACAGATAAGATGGCGGGTGAGACAAGAGGTTTGGTAACACTGGCTCCTGATGACACGAGATGTAGATGACACATGTGCAATTTCTCAACATGAGTTTGGCCTAAACACTTGCAAATACACCATCCTGAGCTGAAAAAGTGACTTTTTTAATGTTTTTTTTTCTTTTTAAGGAAAGATAATAATCCAACAATCACCAGAGAACACTTACTATTTTCCAGGCATTATTGCAAGACCATGAGATTCGATGTCAGAGAACCCCTGCCCTCTAGAGTTTTACAGATTAGCTAGTAGAAAGAGGTTTTTGCTAAAAAGTACAAATCCAAATTACTCTTGCTTCTCATGTTAGGGACCTTATATCTAGGGTTAAAAGCAGCTGTAGGCCAAGGGGTACACAGAGCCATGGGCTAAACATGGTCCACACCTTCCTGAAATCAAAGGTCCTCAAAGATTTGGAAGGAACTTTTTTCTTTAATTAAAACAAACCTATTCTGGAATAGCACACACAAAAAAATCACATAGCCCACCTGTACCCTTAGTTGCAGCCCCTCCTCCACCCTCAGTGGACAAGGGCACACAGCAGGGAGAGAACAGAGAGGCTGGGGCAGTCGGGGAGGTGGGCTGAAGCCGACTGCAGAGGCACCACAGGGATGTCCCTAAGGCAGCGAGGGCCAGGACATTCCTGCAGAGCCCCATGAGCCCTAGATTAAAGGTAGACCCACAGAAATGCCTTGGGGGAACATTGTAAACTTCGGCAGCTCTTTATGTTGTTTCAGAAATGAGGGAGAAACATTCACCAGTAGCTTCAGAGGGAGGAGACACAGTCTTTGAAGCAACCCAGGGGTTTCTTAGCTGGGCCTTGTCTGCTTTGAAGTTCAGTCCACTCTCCCCAGGAAGTGGGGAGGCTCTCAAGGGCTTGAAGCAGAGAAGTTTCATAGAACAGAAAGAGCAGAGGGAGGCAGGCTGCACCCTCCCACAGGCAGGAAGCTTTGCTGAGTAACTTTGGTTTTAGTTGGAAATCTTCTGACATCTTCTCTCTGGGCAGGGTGGGGAGTTTGGGCTGCGCTGTGGCCTGTGGGTTAGATTTCTTCCTTCCTTGCAGTGGACAGGGATGGTGGGGTGGGTGGATGAGGCAATGGACCTTGAGAGGAGGCAGAGGTCACCACGGAGGGTTTCAAATTCACAAAAGCATTTCTGCTACGGGGAGGACGAGGGACACTTGCCTATGGGACAAGGCCACTGGAGATTCCAGAGGAGGGACCCACCCAAGCCTCTAGACTTGTGGCTTTAATTATCCAGTTAGTCATAGGTTTACTGTCATCCAAGTTTAATAAACTTGACTGTGACCTCTGAGCAAAAAAAGTTGTCTAAGCTTTTTTTTTTTTTTTTTTTTTTTTTTTAAATAAAGGCACCCTGGGCTGTTCAGCAGAGCCCTCAGAGCCCACCAGCCCTGGAGAAGTGGGGACTGCCACTTTTTCTTTTCTTTCTTTGGAGCTTTGATCCTGTCTCCTTAGGCACTGACTAGTCCGGTTAATCTGGAAAAACATTTAAGAGCCAACAGTTTATAACCGCTCAGAGGGAAGTTGTACTGGCACAGAGCACATGGAGAGCAGAACACAGGTTACCAGCCTGGGAGGGTGCGGCGAGGTGCTGGGCCCCTGCCGGCACTGGGCTGCTCACCCAGTTTTACACGGGAAGCACCAGGGCCCTGTTGCCCCTGGCCCCCTGCCCATGCCCTGGGAGAAGTGGGTATGCTTGGATGGCACCCTTCTGCACGGGAATAGGCAGGTTTTTGTACCCCTGACCTTGGAGCTCAGCATGCACAGCTTGGGCTTCCATTTTGAGAAACCTGATCCTTGGACTTGAACACTCTGCTCTTTGTGTTTTGCACAACAGGAGAGCCCTGCTCCTCGCTCAGCTCTGCCCAGTGCGTCTCCTGGCTTCAGCCTCCCTCCTGGGCACCTGACGGTTGTCGGTTTACTGTGACTCACTGCCATTATATCTGTCTGGGCTTATATTTCCAGTATCTCACCAGAGCTGCTATAACCCGTCTCCTGGGCAAGGCTTTTCACGCAGAGGCTGCCAGGCCAGCAGGAGAGGAGACCCAATCCATCTGTCAACATTTGAATAATTTCATCCACACACAGTTCTCTTCCAAACACCTGGGCTATTTTCCTTTTCCTGAACCATGCAAACCCAAGGCGCCAGCCGGGCTGTGCCTTAGCAGGAGCAGGACGTCACATCCCCCGCAGTGGTCCAGGAGCCCCACCACACTGGTTTCTTTGTGAGGTCATCTTTGCAGCGGTTTCCTGAGGCTCTGGCCTCCTTCCTGGTGTCTTCACACATTCTATTAATAGTTTGCCAGAGTTCTGAAGGTGTTTCAATTCAGTAAAAACATAAGAGCCTTTTGACTGCTCACTCCCACACTGCACACTGGGGGGGGGGGGGGGGGGAGATACAGAAGTGCCCAGAGAATGCTCTGGAGAATACAGTGTAGTTGAGTTATCCAAGATAGATTCCATCCAAAGGGAGCCCTGAAGAGAAAGAATTCCACGGTCAATTAAATTTGGGAATCTGCAGACTATCTTCCTCTTGGTGATTCAAACATGTATTTATATCATGAAGGATCTGAAAAGTCCTGTAAGTAAATCCTGTTCCCCTTTTTAACCCACCATTTCCCAAAGTCAGCATGACACTGACCATGGAATTCTTTTCATGTAACACCTAGTTATATCCCAAGGAACTAAATAATGTCTTTTGGAACATATTTTAGGAAATGATCTAACCATGGTTTTCAACCTAAGGAGACACCTCACTCTCTACAGGGTGTTTGGACATAGGTGGTGGGTGTTTGGGTTGTCACAAAGCTGGAGAGGCACTACTTGCGTTTACTGCATGGGGAGACTAATGATGTTACACTTCCTGTAATGCAGCCCCCTCCTAACCCGAAAAGGATTGTCCTGCCTAAATGCCCACAGCGCTCCCCACTCCACTCCCCCACCCCATTAAGAAGCAGTGGTTGGACACGTGCTCAGCATTGTGTTTTAAAGCCCTTTCTGCAGGTTCAGACACCTCTTGGTGTCTTCTTGGTCCCCCGGCTCCTTGCTTTCTCTTGTCGGGATGCCTGTGCGCTGGAGAGAGTTAAGTCTTGGCTTTTGCGGATCTGATAGGAGTTAGAGTTAACAGAAGCAGCCAGAGGGCAGGGTTTCACTGTTCCATCTACTCTGGAGATGGAGAGTGGCGTGTTCACTCCTCCCCGCGCCCGAGCCGCCGTGTCGCACGCGGACGCCCAGCGGCCGGGCAGGGATGGCCTGACCGACAGGTGGCTGCCCGGCCAGATCTCCCCAGGGGAGGGCTGTGTCAATGAGCCACCCTTACTTTGTTAAGCACACGCTGCCATTTCAGGCCACACTTGCCAGTTGCCATGGGCATTTTCTGTTTTGACACAAGCAGGGACACACTGGCACTCTGGACTTTGAGTTGCAGATTGTGGACGTTGGTGTCTCCACTGTCTTAGCCGCGAAGGATGGACGGTGCTTTCCCCTCACCCGCCTGTTGTCATTTTCCTTCTCGAGTAGCTGATGTTGGCTGAGCACTGAGAGTTTTCTCTTAGGCCTGAACCACGGGTCCCCCTTTCCCTGGGAGGTGAAAGGGTGTTCAGTAAGGAGAGCAGCCTCTCTTTATTCTCAGAGGAGGCGCCGGTGCGCCACAGCGACAGCGACAGCGACAGCGACAGCGGTTGGGTGGGTTCCCTTGGGGCGAGCCGAGAGCTCTGCGGCCAGATAATCAGCCGCCACTCCAGCGCAGGCCAAGAGAAAAGAGCAATTTGACTTTTTTCAGAGAAGTGTGATGCTGGTGGGGAAATTCACTGCCAGCCTGCCGGTGACTCCTGTCCCGCGCTCCACCACAGGAGCGCAGCCTATAAGCGCCACCAAGCTCAGTGCAGGCCAAGCCCCATTTCCGTTCTCCCCACCAGCCGGGAAAGATGCGTGATTGGGTGTTGGTCTCTGCAGCGGTCAAAACATCCTTCTCCTGGCCCGGGAACGTTTGCGCATAATTTTTTTCCGTGTGCCTGTTTCCCCCTTCCTCTTTTTCTCTTTCAGGATTAGTGGGGAAAGGGAAGTGGTACTTTTTTTTTTTAATTTTGAAAATGACCTTTAGGACGAAGTCCTGCCAATCGTGTTGTTCAATAGTCCATTTTGTTGACCAGGACACGGAGATCCAGGGAGAGGAGATTTCAGGTCGTTCTGCTGGTGAGCTGCCCAGCCAGGCAGAGGCCCCTGGTGCCTGCAGTCCTTGCGCCCCCCACATTCACGATTGTTTGCCCTTCTTTAATACACCCTGAAGCAAAATTTTATTGAGTTTTCTCTGTTAAGAAGAATTATAAAAACTTGGAGAAAAAAGCAAAACGTCCTTTCAATATTAAATTAAAGCAATGTGTAAGAAGCCTATCTGAGAGTCATCTGGCTACCTAGGGGTAGGCGACTTTGACTTATTATTTACTATTAATTAGAGTCCAGACATTTTTTTTTTATTATTATTTTTTTTGAGATAGAGTCTCGCTCTGTTGCCCAGGCTAGAATGAGTGCCGTGGCATCAGCCTAGCTCACAGCAACCTCAAACTCCTGGGCTCAAGCGATCCCCCTGCCTCAGCCTCCCGAGTAGCTGGGACTACAGGCATGCACCACTATGCCCGGCTAATTTTTCTATATATATATTTTTAGTTGTCCATATAATTTTTTTTTCTATTTTTAGTAGAGACAGTAGAGCTCTTGCTCAGGCTGGTCTCAAACTCCTGACCTTGAGCGATCCACCCGCCTCGGCCTCCCAGAGTGCTAGGATTACAGGCGTGAGCCACCGCGCCTGGCCTAACCTTGCAGTCTTACTTCAGCATTCCTTTTTGTTCTCTGAGCGCACAAAAATCTTTGGTCTCATATCCTCTTCTGAAGCATATTTGTCACCCTGCACATTCCCTCATTAGTGCATTACTTCATTCATTGACACGTACTCACCATCTCCCTCTATAGTCCCCACCAATCTCCTATCAGCTTGAAATGAACACTAGGCACCCATTGTTGACTCTCTGACCCAAGTGGTTCCCTCTGGAGCATCCGCATGGCATCAGGAGAACCTCAGGCTATATATTCTCCACTTTTGCAGAATGAAAGAAATCTGATTGTCAGAAATAAGCCAGAACTGTCAAAAGTGTGCAAACTAGATGTGTTACTCCAAGTAATCTCTGCCCCTCCTGCCTCACGTTTTAATCATGCCGTGCCTGTGATCTGGGGCCAGGGATCTGGCCCTCAGGATGCCTGCTATGGCTATGCCCTCAGCCCTGCTCAGAGCCTCTGCCCACACACACAGTCATGCACATGACCTTCCACTCCAGGCACAGCTGAAGGAACTGTGGCCATGCACCTGCCCCAAGCAGCAGCCCCCTTCCTGGTTGGTAAGCCAGCAAACAAAGGCTGAGCCCAACCAGACAGTGAAATTCTGTGTCTTGGCAAAATTGACAAGGAGACTTAGAGCGAATACTTGGTAGTAAAAGAGATGGAGATAAAGCATGCATTGGATGCCATGAAGCAGCAGGCACTTAAACAGCAGCAGGAGGACAGCGGCAGAGACAGAATAGTCAAGTTGTCCCAGTGGCCAACCGTGGAGGTGCGATGGATAGTCTGTGCTGCTGGTGAGCTGTGTTTGATCGTGAAGGACCTCTTGGTTCCTGAGCTATGACCTGGGCTCTGTCGGGCTCCACACGGGTTCCGTTGCTCCTGTTCCTCCAATAGGCTGAGCTGTGTAGCTTTTCCTGGGTTGCCATCAAACCCATCATTTGGTCTACGGTCCTTACTTTTTGTTTCTCATCTATTCCATATTTTACTTCATTCACATGTTAACCATATGAAGTGGGTTTTTCAAATTTAATTTTTTAAATCAACACATAATTGTAGATACTTACGGGGTCCATAGTGATGCTTCAATACACAAAATGTGTAGTGATCACATCAGGGATAGCATATCCATCATCTCAAACGTTTATCATTTCTTTGTATTGGGAACATTCAATATCCTCCTTCAACTATTTCCTTACTTTCTTATTCACAAGTGGCTTTAAACCCCATGATGCTTAAAGGAACCTAGCAGGTCTCTGCTTCTTCCAATCAGAAGAACTTGACTCACCCTCTCATCTTTTCTAATAACTTAGGTAGTTAAAGAATTATTACCTTTTTTTCAGCCAATTCTCTCCAGTATCATCAAGGATTTTCTATTATAGGAAGGAATAAGCTTCCTTGGTTAGACCTGCCCTTCTCTGTTTCTCTCCATTCATTTGTTTTATCATTCATTCATTCTCTGAACAAGCCCGCCACAGATTCCAAAATGAATAAGGCCACACTGAGGGTTTGAAGAAGCTCACACTCTTGCAAGTGCAGCGTTACAAAAGTGGGATCGGTGCAGGAGTGACGTGGGAGGATGGGTCCCAAGATGGGGCCGCTGGACCCGGAGTGTCAAGGTGGCGCTGGGGGAGGGCACTCCCTCGCTCCATGGCCTGCACTGGCAGCTTTTCCTCCTGGCTCTCCCACGCACACTGGCTTTCCTGCCTCTGGCCTGGAACCGCATGTAACCAAAGCCACATGTTCAACCTGCATTAATTAAATGGCAGCCCCAGCAAAATTTCTAGTGCTGCTCTGATGCTTTTGTGTTATAATGTCTTTAACGTTTGTTACTGTATGTTGTTTGTTATGTTTAACCCTGTGGCTCAGATTCCATTAGTCTGTAAAGTTTAAATGTTGAGAGACTTCTGGTCTTGATTTTTTAAAATAAGAATTATTTTTGGTTTATTCCAGGAGAAACATATCTTCTCCCCTCTAGCTTGGACCTAAGAAGGTCTTCAGTCCTGATTTTTCTGGGAGATGACTGTAATCTTAACTGATTTTAGGAAACGGTGTAAGAAAAGGCTATGCTATAAACTCAAAGTCCCAATCCTCAATTTTCAGCTCCAAACTGCACAAAAATTAAATTCTCAATCCAGTTTCTAATCCCAAGTGTCCAGGTACCCAGAACGGCAGGGAGAAGGGGGAAAAGCGGTACCACCTTGTCTAGGGACAGGTATCTCACGCTGGCTCAGCTTTCACTCTCCCCGGGGGCCCTGCGCTCGTAGATGAGGCAGGCAGTGCCAGGCCGGCGAGTGTGTGTGGCAGTGAACCCAGTGTGCTCTCCAGGCTGCAGAGCTTTGCAGGCACAGTGCTGCTGCAGCCCCGGCCTGTTTTCCCTCTTTCACAAGGACAAACACTGGTGCTGGTGACGTAGGTTTGGTCATTTTTATTTTAAGGGGGAAGATGTCATAGTGATGAAGAGTCCTATGACTTTGTGCAAGTCCCCTAAACCACAGTCTGTCTCAGCTTCCTCCTCCGTAATGCGGACAAGAAGACTGCCTCCTTCCTAAGGTGCCAGTGAGATGGGAGAGGCGTGTGAAGGCCCTGCCTTGTGCCTAGTGGTAACTGTGGGTATAATTTTTTGGGGGGAGGGGCCAGAGATTGCCCTTCTGATCCTTGTAACTGTAAATTTGGGCTGGGGCAACTTTCAGACACACACAGGGCACTCCTGGCTGTGTGTGACCGCAAGGTTTTCCTTGAGGCGGGGCACCTAGGTATTTCCCTGTGGTTTCTGATACCTGGGCACTGCGGGGTGGGGTGTGGTGCCTGCCGACAGCTGTGTGCCCCCCTCCCAGCTGAGCGCCCTGAGGAGGGAGATCTACCTGCATGTCCTGCTGCACTGGAACCGCAGCGAGCGGGGTTCTCCTTGGACGCAGCGGGCACAGGCCCTTCAGCTCCTGCCTAATTGCTCTACACATCCAACTCGGGCATCCAGGGAGATTGTGCCCTGATTGCAAAGAAGAAATTATGGTTCAGGAGGCATTCTTCTGTATATTTCTAAGGCCCCTGCTCAGCTGCACAGCAAGTGGCCACACCCTAAGCATCTCTTTGGGCCTAACCCAGACCCTCCTTGTGCTCAGTCTGGGAGAAACTGAATTTGTACCCTTAGAGGCCCCATCCTCCCTGCCCTCTGGTTTCCCTTCCTGTCTTACTTCCGCATGTGTCTCTCTAATAAAGAACACTGAGATTAGTGAGCCAGATTTGCCTCCTGGACAGGATTTGTGAAATCCAGGTGCCCCTGCTTGTAATAGGGAAAAGAAACTCTTTGTTTTGGCTGCTCTGCACTGTCCTGAGTTTTCTTGGCATGTTGTGCTTCCCCTACCAGCTGTGCTCATGGCTTTGGTGAGGCTGCCCCGCCCAGACTCCCAGGCCTGGCCAATGAACAATGCATTCAGGGACAGGTACGTGGCCCAGGTTAGTCAAATAAGAATTAGTCCCAAGATTTTTGCTATAATTACTGGAAAAGAGTGTCTGGCTTTCCACGGAGCTTGCTAACATGGACCCTAATATGCTGCCAATGGCCATCTTGTTACCCTTTGTGTGAAAAGTATGGAGCTCCTGGACTTCCAATTATATGAGCTGATATATATATTTTTTTCTTTATGGCCTAAGTCCATTTGAATTGGAGTTTCCATTATATCACTTGCAATTTTTTTTTTTTGTAGAGACAGGGTCTTGATATGTTGTCCAGGCTGGTCTCAAACTCTCCGCCTCAAGCAAGCCACCATACCCAGGCTCACCTGCAATTTAAAGAGACCTGGCCACCAATTGGCTTAAGTATAAATTGGCTTCTAGCAATCAAAACAGATGTGTTTCTTCAGATAAAGGAGAACAAAAAAGAGGCAGGGGGAAAGAACAGGAAAACCTAGGCGGAGAGGCTTGGTCTGTAACATTCTGCCTTCTATTTTCTCCCTCTTTATGAAAACCATACCTCCTCCCCTCCATCATAACCATGTAATCTGTCTCCACTGTGCTTTAGCAACACGTCCTTGAGAAGGAGACTTTGAGAGACTTGCTCTGGCAGTGCAGAATTTTTAGACCATAGTGAGGTTTTTCTCCCCAAGGATCCCTTCGTTGTTTGAATCCCCACTCCCTTCCCAGAGTTTCTCAACAGCCGCCATGAGGATTAGTGATCTGGATCCCAGCCCACACCACTTGGAAAATCATTCCTGGAGCAAGTGCTCCACTTTCAGAAGACTTCAAACCTTCAGGCTCAAGTTGACTTCAGTGGTACAAGCAACCTCATGTCCTACCTGGGTGCCAGTGAGAATTAGATTCAGCTTTTAATGACCTCAACCCCCACACAGTTTAAACAAAGATGGAAATCTATTTCCTTCTCATGTAAATGAAGTCTGGACTTAAGCTCCATGAAGTTGTCATGAACCAGCATCTTTTTACCATTTGTTCTCACGGTCCTTACCGTCCTCTGCATTTGGCATACATATTCCCTGCTCCCTTCCCCACTTTCTCTTCTCCCCACGCCCACGCACCACTTTCACTTACATCACTGGCTAGAACACAAAGACAGGACCAGCAGGGGAGGCTGGAAAAGGCACCCTTTATTCTGTGTGCCAGCTAAATATTGGGGCCCTTCACTAAGGAGGAAGAGTAGAATGGCTACTGGGAGATGCTAAGAGTCTCTGCCACGTCCGGTCACCCCGGGATGTGCCACAGCAAAAATCCTCACTGGAATAGCACCACTGCTAGTGATGCCAAAGGCGGCCACTGGGAAAAAGAATCATCAACTCTAGACATATCCGTAAAAACGCCTCCTGTTATAAATGCTGGGAGCACGGCTTGGGACCACCTGGGGAAACCTTCCCCACTGTTATCTGTCCCAACCATTCAGATCATCACCCCCCTCAGGGAGGAAGGCCTCAAATCCCCTCTCAACTCCTCAGGAACAGCTGGACTTACAATGGTATTAGGCTCTCAGAAACATTTAGGAGACTTCCAGGAGCCAGAGATCAGGGAAGGGAGCTGTGTCCCTACTTGATCCCGTCTCAGCTAAGATTAGACAATAGCAGCTTTCTTCATGAAAAGCTCAAGTGGGAAGCGTTTCTTGATATGTTTCACTACCAGTCGATATTGAGGGTTGGTTTATGAATAAGAGAACTGTGGGATTCCACACAAGGTTGTTTGATCCCAGAGCTCCTTCTGCAGCTCAGGAGAACTGTAACTGGATTCTCCGAACACCACATTGGCAGGTCATTAACAACCATGTGACAAACTATCTTTAGGAAAGAAACTCAACCTCCCCATTCACTAGTCAACACTTGCAAAGTGCTTAAAGTGCTGGTTGGTACAGGACAGGGGCTCAGAAAATATTAGTGGAATATGGGCCTCAGCATTCTTGGTGAGAAAAGCCATCATCATCATTAAGGTTTTATTTCGCATCTGCTATGTATAGAGACTGTGCTAAGAATTGTGAAGGGTTCTCAGAGATGAAAAAGAGCCCTTGCTCTCAAAAAGTTTATGATCTAATAGAGAAAATACAAATTATTTTCAAAAGACTGTTTATTTCATGTCAATTTCCAAAAAAAAAAAAAAAAGCAAAAAATAATCAGAGGAAGAATCTGGGTGTCCTGTCTCCTACATTTACAATTGTATATGTTTTTGAAGCAGCTGGTTTCCAAATCCCCTAGCTCAGGGGTCCCCAACCTGTGGTGAACTGTATATTTCATTATATATTATAATATAATAATAGAAATAAAAGTGCATGATAAATGTAATGCACTTGAATCATCCCAAACGCCACCCCCCCAGTCTGTGGAAAAATTTTCTTCCATGAAAACAGTCCCTGGTGCCAAAAAGGTCGGGGAACACTGCCCCAGCTGACTCCTAGAGGATGGTGAGCATGTGACGTAGTTCACGTGGACCAGCGGGAAGTCATGGGTAGAACTCTGCTTGGAAGCGGCAGTAGTGGTGCCTTATGTTTATCTCCTGTCACCTCCTCCTTCCTGGCTGAGCCTCTGCCTCAGTTTAGCCCTCTCCAAGGTGAGACAACTACATTTGTTTCTCTCCAGCTTCTTCCTTCCCTCGCATTCTGTGCTGCTGGAAGTAGTAATATCTTGTGAATCACATGGAGCTTCCTGAGAACTGGTTTTACAGCAAATCTTTCTCAGGAATGGAGTGAAACATCTGGCTTTTCAAAATGGCTCTTCTGTTTTGAATTCATCTTCGCATGAATTTTTCTCAGAAGAAGTGATGAGTGAGGGACAGAGGGCAGGATAAAATGCCCATGGGAGAGTAAAACAGGGTGCCAGAAGACCTGGGGAAAGACCACAGATTTCCAGAGCTCGATCCTCTGCCATCAGACACTGAGGGCAGCTCTTTGCTCTCTGGGTACCCATGTCCTCCAGTCTGTGTCTTCAGCAGCCCCCACCCCTGCACTCCAGGGTAGTGCTCCTCCACCCTGTGCAACAGGTTTGCTGTGTCCAGCAAACCCGCCTGGATCAATGGGGCTTCAAAACTGTTCACACTCGTATTTCATCCTTTCACATTCAACGTCTGTTGAGCACCAATAGGTGCCATCTGGAAATCTTGTCTCCATTTGCCATCAGGAAGGGTTTGTATTTGCATCTCCTTTTCTATTTATTTTTTTATTTTTTAGTAGAGACAGGATCTCGCTCTTGCTCAGGGTGGTCTCGAACTCCTGATCTCAAGCGATCCTCCCGCCTCAGCCTCCCAGAGTGCTAGGGTTACAGGCATGAGCCACCGTGCTCGGCCAGAGCATCTCCTTTTCTATACGGTTAGTTTCACTTCCCAAGAGTGGTTTTGGACTTGAAAGCAGATGTTTCTGAGAGCAATGTCTCAATTCCTCAGGGAGGCACCCACTTCTCCAAAGGAGCCTTACACATCCTTGGCCCAGGTTAGCATCCGTGTCCCTGCACATCCTCATAGGCATTAAAAAGGACCGTAAGCATTGTTGCACAG
Organism: Eulemur rufifrons; assembly: GCF_041146395.1. Lineage (NCBI taxonomy): Eukaryota > Metazoa > Chordata > Mammalia > Primates > Lemuridae > Eulemur > Eulemur rufifrons. Next base: position 81,323,907 of record NC_090984.1, read on the forward strand.
TCCCACATCATCCGCAGGGAAGTCAGAGATGCCTGGATGTAACTAACAAAGACTCTTTGTGTCAGTGGGGCTGAGTCACCTGACAGGTCTGAAATGTAACTTCCTCCTCTGGGGCCAGGGGAACGGAATCTGGAAGGCCAGAAGGATGGGTCAAAATGAAGATAAAATTTAAAACGAATAAAAGTAGAGTTTTGTACACCAACCCAATGAAGTTAGTGATATTCTCTGCGTTTATATATGGAAACTGAGGCTGAGTAGAGTTCAGTGACATTCCCAAGCTCACACAGTTGCCAAGTGGTGGAGCTGGGACTGAACTCCAGGTTTATCTGCTGCCAAAACCCCCAACCTCACTTGCTTTCAAGCTGTTAAACTTGCACCTACATTCCCAGCCAAATGCCTTTAAGGAAGTCGCTTTTCACTTGTCTACTTCTTTAACTCTCACCCACTCAGCCTGCTGCAGTCTGCTTTTGCCCTCACCCTCTGCAGAAACAGCCCTGCAGGTCCATCAATGAACTAAGGACTAATCCCAGCTGCCTCTCCTGGGTTCTCCTTCCACATGGCCCTTCCTGGCATTGACACTGCTAACCACGCCCACCTTCCCTCTCCCCCCACATCTGGCTGAACCCCTCCTTCCCAGCACTTCTCTCATCCGCATCTCAGGTCCCTCCTTCCAAGAGTCACTGGCCATTTTAAAGGATCTGAGGACTCAGCTGAAGTTGGAAACCAGAAATCTGTGTTGTGAGTGTAGGGTCTGGATGTGTTCCCCCCAAAATTCATATGTTGCAACTTAATTACCAGCAGAATGTGTTAAGAGATGATTAAGTCATGAGGGTGGAGTCCTCATGAGCAGGGTTAATGACCTTATTAAAGAGGTCAGATGGCCTGGGCGGTCAGTGGCTCACGCCTGTAATCCTAGCACTCTGGGAGGCCAAGGAGGGAGGATCACTTGAGCTCAGGAGTTTGAGACCAGCCTGAGCAAGAGCAAGACGCCGTCTCTACTGAAAATAGACAGAAATTTGGCTGGGCAACTAAAAATATAAAAAATTAGCTGGGCATTGTGGTGCATGCCTTATAGTTACACTACTTGGGAGGTTTAGGCGGGAGGATTGCTTGAGCCCAGGAATTTGAGGTTACTGTGAGTTAAGCTGACACCAGGGCACTCTACCAGGCAACAGAGCAAGACTCTGTCTCAAAAAAAAAAAAAAAAAAAAAAGGTGCTCCGACAGAGCCCCCTTGCCCTTCCATCTATTTTGCTGCGTGAGGACACAGCATCAGTTTCTTTCTTCCTCTTCCGCCATGTGAGGACACAGCAAGAAGGTGCTATATGAGGAACAGGTCCTCACCAGATATTGGATCTGTAGGTGCCTTGATCTTAGACTTCCTTGTCTCTAGAACTGTGAGAAAATAAATCTCTGTTCTTTATAATCACCTGGTCTCTGGTATTTTGTTATAACAGCCCAAATGGACTAAGACAAGGCATAAGCTATGAGGTGCAGTTCCAATGATCCAACTGTCTTCACACCCACACTGGGCAGAGTTATAGGGGGCGAGAAAGAGCGGCAGGGCAGAAGCTAAGGGTCCAGGGATGGGGATTGGTATTGTCTCAAAAAGCAGAGAAAGCCAGCAGAGCTGAAGGCAGGGGACAAAAAGTGAGATGGTGAAGATCAAAGAAAAGGCAGCTGGAGGCCCTGGGAGAGGCTGGCCATGAGACAGAGCAGGCAGACATCACTGGAATTACAGATGGCAAGGGATTAAGACTCTAGATTGTTGGCTGGCTCATCCTCCTCGACTCTGAAATCCCTAAAACTGTGGTGGGCAGGGGGGTCCACCTTCCCAGACTCGTGCCTGAATCCCATGCGAAGCCGTGTCCCTTAGCAGCAACAACGTTCTGTGTCCTTCAGGGCTTATCTTTAATTTTCCAGTTTTCCCAGAGCTCAACATTCCTGTTCCAGTTGCAGGGCCACAAATCCAGCGCTGTGCCGAGTGGCATCACGCCAGGAGTGCTGCACATGGAATACCCGTGGGGGTTCTGGAGCCACTCAGATAAGCGCATACTGAGAGGACAGATGAATTCGTTTCCTGTGTGTCTTATTCCCATTCAATTCAGCAGCATTCTTTGAGCACCTACTGATACCAGGCTCTGTGTGATGGATTAACACCGACCAAGATGAGAAGGGGCAGAGAGACAGCCTGCAACCCAGGTGCCGACTTCCTTGCTGATTCTAAGTTCGGGCAAAACCTTAGGGAGTCCCAGATGCAGCCTTGAGCTCTCTCTTCTGGTCTCAGCATTTGCAGATCTTTGGAATCCCAGAAGCTACTTAACTTGATAAATGAGGACTACAGTCTTGGTGAGACCACTCAAGGACATTTGGCCTGTCAGGTTCTGGGCCTCAGCTCCCAGAGTCACCAGGTGAATGAAGTTGGCAGAGCTGCTGTTGGGTCCTCAAAGGAAGACCCTCTGCTCTCCCCCTCTTCCTGCTCTCCCCCTCTCTTCATGCTCTCCAAGCTGGTGGGGTAGGGGGTTACTGTGGTTCCCCTTTGCTTGTTCTCCCACCTCATTTCGGTCTGCAAGGAGTCTCAGGGTCTCTTTTCATTTTCACATAATAAATAACTCCTGCCTCCAAAACTCTTGGAATCTCTCTCAAATAATGACTTCTTGGCTGTTCCTCCTGTCTTCACAAAAGCTGGAGCATCACAAGGGGCTTCTCTTCCTAATTTCCAAAGGAAGAGTACAGGAAAAGAACTTTCTAAGTCAGTCCCAAATGTCAACTTGCTGCTCCCACATTTGAGTTGGCATTTGCCCTCAGTCTGTCCCGTGTTAAGCAGTGATGCTTCCGTAGAGCAGGGCTGAAGATTCAGCAAGACAGAAGGATAGATCTTGGAAGGCTGCCCCCAGGGGTCATCCTCAGAGACTTCCAGAAAAGCCTGCCTCTCTGTCACTTGCCTGATTGGCCATTAACATTCCTGCTGTGGGTCCCGAGTGCCCAGGTTCCAGCTACATGAGCTATAAGAACCCAAGCAGAAATGGAGCATCGGATTGCTGTGGGTTTGCTTTCGGCTGACAGTCCTCATCTATCAGCACCACAACCACACAACAGTGCCCACCCGTGCCCCTCCCCCCCCAACCCCACCGCACACACAGAAAAACAGCCCGGAGGCAAGAAGCCAGGGAGAGGAGCTTAGGGCACTAGGGAGGTTGGGACAGGTCCACCAGGCCATGGGAAATGCCTTTACACAGGGGCCAGCTGTGATGCAGGAGGTAAAACAGGGAATTCAGAAACCCTCTGTCAGAGGCTGCATCCAAGACAGGAGTCGCAGGGCTCTGGTTCCGTTTCAACTCCTAGGTTAGTTCCCCATCCCACTGGAAACCCTGGAACTGGACCAACTGCAGTGATAACTGGGCACCCTGGGGACACATTCGGGCTGCAGATGTGTTGAACAATACTGCAGAAAATTTTGATCCAACATTTGTGAGTTGGGACAGTCACGGACTTATGGCTTCCTTTGGGGAGACAAAACTAGAAGGTATTGCTAAATTGGCTCTTGTGGCCAAATGGGCTGGGCCATTCAGACAGAGCGCGTGCCCGACAGCTCCCCACACACTCCACCGCTCCGTGACAGCCCTTGCCCGAGGCCAGGCGCCACTGACTGAGCACTTGCACTGCTGTTTTCCTTATAGTACAGAAAGATTTCTCTATATGCCCACGGCCATCAAAAGTGATTCTCCACACTTGATCTCCCTGACTTCTGTGGGCATTTGAATTTGCAGCTGATCTAAGGCATCTAGATTAGCTAGGATTGTTTTAATCTCAAGGGACAGAAATAAACAAAAATAAAAAGAGGAGCTGACTGGCTCATGCAGCTGGGAAGGATTCCTGGGTAGCGATGGGACAGAAGAAAAAACTGTGGGAACCACAGCAAGTGGCCACTCCACCTACCAGAACTCTCTCCAGCTCTCCTTCCTGCTTATCTCTGTGTATCTTTCCACATTGGCCTCATTCTCTTTCAGCAGAGATGCCTTTGCCACGTGGTGAGGATCATGGCCACCAAAAGCCCCAATTTAGAAATCCCAGGAGAAAAAAAGAGCTTCCTGTCTTCACTTCTGAAAATCAACCCCAGGAAAGGACACTGGCCTCACTTGGGTCATATGCCTTGGAGCTGCAGGCTATTTTCTTTTTAAATCAAACACTTGTATAGCTAGTCACTGTTCCAGGCGGGCCACAAATATTCACTTTAATCCCTATTTTAAAAAGCCTATGAATTAGGTGCCATTATTACTGCCATGGCAAATGAAGAAAGTGAGGCCCAGAGAAGTTAGGTGGCTTTCCCAAGGCCACATAGCTATTAATTGATGGCGTCAGAACTGAAGCCAAGAAGTCTGGCTACAGAGTCCATGCTTGTATCCCCATAATATGGTCACGCAGATTTGCACTGCACACTCTAGGGAAGCAGCCACTGGACTCACAGAGTGTGACATGCATAGACATCATGCAGGGCTGCATGTGCCCACCTATTGGGCCAATCACCATTGTCAGGTTGGATGAGAGACTCTGATGGTGGCTCATTTTTGGTAGTGGGTATGACCAACAACCCCACTTATACCGTATCTCCTGAGGGAAGAGTGGCTCCCCAGAGAAAGAAATCTAGGCAGAAAATAATGTATGACTATCTCAGGAGCATCTAGGGTCATCTATGGGCTACAGCATCTGCTGGCCTTCCTGCTCCCTCAAAAACACCTGAGATCTGAAATGACCTCTGGGAAAGATATTCTGGTTCAAGGTGTCTTTTCTGAATCTCAATTTCTTCATCTGTAGAGAATAAGGCGTATCTCCTGGGGTTGTTAGGATTTGGTGAGATAAGTAATCATCTAACTTGACTCATGGCACATGGAAAGCTCTAGAAAATGTCAGCCATTACAGACTTAACTTTTACCCTGGTTCTCATGAGCAAGTGTCATTCAGAGCCCTCTGCTCACACTTACAACCATATCTAGTTGGTACCAACAGTTACACAGACCCTGCCACCTCTCCTAGACCTTGGTGTTTTGGGATAAATCTCAAGCCCCACTCCCTGTTAAGGAAGATTGCAAACGGTGGAGAGAGGGTTCAATGCTGAGTAGGAGAGTGGGTGGTTGGGGTACAAGGTGAATCAGTACAAGTGATTGAAGGAACACCAAGTGCTCTCTTGCTGAAATGTGGTGGTGGTGAATGAGATGAAATGCAAAGGAAAAGAAACAAAGAGGTGGGGAGAATGCAACCACACAGACAGATGAAACTCTATAACTGGTAATTGAATTTTAGAGTCAAAGGAAACTTAGAGATGATCCAGTTGAATGGTTATTCGACTTTTTTTAAAAATAAAATCTTATGAAGACTCCAAATCTGCAAAATGGATGAAGGCAAGCTGCCCTGGAAGGGGTGAGGGCAGGAGTTTGGGGAGCAGTTCCTTTGGCCTCCCTGTTACCCCCCATGCAGGGCTCCTAGGAACAAAGTTTGAAAACTAGATCTGGGTCACTCCAGGATCCAATACTACTGCAAAATATCACCCATTCTGCTTGTACTCCACAAATGAATTATCTATTTTATTATCCATGCCAAAACTTAGTATCTTAAAACAGCAGCTTTTTTTTTTTTTTTTTCCTCATGATACTGTGGGGCAGCCAGTTGGGCTGGGCTCAGCAGGGTGGTTTTCCTGGGGTTACTTCTGCAGCCACTGTCACCCAGAGGCTTGAATGGGGCTGGATTGTCAAAGACGGCCGCCTCACTTACACATCGGGTAGTCAGTGCTGGCTATTGGCTGGGTTTCTCTCTGTGTGATCTCTCATCCTTAAGGAGGCCATTCTGGGATCCTTCATGTGTAGCACTGGGTTCTAAGAGGAAAAGAATGGAAGCTGAAAGGCCTGTTGAGGTGTGAGCTAGGAAGTCACATAACTTTTTTTTTTTTGCGCTGCATTCTACCAGTCAAAGCAAGTCACAAGTCTAGCCCGAATTTTAGCAGTGGAGAAATAGACTCCTGATGGGAGGAAAGTCAAAGTCCCATGGAAAAGAGTTGCTTATACAGGAGTGGGAGTATTATGTGGTTATTTTTGCAACCTACCATGTCTCCTCATTTTCTATAACCTTTCTTCAGTAAATTTAGCATGTATCTGGGTATACAAACATGACAACTTATAGTATATGTGGGAGAATGCAGCAAACCCTACTAGTTCCCTGCTCATTATTCAGTCTCCATTTATTTATTAACAGAACCTCAGTTGTTTTTTTTCAGTTAAAATTATTCACATCCCAGCTTCCTTAACAGTTGGGGTCAGCATGGGACCCAGTTCTGGCCAATGAAAGTGAGTGGAAGTCTCCTGGGCAGGGCCTCCAGGAAAGCTATTATTTTCCAGATAAAAGGGAACAGACTCAGTGGCACTTGCCTTTTTTCTCTTTCCCTTTTCCCTTCCTGTCTCATTCCTGCTGGGATCACATATGCAACACTTAGGAGTGGAGCAGCCACTGAAGTTATGAGAACGATGCACAGGAAGGCAGAATGGAAAGACAGAAGAAGCCTGATCTCTGATGGTATAATGGAACCTCTATTCCAGTCCTGGACTCCCTCCCTCTGGGCTTCATGCTGCCTGAGAAAATGAATCCTACTTGGTTAAGTCACTAGAGTTGTGGTTCTTGCTACCAAATCAAGGAGTGACGAGATGAGGCTAGGAAGAAAGGCAGAAGACTGATCATGAAGGGCCATGACTATGAAAACGGAAGTGAGTTTCTGCCTTTTATTATATGCATATGTGTTTGTGTGTATTTGGATATGCATGAGTTTGGATGGATTGGTGTTTGGGTGTGAGGGTGAATGTGCACATGTAAAGAAATGCTATAGTTGCAAAAGTTAAATGCAAATTTGAGTCCAGATTTTCAAAAACTGAAGTAAGTTGACAGTGAAAAGATAAGTTTAATGGTGATGACCATAAACCTTGTACTTAGATTTTAAAAAGATGTCAGGATGGGAGGGCTTAGTTTCACAGCCTGGGGGGTTTAGTTGAATGCAAAGGCTTAGAATGAGCTCATAGAGTGAGCTGCGAATGCCAAAAGCTCTGGCTCACTCTCTAACTACAATGATTATCTAGTGTCCCTTAACCTCTGCACATTCGGGGCCCTTGGCGTGAGCATCACGTCCCTCCAGGACTGGTGAATGGAGCCCATCCCAAAGAAGACCTGGATGCCATCCAGGGATCTGGGAAAGTTTAACTTGGACAAGAGAAGATTTGGAGGGGCCTGATAATGACTGTAATAGTCATCTATCATTGTGTACAAGCCACACCTAAAACTTGGTTTCTTAAACTAACAATAACCCTTCATTTGCTCACAGTTCTGCAATCTGAGCAGAATCTGAGTGTTTCTCTGCCCCAAACGGTGTAGTGTGTGGACTGGGCTCACTGGTACATTTGTAGCCAATTGGCAGATCCACTGGGCTAGAGGAGCCATGATGGCTTCACTCACATGTCTGCTGCCTCAGCTGGGATAGTTGGGATGTCTGGGGGATAGCTTCACCTTTCTCCTTGTGTTCTTTCATCTTCCTTCTCCACATGGCCTCTCATCCTCAAGGAGGCTAGCCCAGCTTCACGGCTTCTCAAGGCAGCAAGAGAGTGAAGGTGGCTGGTAACAGGCCTTAATGCCCAGGCCCATAATTTCTGTCACATTCTACTGGACCAAGCGAGTCATAAGACCAGCCCAGTACAATGTGGAAAGTGACCACACAAAAGTGTGAATTCTGGAGTGTGACTGATTGAGGACTATTTTGTGACAGTCTATTAAAATAACAAATATCTATTATTTCCATAGTCTTCACAGTTCACAAAGGATATGTACTTGTACTGACTTATTTGATTCTTACAACTAAACTGAAATATGGTTAGTACTATGCTAGTAAAACAAAAAGCCATCAAAAAGTCCTCATTGGCAGCATGTGCCAATTTCCATGGTGTAAATACTCCTACAGTACCGATTTCAAGAGAGCATTGCGAGGTCACCGAAGGCAAAGATGAGAAGAGATACACTCAATAGCTGGCTCCATCACACCACTGTATACAATGGGTATTATCTGTACTTGCAGATGAGGTTATGGGACTTTCTCAAAATCACACACAACCAATAGTGGCAGATCTGGGACTTGACCACGATCCAAATTGTGTGCTTTGGCTACAACACCACCCTGCCTCATAGCAATTTTTTTTTCCAAACATCTGTAAGGCTGCTATAGAGAAGGAATAGCTGCATTCTAGGTTACCCCAGAAGGCAAAATAAAAGTTAAGGTTAAGTTTCAGAGAGGCAGATTTCAGTATAAGAAAGTCAATACGAAAATCGGCTCTACAGTAAGAGTCATCCAAAGAAAATGAATTGTTTTGTGCCATTGTGTTCTCCCTCTCATAAAAGTGTCTGTCAGAACTTTGAAGATTCCCGAATTAGGAAAGAGGTGGGACTAGGTAAACTCTAAGGTCCCATTTATCTCTGGGATTCTGGTTGCAAGGATGTTCTGAACTCTCAAATCTGGAATCACTTCATGTCCTCTTGAGACCAAAGGCGGCAAGTGGAGAGAAGAGAAAGGAAGCTAAGGAAGAAGGAAGGTGGGTGGTTAAATCCCGGGAGGATCTTGTCCAGATGAGAAGTCCAGGTTCTGGGGAGCTAAGTCACCTGAGTAATTTGAGGATGGAAATGGGTCTTCACTAGGGTAACCAACTCTGGTCCAGGTAAAGGAGCCATATGACTCATAAGATGAAAGCACAACATTTATTTCTTCCCAGGTCAGTACAAAGGACATGAGACAGCCCAAGACCTTATGTCTGAAATGTTAGAATGTTCTCAGTGTAGTAGAATGCAACCATGGATCTTAGCTGGCTGTTTAGATAATCCTCTTTCTTTCCAAGTAGGCTTCTTTCATTTTCCTCAGGAGGAAACCTTGCTGAGGATTTTGGCAGTTAGTCTCTTTGGCTCGACCAGAACCCAACTACTCCTCCCGTCACTGCCCCAGCTCAGCTCTGCAGGGGTGTTAGGTGGCCTGCTTGGTGTCCGGCAGTCTTACAAACTCCCCCCTCAGTCCTGGGGGCTTCCTGAGCAGTTGAAGGTTATGGTTTTATAATGAGAATCACAAAACTGAGAGCTTTCCTGAAGGGGTAGCTTAAAACTTGAGGAAGAAATCTCCATATTGGAGATAAACACCCAGGATGTTTCCTGGGATGATGACTCAAGCGTCACCAACCATGCCAAGAAATTACACGGGTAATTGTAAGGCCTTAGAGCTTCCAGGGAGTGCTCGAGGCAGTTACTGAAGTAAATAACTCATCTCTGAGAACGAGTCATTCTCAAAAATTGAGAAAGTGCATGCATCCCTGGTTCTGAGAATCTGATATTCCCCTGGGCTAAACCCAAAGAAAGGGAGGCAAGCTGACCAAGGAAGCCCTGCCCTCCTCTCTCAGCAGGCAGCCCCCACAAGCAGGAGCAGCCCCATCCAAGGTTTTCCACCGGCACTTTAATGACAAGGCTCCCTGGTGCCAGTTGAATAACACGCTCTGCAAGGTCCAGCAGGTCCCAGTCTCCAGTGGGTAGAAGGGTCTGGAAGGGCTGGGTAAGACGTGAAATAAGAAGCAATGATGACAGTCTCAAGAACTGGTACTAGGGTGGCTGTACTCCACTCTGAAAAATGTATAGACAATTCAGAACCCCCATCAACTTACACATAACTGGGGAACCCTCTCCCAGGCCCAAAGTGCTCTCAGTGTATAATTGAATGTATGCACAGAAATAGGTCTGGAAACCTCAGGGAAACAAGGAAGTAGCTAGTAAATTAGAGCTTCCCATTCCCATTTCCTCATTCAGCCAAAGGCAGGACTTGGGCCTCCAAGCCTGATCCTGGTGCTGTGGAACACACTAGGCCTGGGTCCCAGAGCAGGCTCAGGGCTCAGGCCCTGGGCTGCTTTATGAGGTCTAAGTTTCCTTCTCCCTACCCTTCCCCTTCTTCCTGACTCTCCTTACCAACCTCTAATTACCAATACCACCAACCTTAGAAAACTTAGAGATCATGCCACTCTGAACACCTGACTTTACAGGCAAGGCCCAGAGATGCTGTCTTTTGAAAGACAGTCATCTAGTAAATAGAAGAGCCGTTCATTAGCCAGTTCATACCATTAACCTTTTCAGTGCACCACCCTCTCCCCTGCCTTCCCCCCTCTTTCTGAAGTGGGGTATGATAGCCCCCAAGATCCCTGCCTCTAGGAATTCACACCCTTCCAGCCTGCTCTCTCACTGTATCTGGATTGGTCTGTGTGACCAACAGAATACAGCAGAAGCAATAGAATGTCACTCCTGAGATCGGTTTATAAAAGACCATGGCTTCTGTCAGGGCTCCGTCTTTCTTCTTCTCTTTCTCTTGGATCACTCATTTTGGGGAAACCAGTGGCTAAGCCATGAGGGCACACAAGCAGGCTAAGAAGGGCTCAAGTTGTAAAAGCTGACTCCTCTGGCCAACAGCCAGCAAGGAACTAAGGCCTGCTGACAACCACATGACTGAGCATGTAAGATCCTTCCCCCATTGAGCCTTCAGATGACTGCAGCCCCAGCCAACAGCTTAACTACAACTCATGAGAGACCATGAGCCAGAACCACCAGCTAAGCCACTCCCAGATTCCAAACCCACAGAAACAGAGAGAATAAATGTTTGTTGTTTTAAGCTAAGTTGAAGAATAATTGGTTACATAGCAATAGAGAAAAAACACTGGGGTTTTATTCTTAGCTTTTTTTTTCTAGGAAAAAAAAAAGAAATAAAGGCCAATCTCTGCTTCCACTATAGGCAGCCAACAAGGCCTTTTCCTACACCACTTTAGGGGATGAAACTAGCCAATCAAAATAAAAGATGCTTCCCTGGAGGCCTGGGGCGAGAGCCTCATTGGCACAGCACTGAGTGAGTGTTCCAGACCTAAGGGAAAGATTTCCAGTTGGTGGGCTGCTAAAATACACTAGCTTCCTTTATAAAGGTTGTGAGCATGTGGCCAGCGCAAATGTTAACCAAATAAGATGCATAATGTATAAACCTTATAACGCTTTAGAAATGGAGTTCCTCCTTGGTAGCTGTTCTATAACTTAAGGGGAGTAAGATGACCTCCCATGATTCTGGCTTCCCAGTTGGGATGGAATTTCTATATGATGTTTTCAGAGGCTGCATTCAATGTGTCCTCCCCACCTCTCCCCCCCACAGTGCTCCAACCCCGCCTACCTTACACGCACCTCCACAGAGGAAGCTCTTTGGAAAGTGCCTGTGCAGACAGTATCCTACAAATGCTTACATCCCACAGAACATGGTCACAAATGCTCCAACAGACTTACAAGTTGGAGGGTCCAGATCTGTAGGGTCCTTAAGCAACAGCCTCTATCCTGCTTGTATATGTGCCCCAAGTTGAGCTCCATCTTGTTTTTTCCTCCAGAAAACCTACAGCTAGAAGCATCACTTGGACTTTCAGGTGCCCGCATTTGCTTCCTAAAATACAGCTAAACTAGGTTAATGCTTTTTTCCTTGCCCTTGAAGTACAGATTCAGAGCCTTTGGGAAACTTTCTAGCTTCTTATTTTAAAGATCCAACAAGAATACAGCTGGTATCTTCCCCTTCAAGGGGAGATTTCACTGGAACACCCAGAGCAGACACGCCAGCGAGGTGGGACTGACTGGACTTCGCAGCTCAGGTGGAGACGGTGGGAGCTGGCTGGTGCTCGCTCTGCAATACCAGGGTGTCTCGCTGCACAAAACAATGCCAAGTTAATTTGGTACAGCTGGGGGACTGAAGGCACTTTCAGGGCCTATTGTGTGTGAGCCAACAACCTCATCTCTCCAGCTGTTCCTTGGTCTCCTAAAGGAGACCAGGAAGTAGAAGAAAAAAAAAAAAAAAAAATTTGGAGCCAGAAATCAGTTTCCGCCAACAAGAACAATGGGTGCAATTGTGCTTCTCACATAGCAGCCACCACTCAAGGAGCATTAAACAGAATTATGCACACGCTGTAACTACCATGAGAACCTCGCCATGGGAGCTTCCGGATGTACTCTTTTGGAATCTGAGGGAGCTGGGAAGACCATTCCCGAAAAAGATTCCATAGAAATGTCAGGGAGTGGCCAGCTCTTGGGTGACCTCTCCAAATGAAAGAAAATGCAAGTATGTGCTTTAGGAATGTCAAAACCAATGCAAAAACCACACTTTCCCCTTAATATTAAAGATAGTCCTGGTCTTATTTCTGGAAATCTTCCAAGGACAGAAGCTAAACTGTTCCCATACTCACAGGAAAGAGAGAGAGACCCTCAGAGCTGGGAAGTGATCACTGCACGTGGTTTCTCGCCCTTGCCCGGAACTGTGCTCAAGTTAAACCGTACAGCATCTCCACATAGGGAGACTTCTCAGAGGGAAGATTCGGGTGGAATCTGAGGGGCAATGTGGTGTCTATAACAGCTTATAACCCCAGTCCTGCTCTACAATGGAGATAATACCACCTCACGGGTGTTTAGGGGAACCTTTAATGAGAGAATGCGTGTGATGAGGTTTGAACACTGAAAAATCAATCGTCTCTGAGTTGCACTTAACTGTGCCTGATCCACCACACTACTCACCTATGACCAGGGCCACCTGCCCCTGTCACTGTATGTGCCGCATACCCACCCTGGCCGTGCCTGACAGGCGGTTCCAGCAGGTGGAAAGAGATCTCAGGTGGGCAGACTGACTTGTCTGGGGGCTCCACCTGGCCATGAAGTGATGCTGCTGGAAGATGTTTGTTTTATTCCTCACGTCCATCCAGTATTTCTGGTCCTCTCCCTGCCTTTCTCTCCTCAAAGTGGTTTCTGTGTTCTGTTTCTCACCACCTATTTGTGCATTTACAAACCAAAAATAGTTTCCCTTGACTAGCTGACCTACCTCTCACCCCCTGCTGATGACTCTCAGATCTTTGTCTCTAGCCCTGGGCGCAATTCCAAATGCTCACAGGAAATCACCAGCAACGGGCCCACCCCACCTCAGATTCCATTTGCCTAAAAGCAAATCTTCCCCTCAAAAGGGTTCCAACTCCCAGCTATGACAAGCTAGTAAAAAACGAATTTTTTTCACCCTTTACTCTCCTTCATTCCCTATTCCAACCTGTTATAGACTGTGTCCCCCCAAACGCACATGTTGAGGCCCTCACCCCCCATGTGACTATGTTAGGAAATAGAGCCTTTAAAGGGCTAAGTTTAAATGAGGTCATGGGGTGGTGCCCTAACCTGATAGGTCTAGTGTCCTTACGAGAAGGGGAAGAGATACCAGAGACCTATCTCTGTTTCTGTACATGCACAGGGGAAAGGCCACGTGAGTGAGGACACAGCAAGATGGTGGCCATATGCAAGCCAGGAAGAGAGAACTCACCAGAAACCAACTCTGCCAGCACCTTGATCTTGGACTTCCAGCCTCCAGGACTGTGAGAAAATAAATGTCTGTTGTTTAAGCCACCCAGTCTGTAGTATTTTGTTACAGCAGCCGGAGCAGAATAATACATAGCCTGTTGCCAAAACCTGGTCCATCTTCTTTCAAAATGGCTCTTGAAGTCTCCTCATTCTTTCCAGATCTCTCATCACCCTGTGCTTCAAGTCTTCCCCGACACCTGGACTTCTATTCCTACTTCTCATTACCGCTTCATCTCCATCCTTCTCTCCTATTTATCTGATATTCTAAAAACACAACTTGATCTTTGTATCAGTCAGAATAGGCTAGGTTATGCAATAGTAACAAATGACCCCCAAATCTCAGTGGCTTAACACAACAAAGATTTACTTATTTACATTACATACCCATCACTGGCTGGCTCTGGCATGGCTGTAGGCTGTTTTCATTCTGGGACCCAAGCTGATGGAGGAATCCCTATCTGGAATAGTGTTGTTCTCATGGCAGAGGAAAAAGAACATGGTGAACCAGGTAACGTTTATCAGGATTTTTGCCTAAAAATGGTGTATGTGCCCTTCTACTCCCATGTCATTGATAAAAGCTTCACATACCCAAGTCTGATGTCATCTGGATAGGGATGTAGACTCTTTCCCTGGAAACAAGTAATTGTGAACTTTTCAAAAGTCTACCACTGTATTCATCCCTGCATTTCAGCTTCTTCTCTCCCATTTCTCAAATGCCACATGTAGAAACGCCGGCCAGCCCATTGCCCTATGAAGCCTACTCTCTCCAGCTCAGAGCGAGTTTTCCATCATGTGACCTTTAGTTGACCTTATAGTCAGTAATCCCCATACTGGAATTGTTTCAGATGTCTATCTGCCCATGGCACTTGAGGCGATCTTGTGATCTACTACTCCTGGCTACACCTGACTGAACCATCAGGATAGGCGAGTGACCCAAGGACAGCTAAAACACAGGCTCACAGAGGCCTAGGACCTGGGCCAACCAGAGCCCCTCGTGGGAATGAGAACTATCACATACCGAAAGAATATACCACTTAGGAAGCTGAAGGGACACTTTGAAATGGAAACAGAGTCCTGGCAGGTGGAAACCATGTGTAAGTTGAGGTTAGGAAAGCACTGAAGCTGAATGAGCAGAGGAAGTGTCTTTAGAGAGAGGAGCAGGGAACAGGTGCACAGAGAGCAGAGACGCCATGACAGAGGGGCCCTTCCAGGAGAGATGGAAAGGGCCCACCGGGCCTCAGAGCTGTCTTGATTCCAGCATCAGTCACACGGACTTTTACAGTAAATCACTATTTTCCTGAGACAATGTGAGGGGTCTCTGTCCTTATATAATCAGGAAATTTTTAATAAAGCCACTTTGAGTTTAGAGAAACATCAGTTGTCCACTTGCTTCATATGTTTTTTTTATTATTTATTTTTTTAAATTTAGAGATTGATAGAAACATTAGCCAGGTGTCATGGTGAATCTTCCCTTCCAAACTTATATTCTATTTCAGGTGAATTGTCCCTCAAGGTCTCAGCTGCAAACTCACTTCCTCAGGGAACCCTCCCAGATCCCTTAGTCTGCACGTGGCTTCCTGTTTTATGCTCCCACTGCACCTTGTGCTTCTCTCCTTCAAAGCCCTTTGCACCTTGGTCATTACTGAATTATCTGGAACTCTTTATATAAGGACTGTCTTGTCCATTAACTAAACTATAAGCTCCAAGAGGGTAGGGACTCTGTTTTGCTCACATTGTTGCCCAGTGTGTGACACTAGTAGGCCCTCAGTAAATATTTGTTAAGTGACCGACTTCGAGTGATTAGAGTACTAGAAAGACCCCAGATTCAAGGCCATTTCCAACAAAACTTTTTCTTTAACTGACTTCCCTGGCTGAGACTAGGGCAAAACCGAATTCTCCTGCGCCTACACCTGCCAGGACTACAGCGGCCCAAACGTCTGTGGGAGGATTCTGGGCTGGGGCTCTCGAACCAACCCCTTAGAGGAGAACTCCCGCGCTCATGGCAACTTCACTTTACAAAACCAGCTCCAGCCAGAGGTACGCCCAGGAGGGCAGGAGAACAGAACTGCAGCAGTGTGGGTGGGTTTTAAATCTGAAAATGCAACCGGCTGCCCAACATTTGGTAGGAAAAGTAGGTCACCATCCTCCGCTCTGTTTGGCATCACTCCTAGGCCCTGAAGGGGAAGGCACAATTGTGTGATCTTTGCTGTCACAGGCTGTGGGCAAATTTGGTCACGCTCAGCTGTATGGGCACTGCCTGCCTCCCTCCCACTTCTCGTTCACAAGACTCCCTAAAAAAAAAAAAAAAAAAAAAAAAAAAAAAAAAAAAAAAAAAATCAGAAAAGAATCTGATGGCTTTTGGCTTTTAGGTTTTGCATAGAGAATCTTCCTGAGGCCAGCTTTATAGGAAAGAGTCCATTCCACCATTTCACCACCACGTAAGACAAAAGGCAGGACTTGAGAGTCCTGATGGCTTCCAAGCCTGCCATTTTAAACTTGTCCAATCAATGGATGACAGGATTTTAAAGGAGTGAGAGAGAGCCCTGAGGCCTCGGGGTAAGTGCTTCCCTGACTGTTCACGAGAAGCTCCCCAGGGCTCCCTCCAACTTCCCTCGCCCCAGAGCAATGAGACACCACAATGGAGAAATGAAGATTCATCTCCAATTTGGCAGACGGCCCGTCCCTCCACATTCACTATTATGGTATTTAGTCATGACCATCCAGGCATACTTCAACCACTTCTCCTTCTGACTGAGGAGCTGAAAGTGATACTCGCCCTGGGTGTGATGTGGGGATTTTCTGGGGCAGGGCTGAGAGGATGGGGTGCCGGAGTTGTCTCCTACTAGTTTGCATGAGCCAATTATTAAATATTTAAGACTTTGGTGAACCAGTTGTGAAACTTGAAATCTGCCATGGTGGGAGCATTTACACCACGGCAATTAGCCAACGCTATAAATTAGGGATTCTTCCCTTTTTTCAGCAAGCCGCTGTACCAGCACACACTGCCTTGCTCACGCAGGAGGGGCTCAGAGAGGGCTGGAGAAGACCATGGGTGAATGGAGTTGAGGACGTTTGCTGCTTTCCCGGGCACCTTTGTCACGTCATCCTTCTTGGCTCTTCTTGGTCAGAGTTTTCTCTGGAAACGCCAGTGGACAGCACTCGTGGTCCGTCAGCAAACGTGAAAGCGCTGCCTCTCATGCCCCTGTGCTAAAGGGCCTCCAAGAGCCCAACCTCCTCGAGCAGCAGGCCTGTTTTCTTGTGGAAAAGAGAAGGAAAAGCCAGGGAGGTGCTCTAAATGGCGACAACTCAGTGAATAAAGTAGATACTGCAGCCTGATAATCAAAGGTGGCTTTCCTTCAAATCCCCTGATAAAAATGGCACTCCAAGCTTGCCAGTTAAGGCCACAGGTGGGGTTTTTCTTACGTAAGCAGATCCCTCTCTGCTTCAGATTTCATTTTCAGAGGTCACACAAGGTTGAAGAGAAGCAAATTATTTTCATGAAAAGGATAATAAAGGAGACCAGGACTGATGTAGGGGAAGGTTTCTTAAACTTTTCAGCACTAGCCATGCTGAGGAAGAGGGCGCTTCTAGATACACGGATTTCCCGGACTTTCTCTGAGGTGTTTTAGACTCGAGGTCTGTGGAGGGCCCAAGAACCAGGGCTCATAACAGCCCCCGCTCCTGCTCCACGATTCTGCTAATGGCAACTGAGGACAACACTTTGAGAAAGTGTCTGGGGAGGGTCCTCGGGAGGCATTTTGTAGATGGTGACCTCCGAGTGGCTCCTCCTTCAGTACCCAGGCCCTGCCCTGCTACAGCTGTGGGTCTTCGAGACTCAACCACCAGGCCAAGTGGGCCAGCATCGCACTGGGTATTACGGGAAAAAGCATAAAAACACAAAAGAGCATCCATTTCTCACCACCAGCAGTGAGCAACAGGGGCGGAGCCTAGGAAAGAGTCATGAGGCTCTGAGAGGAACAGCAAGACCAGCCCCAGAGCTGAGCCTCCGCAAGCCCTGCTGCCAGCCGCCCTCCAGCCCTGGGAGAGCCAGAGAGGGAAGTGTGGGGAAGCCCTGGGTGATGCCTCCCATCCACGGGAGGCCTGCTCCACCCCCAGCTCCTCTCCCCTGGATCAGCCACCCTCCCTATAGCCAGAATGTCCCGGGGCCAAGCCGAGGGCAGGGGCAACATTCCCCATTCAGGCTCCCTCTCTGGAAATCTAGGGATGACAATGAACTTTTGTTTCTCTGCACAAGTGAAGGGAAGCCCTTCCCCCATGGGCTTCAGACACCCTTGGGGACCCATGAAAGCTGTCAGGTCGGTTTTTCTTGTTGAAAGTCCCTCTTGAGGGTTTACAAGACCTGGCAAAACTTATCACAAGAACCCAAGCCCACTTGCAAAGACGCGGTGGAGAGGGGGCCATGGCATCCCACACATGGGCTCATTCGAGAGAGGCTCCTGATCCAGCAGTAGTCCCCCTCCCTTCCCCTGTACACCACACCCCAGGAAGGCACCCGACTCCCCATCGAGATGGTGCTGCCCTGCCGAGGGCATCCCGGCAACAGAGGGAAAGAGGGGCTGCCATATTGCACCTCTGCCCCTGTGCACTGTCCCACGGGAGGAGAATTCCACCGCAGCCCCTCTTTGGCTGTGCTCTTTATATCTCTAAGCCACTTCCTGTTTCCTTTGCTAGGTCACAAGGCTGATAGTTGGTGTGAGTCACTCACCTAGGAGAGGCCCAGAGTCCTTGCCTGCCTCTCAGAGGGGGAGCAAACGACATGACTTGGAAGGGTAATGTATTGTTCACTCCTAAGAAAACACACGACTACCCTAGGCTTTTAGGAATGTTGTGTGCCTAAGGCCCAGAAGCCGGCATGCCTGAGAGATCTGTGACTTGCCTGGTTTGTGTTCCTCCACTGTGCAGATGCCAGGCCCTCAGCTCCCAGGAGGTGCTGGACAAGTATACCTTTTGAAAAAGACATTTTACAAAAACCTCACTGGAAGCCTTGCTTTGCCAAGGGGCTGGGCCAACCAGACAATCATCAGGCCACAGCTAGTAGTCCCTGTGAAAGACATGGACAAGAAGCCATTCAAAAGCATTATTTTCCAGTAACTAAATTTCAAAACAAGGAGAAAACTATAGCTCAGATGTGAGCCAGTGTTCAGCAACCTGGATTCACATGAATGAAGACAGAAGAATAGACTTTGCTCAATTCTGTCACCTTCCCTTCATGGTTTCTAAGCAGTTTACCCGTCCTGACTGTCACTACTCTGGGGAAGGATTATCACTCCGGTGGAACACCGAGTACTAAAGGACGAGGCATTGGATGATTTGGTCAATATGCCAAGTCAGCATCAGGCTGCTATTTTTACCTCCCAACTCTATTCCCTGAACTTTTTGTCTGTGAAAATGTGTTGTAAGCTAGAACACACCTGAGATGGCATAGAAAATGCAGAGCTCCCTTCCCTGGGCCTCTGAGTGAGCCTTGCATTCAGGGAATCAGGGATGATGCTGCCGTAGGAGGCTTGAACCAGGGTCCCTGCAAGGGTCACCCACGTTGCAGACCCCTGCTTACAACACCTTCTGCAGCAGAGAAGGGAAGGGGAGAGGGAAAAACAGGCAGAGAAAGGGCCAGAAACTCTGGTCACCTTGGGAGACAGGGTTGAGGGTGGCTGTCCCCAAAGCAATCAGGAATGCAAGAGTCCTGGCTCCCCAGAAACTACAGTCTTGATCCCAGTGAGATTATCTCCAAAGAGACCAACAGGTACTCTGAATCTAGTAGTGCAGAGAAGCAACAATGTCACATGCAGATTTACGGAAAACAACACAAAAAATTTCTCTTAATTATTGAGGGTATAGGGAAATAGGAATTCTCATGCCCTGCTGATAGGAATAGAAAATGGAAAAACTTTGCTGGTTGGCAACCTGATAATGTTTGAGGCAGAGACAATGCTTGCTCTGTGTTCAAGCTCTTGTTTTCCTTCTGGACACACAGAAAGACAACATTTCCCAGCCTCCCTTGTAGCGAGGAGTGGTCACGTAACTGAGTTCTGGACAATTGGAAGGTAGGCAGAAGAACTGATACGAGTCACTTCCTAAAACCTAAGACCACCTCTTCTCCCCTACCTATCAGCTGAAATCAGAGGATCCAATGGAGAAGCCCAAGACCCTGGCAAATGGGGGGGGAGGCTATCCATCATATAGACAAACCCTGGTTCTAGATGACTGTGCAGAGTGCCCTCCACTCCCAGTCAGATGACTTATATTGAACTGTAACAGAAAGAAATATGAATACATCTTTATTGTGTTAAGCTACTGAGATTTGGGGATGTCTGTTACAACATTTAGCCTATCCTGACTGTAGGGAAAAAAAAAAAAATCTTTAAAAATGTCATAAGCTTTGACCTAGCAATTACATTCTTTGGAACGTAATCTAAGGAAATAATTAAGGATAGTTTCTACAGTATTGATTTTAATAGCAAAAAACAAAATACAAAGAACATTAATCTCCAATAGAAGATTCATTAAATAGAACTCTGCAAAGGAATATCAAATACTTAATAAAAAGCATCTAGCAAACAGTGCCTTTATAAACACTTAATATCATTGATATGTACTACTGACATTAAAAAAAAACTTAATGATATGGTGTTAGGTGAAAAACAAGTAACAAAACAACATGGGAGGTATTGGCCCATAACTATATGTATATATGGATGCATAGAAAAAAAATCTGAAAATATACCAAAAACAGTGATTATTTCCATAATAGAATTACGGGTGGCTTATTCTTATTGTCTCTTTTCTGCAGTTTTATGCTTTTTCTACAGTAAGCATATATTTCTTGAGTTAAAAACATTTTTTTAAGTAGCCTGCTGGAAATGAATGGGTCTCTTTTGAACTTGAAGTCTGGCCTTGCTCTCTGAGTGTTAAGCATATTGTGTGCAAAGGAAACCTAGGTCCCTTGGTGCTCTTCTGGGCTAAAATTGCATCATACATGAGGTTAAATGTCTATTTTATATTGCCTGCTGGGAGCAATCATCAAGCCCTTGACATAGCTTCAGGGTTCAGATCCACTGATAAAGTGCTCTGGCTTCTAGGAAGGCAGTGCCTTTTCATCAAATGTTTTTCAGGATTTTCTCAGAGGGTTGCTGAGCCTCAGAACTTTCTTCTTTTGGGGTCCTAATTGGGGTGATTTTAGAAAACTGCAGCCACAAGCCCTCCCTCCCCTAAGATGGGCTGGGTGATGCAGACCACGCCTGTACCACAGAAAGCAGGGCAGGAAATTACACTCTTAACTACAGACCTTTATTCAGAAACCCAGCAGCCTCACTACAAAATAACTGGAGAGCCCTAAAGCCTTGGTGCCCTGACCTACAAGATCAAAGAGTCTCATGCAATCTTTCTAAGTGAACTTTTAACAACAAAAGTAGCGCTGCAGGTTTTTGTTTGGACCTTTCAACCACATGATCATGCCCAAATTGAGTAGAAACTCCCATTTTTCTTTTCTGCCAAATCTAGTCCCTGATCTTTTCAACACACCCTCACACACAGGGAACAAGCCACTGAGGTTTCCTGTCAAGGAAGGTTCTTCTGTGTTCGGCGAGCAGACTATGTACTAACACAAACCACATACAAGGTTTGTGTGTAGTAGGATAGAACTATTTTAATTTAACTTGATGTCTTTTCAGCAAACCATGCACCTCCAAAATGAGGAAATGTAAGGAAAGAAGGACTTACTTTTAACATGAGATCCTGGTGTGTTACATCAATAAAAGAAAGGGGTTTCTCCTGGAGCACAAGAGCCAAAGCCTGGTCCTACCTGCAACTCTGGAGAGAGCCTACAAGAAAACCTCAGTAATTATTTTCCCATTCCTCTCCACAACTCACGTCATTTAAGACCCAGCCAGAGAAAGTGCCCACAAAGGCTTCCGGCAGCAGTTCAGCCCACAGTGATGTCTTTCCTACCTCCAAGTTCCTTTTTAGTGAAGAGACTGTATTATGCAATTTAGCACTTGGATGTATAACCCAAATGCTGTGGGCTCTAAGAGTGAATGCCTCCCAGATTCATATTAGTGCCCAGTTTAGGATTGCTGGGGGTCTCCGCCCACTCAGGATCTCAGCCCCTTGAAGATTCCCCTTTCCAGGAACCCAGCAAAAAGTAGTAGCTAAGCACAGAGGCATTAGAGCGAGAGTGCTGTGTGATCTTGAGCAAGTCACTTGCTTTCTCCGAGTCTCAGTTTCCTCTGAGTCTGGTTTCTTATTTGTAAAACGGTGTTCATAATTGTCATGAGAATTAAATGAGCAAATTCATGTAATGCACTTCACTTGAAAAACTTAGTGTTTCAGAGGCCAGGTGCTGTGGCTCATGCCTGTAATCCAAGGACTTTAAGAGGCCAAGGCAGGAGGATCGTTTGAGGCCAGGAGTTTGAGCTTACAGTGAGTTATGATCCAGCCACTGCACTCCAGCCTGGGCGACAGAGCAAGACCCTATCTCTCAAAAACAACAACAAAAAACAAAACAAAAAAACCTAGTATTTTAGTTAAGTGGCCTCCAAATCCTCTGACACACCTCCCACCCAGAGGTGGCGCTCTAGTCTGGATGTGATCTCTGAAACTGCTTGACCAACAGAATGTCAGTAAGAGACTCACACCCGTTTCTCCTCGCAAGCCTTGAGAATCACAGCTTTAACGTCTTGTGTCACTTTCCCATCCCAGACACCATACTGTGCGGGAGCCAGGCCCTGCAGAGAGCTGTGTTCTGGCTGAAAGCCCCAGCAAGCTGAGGTTCAAGCCAACCAGCAGCATAAAAGCAAAGAAACTCTCAAGAGTCGTCCAGCTGCAGCCACTACCTGACTGTAGCCGCAAAAATCACAGATCAATAACCCTAAGCAAGAACTGCCTGGCTGATCCCAGTGAACCCCCAGAAGCATCAGCAATAAGAATAAAATGACTGTGGTTGTTTAAAGTCAACAATCATTGAGAAAGTTCTCTGGTGTTTGTTATTCAGTAATAGATATCTGAGGCCTTTACTTGTTTAAGGATGCCTCACGTGAGTCCACGGATGATTTTGGTCCTCCCTGGGCAGCTGGAGACTCATGCAAGCTGCCTCTTCCTCCCCAGCTTTGTACAGAGTTAGGTGTGCCCTTCCCCCTCAGACGTGCTTGTAGGGATCCGAGTCCAGCTGTGCACTGGATTCAAGTTTGCACCCCAGAGGCAATTTCTTAGTTCCCATGAAAGTCAGTGCATTCAAGGAATTGGCGTGGGAGGAAGGGCGCTGCCCAACTGCAGGCTGATTTGCTGCCTTGTTCCATTCACTACATTTTTCATGTATATTAAATCTTCTTCCAAAAAAGAATGTTTCTTGAGGGCAGTGATCCCGTTTTAATTTTATTTTTTGAGCATCAGGAAGATAACAGTGATTATAGCTAATTGAAACCAGTTGAGTTTATGAAAAGCCCTGAATCCACCATGATACCCAAAGGGAACAAATAGTCTCAAGTGTGCTAAGGGAAAATTGCACTGCCAGATATGAGTCTGTTGTGCCCAAACTCTCATGAAAAAACAAAAGTGTGTGGGGACAAATGATCCTATTGTTAAAACAGCATGATGGGCCAGGAGTGATGGCTCAATGCCTGAAATCCCAGCACTTTGGGAGGCTGAGATAGGAGGATTGCTTGAGGCCAAGAATTTGAAACCAGCTTGAGCAAAATAAAATTTTTTTTTTTTTTTTTTAAACACAGCACGATAGTGGTTCATATAGAACGAAAAGTCCAGGGATTGAAGAGTAAAATTCCTTCAGTTGATTCTATGCTATCTCCTCATTGGGTAAATTGAGTACTTACTGTAGTCTGCCTAAGATGTAAGAAATATTTTACTTGCTGTTAGTTGGTAAATCAGTGAGTCACTGTCTCCATTCATGGAGACAGACCTGTTTTGTTTTGTAATAAAAAGCTACTCTTGTGAAATTGCTTCCTGCATATGGTCACTCCATCACACCAGCCCTTATGATTTTTTTTTTTTTTTTTTTTTTTTCCAAGCAAGGAGCCAAAGAGCTAGGATAACAGTCCACCAAGAGGCTGGACATGACACTTTGGTGTCTGGTCATTCTTCCACCAAGAGCACTCCAAGATTCGAGACCAGACTGCTACCCTGACATTTGGCATTGACTCATTTAACAGTGAGTTTGATATTGCAAAAATCTTGACATTTAAGTCAGGCACAGGCCTCCCCCCACTGGTAACACACTTTGGTGTGCCTGGTCATTCTTCAGCCAAGAGCACACCAAGAACTGAGAGCAGACTGCTACCCTGACATTTGACTCATTTGACAATGAGTTTGATATTGCAAAAATCCTGACATTTAGGTCAGGCACATATGCCTCCCTCACTGGGACAACCCTACACTGTAGCCACTTCCAGGCTGGGCTAGTGTCTTCTCTGTGCCCCTAAAGCTTTCAGTGTTTATTTTTATCCCAACCCTTACTCTGCTGTGCTCGGCCAGTGTATGTATGTCTTGTTCCAAAAGAGTAGGGACTTCTTAAGGGCTATGACAGTCATTTACTTCTCTCTCCTTGCTCCTTGGCAATAGCAAGACCCCTACCCACTCCCTTAAATAACATTGTAAGTGAATGAATGAATCTTTCTCCGTTTTCTCACAGGTTTCAACTAGCATAAACTACTTGCTTTTTCCCAGATGTGTCCTGTGTTTCTTTGTCTCTGAGAGGACTGTGCTTTATGGGTTATGTAAAACCTTCCTGTGCGTACGGCAGTGTAGCAGCAAGATCAGCTACACAACTTGTAGCACTTAATCACAAATAGAAATGCAAGACCTCTAAGTTTAAAAATTTGAAATTTGAAATTATTAATTTTAAACGTTAAAGATTAAATTATTATTAAGAATTTCAAAACAGCAGAACATCAAATGAGGCACAGGGCACTTCTAAGCTCTGGGCCCTGTGTGTGGCTGACTGTACCTGTGTCACGTCCATGAAGCTGGCCCTGTACAGCAGCTACCTGTTTACTTCAGCCATACATACCACCCCCTCCTTCTGGTAACTGCACAATTTTTATTTGAGGAACCCTCCCTCCAATCTATGTGGCTTAGATGGGACTGACATCACTACCCTACACCCCAGGGGTGGGCATGCGATCTGGTCTGGCCAATGAGAGCATGGCATCCTCCTGGTCATGACTGGTTCAAGGATGGGCACGTGACCCAAGCACAACCAATGAAAACCATACCTCAGAATTTTGCCATAGGAAAAGAGGCAACTTTTTGTTGGCGCTACTAGGTTGGCAGGAAGTAAGCCTAGAAAGTAAGCTCAGAGCCCTGGGGTCACTACTTGGTGAACTCTGCCTGAGACAAAGCTGATTCTGAAAAGCAGGGCTGAGATGATGGGGCAGTAGGGCAGACCTTCTGGAATTTTCTTTCTCTCCTTCCTTCTTTTTTTTTTTTTAATGAACCAGTTGATTTCCTACTTGGCCTAAGCCAGCTTATGTTGGGTTTTAGTCACTAGCAATCAAGAAAGACCTGACTAATGGGTTGGAGCTTAATAAATAGATACGTTTTCATTTGAATAACAGACTGCCAGGGCTTGAAGGAATCCATTGTTTAGTGCTATCACTCACCCTCTGCTTGGTTCCTTTTTACTTGAGAATCAGGGCAAGAAACAGAATAGCCCAGAGACTGCGACTGGGTTATTAACATGAGAATTTGATAGTATGTTAAGGATTTCTCTTATTCATGTTTATTGTTTTGTGTGTGGAGGATAGATTTGAAAACAAAGTTTTTAGGTTAAACATGTCTTATTTTTATAAGAGAATACTAATAAAGTTTATTATTTTGTAGAATTTGAAAAGATGTGACTCAGGCCAGTTTAGCATTTCAGCCTGCTAGGGTACCAGTCCCATAAGTTACCTCTGACCAGCCCTGCCAACCCTTCAGGTAAAGCCAAGCTTTGCAGAGTCCCACAGTCCAGGCGAGCCCGCTCTTGCGCACCACCCGCCCCCCCTCCCCCGCCCCCACCCCCACCCCGGTCCTCAGCCCGCAGGCTTCTCCCCGCTCTGCTCAGAGTTGCTGTGCGCCAAGACCAGCAGACCAGTTGGGTGTTTACCGACTAGGGCCTACCTACACCCCTGCCTGTATCCTTTCACCAGTGTTTCATTTGGTATCCTGAGCAAAGGTCTCAGATTGCCGATTCTACTGCCAACAGAAAACATTATCTTCTGGATATGTTGGCAGGAAAACCAAATTTTATACCTCTAGGCCGGCCAAAATCTTGAGGCCAGTTAACTTCCCTAGTGATCTCATCCCAGTCATCCTTCACTTCAGCCCAGAGTGAAGCCTAATCTGTGCTCTGCTCGAATCTCAGCCCAGCACAGCCGTGACACCCTCAACCTGGCTACCCTGGGTTGCCCTCAGGACCCCAGTTCAATTGTGAAATGTCCGCCCATCCTACTCCCACACATTCTTCACTAAATTCTTTTTGCCTTCATTGAAACTATATCTTTCCAAGAATACTACCTGCCCCCACGGGCCTCTCACAGTTCTCAAGTGGAAACTTCCAGTGCCTCTCCCCACTGCCAGTCCTGACATCATTCTGGAAAAGCTGAATTGTCATATGTGTGTCTCAGCCAATATCTTAGCCTCAAATATTCACCTATCAACTTCACTGACCTTTGTCTCCCCCTCCACTTCAGCCATGTCTATATCCTGCGTAGTCTCAAAACTCAGAAATGTTAAACTCCAAACCCCCAAACTGGTGGAAAATAAACAAACTCCAATATCCCAAATTCTAACTTCAGTTCCTTAATTTCCAGCATTCATACTGTCAAACATTGGCATTTTTGTTTTATCAAGACTTCTGATCAATGGACAACTCCATTTGCCCTGAATTCACACATTCAACGAATATCTACTGAACCCACGTACGTGCAGATACTGCCAGGCAAAGCTCCCAAAGCTTCATTCTAGCAGGAGGATGTCTCAATTACCTATTGCTGCATAACGACTCTCTCCAAAACTTAGTGACTTCAGACAATAGGTCTCACAATTCTCTGGCTAGGAATTGGGTCAGGGATAGGATAGAGGCAGCTTTTCTCCTGAACTGGGTGTCATCTGGCATCATCTGGGATCATTCACTCACCTACACTAAGTTGATAGCTGTGCTGGGCTGAAAAGTCCAAGAAGGTATCACTCACATACCTCTCCCTTAAACGCTCCTCCACACAGCCCGTCTGTCTCCATGTGGAGAGCTTGGGCTTCCTCACAGCATGGTGGTCTCAAGGAAGTCAGACGTGTTACGAGGTAGCTGGTTTCTAAGGGTACAAGTGGAAGCTGATAAGCCTTTTAAAAGTTAGGCCCAGAACTGGCACAGGATCCATTCTGTCAATCAAAGCAAGTAGTAAGAAGTCATAAACCCAGTCCAGATTGAATGGAAGGAGAAATAAACCTCACCCCATGGTCAGTGGAGCAGCCTGTGTGTACAAGGGGAAGACTTGACGGTGGCCATTTTTAGAGACTACTACAGAGGACAGAGGCAATGAATATATAGACAGAGAGAAAATTACCAGACAGTAATAAGAGCTACTCAGAATTGAAACAGGGCGACTAGACAGAGAGTGACTGAGGAGCTCTTGTAGACTGAAAGGTTGTCAGGGAAAAATCTCTGAGGAAGTGGTGTTTAAATTATAACTCGAAAGGCAAGAAATTTCCAGCTGAGTGAAGGTCCAGGCAGGAGGAAGAGCCAGCACAAATGCTCTAAAATGGGATGAGCTGGGCATGTTTAAGGAACAGAAAGGACCGTGTGAGGAGTGTAGACAAGGACAGAGTGTGGGCTGGAAAAGCCACAGACAGGCAGGAAGAGCCAGAGCTAGTGAATCCAGGTAAGGAAGCTGGATTTCATTCCAGAACAGGTAAGGAAAGCCATTGAGGAGATTTCAGCAGCGAAGAGACATGCTACCACTTACATTAGTGAAAGGTCATCCCAACTGCCCTGTGGCAAACAGTCTGTGAAGTACAGGCCTGAAAGCAGCAAGACCCCTGGTCAGCGGGCTACTGCGGAAGCCCAGGACAGAGGAGACAGTGGCTTGTTCTGGCTGCTGGCTGTGGAGAGGAGACAAAATGGAGTGAAGTTTGGGGACTGGACCAGCAGGAAGTCTGAGGATTCAGCCTGCACTGTCTCGGTTCAGCTCCCCTTAATGGCTGGGTGATCACTGCAAAAACCTCCTGCCTCGTCCTCTCCCGCACCCAGCTGTCAGACTCAGTGCCCCTCCTTAAGATTTTTAAGATCACTCTAAATTCTATGTGTTTGCATGCAGTGAGACCCCTCCTGGTAGACTCTGCCCTCCCCACTGAGGTTTGTTTCCTGGCCCTGCCCCACACATGCCTTGGCTCCAGCCATATCTGGTCCTACTTCATTGACCTTGCCCCTGGCGCATACTGTTTCTTCTGCCTAGAATCTTTCTTCTCCTTCACTTCCATTACCTCGTCACGCAACTTCTATTCCTCCTTCAAAATCTAACAGGTGTCACCACTTCCACTCAGCCTTCCCTGAAACCCCAGTTTTATTTAGATTTCCGTGTACTCAACACACAGCACAGATGTCCGACTCTTTGTCTTTTCAAAGTGACAAGTCTCTTAAGGGCAGACACCATTCCCAGAACCTGGCACCATGCCCCATAAGCTGATGATATCATGTTTGGCATGGTTTGCCCTTGGAGTCTGAAAAAGTACATTATAAGGTCAAATCACCCCAGAAAGATGGATGCGATAGATTCTTTTAATGAAGTCCTCCATTCTCTCAGGCTGATTCTGGGAGGCTGGATTCATCCGGTAAAAGGCCTGCAAGTCTCCCAGTGGGAGAACTTACATAAATTCCTCAGTGCTCAAGATTCTCCAGGAAGCAGCTGGCCTCTGCACACAAGATGAGCACCATCACTGCTGACAACAGTATTGACTCTTGGCAGAATCAGTACTCAGACTGCCATGTCCCCAGACATGGTCTCTGGGAAGGTCTGAAAGACCTACTGCTGCCAACATCAAGTCCACCGAGTTGCTTAAAGGTAAATACATGACAAGTACCTGACTCCAAAATCTATACCCAGACCTGGTCCTTGTCCCTGAACTTCAGACTCTTATATCCTCCCATTGGCTGATGGGCTTCTCTGCCTGGATGTCCCCCAAATTTGGCAAGTTTAAAGTTGAACTCATCATTTCTCTTGCCCCCATATATGCATGCAGTCTGCCAATAACAATGAATGACTGGTGAATATTTCTTGAGTTCATCCTCCTCTTCCTTCCTATTATCAGGATCCTGGTTCAAGCCCTCGGCTTTTTCTCAGGATGTTATAATACATGCATACAAATAAAATGCCTCAGTGGACGAAACAGAGAGCGCGAGCACGTGCCAAGCCCCAGGTCAGCTGTCTGCCAGCTGCTGCTCCGAGACTCAGCCCACGCCCTGGACGAGGAGAAACTCAATCCTTTTGGCATCCACATGAGCATCTAGACTGGAGATTGCACTTCTGGGGCAGGTTGGGCCTCTGGTACACATGGAAGTCTCCCCTGGGGGTGGGGGCGTTCTGGAACCATTAGCAAGCACAAAGGGACCCTGGCCACCCAGGGAGCTGGTCCCTGTGGAACCCTGGGCTTGCTGTAGCAGAAGAGTGAGGGCCTGTGAGCCCTGGGGCCAACATGCTCGCCTAGGACATCTATGTCGCCTTTATTTGATCGTTTTCCTGCCGAGTGAGGGTGAGAGAGTTCTATTACACAAAGGGGTATGGAGCCAGGGAACACAGATGTTAACTTTTGGAATAGAAAGAACTCTTAGGCATAAATGAGATTTTGAAACTGGACTACTCGTCTCTCCTTTCCCCCATTATTAACAGCTGTTTATGTATGACACACCTACTATGTGCCATGCACAGTAT
This sequence comes from Eulemur rufifrons, assembly GCF_041146395.1. Classification (NCBI taxonomy): domain Eukaryota; kingdom Metazoa; phylum Chordata; class Mammalia; order Primates; family Lemuridae; genus Eulemur; species Eulemur rufifrons. The sequence continues at coordinate 81,353,293 of NC_090984.1, forward strand.
TAAGGCACCTGACTTGTATCGTCTTAGTTAGCATGCTCTTTCTTCATGGACTTGAAAAGGAGACCTGGAAGCTTGTGTGAGTTTTGGAACCTAAAGCAGAACGTGGAATATCCAACTCCCAACCCCATGTCCCTCACTCCGTCAGCCTCTCCGGAAGCATCTCAGAACAGCCCTGGTCTGGAGGGACCTTCTGTGGGCAAGTGAATTGGGGACTGTCTGCACATCGTGTCTCTCTTGGCTTCAGGATGCTATAAGCTGAAAAAAAATCACAGAATACCTTGTGTCCTACACAACGAAGTCACAAACGCAAAGGGCCATTCTGGGGCGGGTGATGCAACAGCATAACAGGAGCAAAGATCGAGATCAGCCTCCCTGAGATTTCTTGGCTTTCCCCTCATGATTCCCGTATGACTGCAGAAGCTTCCAGCTCATGTGTTCACTTGACAATGTCAAGTACTCATCTGGTGTCATGTTTTAGGAACTAAGAAAACCTTCCTAGAAGTCCCCAACCCTGATTTTCTTTACACTCCTTACATGCAGGGCTGAGTCACATGACCACACCACCTACCGTCATGGGGACCAGCTTAGACCCATCAACATTGCTCCCCAGGACCAGGGAGGAGCCCGCGAAGCACACAGGTATGTGTCCCAACCCAACAAAATCCAGGTTATTTTAGCAAAGAAGTGTGGTGGGGAATGTTGTTGAATAGGAAACCAACAGACTCCGCCCCTCTTGAAGATTCACGTTGCACATTAATATACTTAAGGCTCTATTGTAAAGAAACTGAGTTTACTGCTTTTAACCCAGTGTTTCCCAAACCCGTTTTTTCTTGGAGTTCTTATTAACTTCCTGCAGGCTCTGTGAGAAAGGCTGGATCCCGCCATGCTCTTTCCTCCCTTAAACTATCTTGACAGCCCTTTAGCACAGCCCTGGGGCCAGACAGCGCTCTTCACAAACACCAGAGAGAACAATGAGCACAGCTCCGTCATTTGGGGGAAAGAGTTTTCTTTGGCCCAATTAATGGGAGTTAAAGGCAGGAGTTTTCCGTCTTCTACAGGCTCCTTTTCTTTTTTGGCCATTCTAAATGAACAGGTCTAAGATATTATTGTTAGTTTAATTCCTTTCCACTAACCTTTCTAGCACTCCAGAGCCACCAGGGAGGACGAAAATGATTGTTTTTAATCGTGATTGAAGAGGGACCAAAGGCTAGGTCAAACCGGGACTGCACTTCCCCTCTGCGTGTGCATCGGCATTAGCAAAGCCTGCAGGAATGCGCTCCTTGGCTCCTTACCGCCCCGTGGCCACTTAGCCTCAGCAAACAGAGTGCCAGAGCCCGGGCAGCTGGCAGCCCGCACTCACCAAACACTCAGCGCCCCAAACCTCTCCTCTCTCTCCTTAATCCTTCCGTCTCCCTGCCCCACTCCCTTCTCTCTTCACCTAAATCCTCCTTGGAAATTTCTTACTGCTTTAATGGTTTACAAAAGGGAGACCTTGAGGTTTCTTCGTAATTGATATTTGAATGAAAATGGAAACCCAGCTGTAGCCCTCTGCTTAAGACAATGGCCAGTGCACCCTTAGTCCCTGTGCCCCAGGTCTCAGAACTGAGAAGGGGAAGGGACTTGGGCAAGCAGGAAGGATGCACTTCGCATCCAGTATAACCCGAGGTTTGGGTCGATTTCACAGGTATCACCGCTCTGCTCCTTCTCTCTCCTGTCCATCCCCGAGTCCTGTGAGCCTGTCTTCGTTCCGTTCCGTTATGTGGGTCCTAAGAAGCAAGGCCATCCCGTGAGCTACAGCGTGTGGGTGGGAAGGATCAGCACACCCTCCGCCTTCCACCTTCACTGGCTTGCTCAAGACCAGTCGTCCTGCAAGCTGACAAGCCGAGTCCTCTGGGCTAGTGTCTTGGGGGGGAAAGGTGGAGCAGGTGAGGATCCTGCCATCCCTTGCTAGGATGACAGAAGAGTGGCAGTCATCCGGCCTGGGGATCCCCACGGTGCACTTGGCAAGTGGTGACAGGCGTCTCTCACCCAATCCTAATCCAGGTACCAAGCATATCCCTGGACAGAGGTTGCAATCCTCCCAGGGGTCTCTCACCTGCTGGGAGTTGGGGCAACGAGCCCTTGGCCAGGGGAGATCGACTTTCCCACCCCCAGCCAGGGTCTTCATCTTCCTGTGCACTGGGCTGAGCAAATTTTCTAGCCAGCCCTGGTTCTGAGAGTCCTGGGCCCTCCGCCCAGATTGTTCTTTCCATGTGAGTATTTCTCATCCTTCAGGGCCCCGTCAGATCTTCTTGCCCTGCTCCTCCTACTCGAGGTAGGGCAAACCTGCTATTCTGTTTGTATTCTTCACACCACTTGTCACAATTTGTAATCACAGATTTGTTTCATTGCTTGTTTTCTGTCTGCCCCCAAAATGTTGGGCTCCAAGAGAGCAGGTTGCTTATCTGTCTTGTCCACAGTTACATCCGCATCACTTAGCACAATCTTCAGCACAATGGTTGGCACGGAGTATATGTGCAACAAATATTTGTTGAATAAACAAATTTATTTCATGGTGCTACATGGTGAAGATGGTTCCTATTTAAAGCAGACATGGCAAAGAAAACCCAAAAAACTGAGGTGGATTCACAAGTGTTCATGATTTTATTCTCCAAACTGTCCTGTCTGCTTTAAAAGTTTAAATAAATAAATAAATAAATAAATAAAGAGTCTTGCTTTGTTGCCTGGGCTAGAATGAGTACCGTGGCGTCAGCCTAACTCACAGCAACCTCAAACTCCTGGGCTTAAGCGATCCTACCGCCTCAGCTTCCCAAGTAGCTGGGACTACAGGCATGCGCCACTATGCCCGGCTAATTTTTTCTATATATATATATTTTAGTTGGCCAGATAATTTCTTTCTATTTTTAGTAGAGATGGGGTCTTGCTCTTGGCTCAGGCTGGTCTCGAACTCCTGACCTCGAGCAATCCACCTGCCTCGGCCTCCCAGAGTGCTAGGATTACAGGCATGAGCCACTGCACCCGGCCAAAAGATAACATTTTAAGGAAGTTTTATTTTATTTTCAGAACATATGGGGGTACAAACATTTTGGTTACATATAATGCCTTTGCCTCACCCAAGCCAAGGCTACAAGAGCACCCTTCCCCCATACAGTGCCCTCCACACCCATGAGTTGTGAGTTTGCTCACCCCACCACCCCCGTCTTACCTGACTGGCACCCATTGACTATTACTACCACGTGAGCACCTTAGTGTTGATCAGTTAGTACCAATTTGATGGTGAATACATTTGGTGCTTGTTTTTCCATTCCTGTGATACCTCACTTCAAAGGATGGGCTCAAGCTCTATCCAGGATAATGTAAGAGGTGCTAGTTCACCATTGTTTTCTGTAGTTGAGTAGAATTCCATTGGTGTACATACACAACATTTAATTAATCCACTCATGTATTGACGGGCACTTAGGTTGTTTCCCATCTTTGCAGTTGTGAATTGCACTGCCATAAACATTCAAGTACAGATGTCTTTATTATAGAATGCGTTTTTTTCCTTTGGGTAGATGCCTAGTAGGATTGCTGGATCAAATGGTATTTCTATTTTTAGCTCTTTGAGATATCTCCAAATTATTTTTCACAGGGGTTGTACTAATATGCAGTCCCAACCAGCTGTGTAAGAGTGTTCCAATCTCTCCACATCCTCACCAGCATTTGTTGTTTTGGGACTTTTTGATAACGGCCATTAAGGAAGTTTTAAAAAGAAAACACAAAATATTTGGGGATTTTTATGTAGAAATCCTGTAAGTGTTATTTTCAACTTGCTATTTTCCTCTCAACAACAAATCTGCAAGGGTCTTCCCACATCCGTCGTAATAGATCCATCATCATTTAATTGTTAAATGGCTTTCCATAGCGTGCTGGTAGCAATACCACACTGTAGCTGTTTCCCTACTGCTGGACAACTGGATTATTTAGAACTTCTTTTGCTGTTATAAGTAATGCTTCGCCGTGCATGTGCGTGAGCATTTCTTAAAGGTAGATCCCAGACCATGGAATCACTTGGTTCACAAGGCTTGCACATTTTTTACCGTAATAAAGACATATTTTTCGACCACTCCAACCCTTGGCACAGAATGGAACTCCCAAGAGGTGAGGTCAGGGAGAGGAAGTGTATGGCTCTGAGCTGACTAATAGACCTTGTGTTCCCTCCTCAGGCTGCTCCCATCCAGGGTCTTTATCTTCCTTTTCAATGGGGAAGTTGCTGTGTTGCTTCTCCCTGCCCTCTCTGATCCCATGGTCGACATAGGGAAGGTCCTGGAGATTACTTGTCTCAGGAGAAAATATGATACCCCTTCCTATGTTTCTGCTCAGAATCACTTCCTCTTCCCCTGGGGTGGGGGAAGGACTTGAGGAAAGGTATAAGAAGTCCTTTGTTTAAAACTAGAGAATCGCTGCTGGTATTTTTCCTAATTGTTACTTATTGAAAAACCTGAATCCAGCTCCTCTCAAGTTCAAGATGGACAAGGAAAGAGTTGGAGCCATCCTTGAATCTATCATGCATTCATTCAACAAGTATTTACTGAGCACCCCAGGGGCATAGCATGGGCACTGATTGATCAGGACATCACTGGCCCCCAATGCAGAGGGGGGTCCTGGGAGCCCCCTACTGTGTGAGTCAACGCCAGTTTAGTTGGTGTTGTGAACTGAATGTTTGTGTCCCCCCCAAATCCATGCGTCGAAGTCCTAACCCCCAATGTGATATTTGGAGGTGGGGCTTTTGGGAGGCGATTAGGGTTAGATGAGGTCATGAGGGTCAGGCTTTGGTCTGATGGGATTAATGCCCTTGTAAGCAGAGACACCAGAGAACCCTCACTCGCTCTCTGTCCCTCACCATGAGGGGACTCAGCAAGAAGGCAGCCACCATCAAGCCAGGAAGGGAACCTTCACCGGGAACCAAATTGGCCAGGACCCTGATCTTGGACTTCCAACCTCCAGAACTGTGAGAAAATAAATTTTTGTTGTTTAAGCCACCCAGTCTATGGTATTTTGTTATGAGCAGACTAAGACACCTGGGTGCCTGGAAGGTCCCATGGGACTTGGAGCGATGGCTAGTCACCAACTGGTACACAAGTATTTCAATATTTTAACAATCAATACAAATATACCATGGTGTACCAGCACTGTCCATACGGTTTACACGTTGTGGTGAGAAGAAGCAGACAACATACAAAATAAGCAAAATAAAGTCTGTCAAATGGTGTTAACTCCTATGAGAAAAATAAGGCAGAAAGAGGATTAGGAAGCGCTACAGAGGAGGGAGGTTGCTATTTTATGTTGCAGGAAGGAGGAACCAGAAGGAGAAAGGCATGTGTTCCCATCCTTTAAGGGCACTTTCCAGAAACTGCACACACTACTTCTACTTAAGCCTCTTGCTCAGCACTGAGTCACACAGCCACACCTTGCTCCAAGCGAAGATGGGAGTTGCAGATTTAATTCTTGGAAGCCACGTGCATGGCTGTGGGGGTTGGGAGCGGTGGTGGTGTCCACTGAAGATAGAGAGGGTAATGCTGGAGACAAAGGGCCACAACAGGTGAAGACCATGATTGGATCGTGTTGTAGAGAGACAGTTTTCCACAGGTCTCTCACATTTGTGGATGTCACCTGAGCACAGGACCTCACTGCCTCTGCTCTGGACTATCTAAGAATATTTAAATAGCAAATAGTCTTGGAAGACAGAAATAAGTGTCTCACTCTGAAGCCAAGTACAGGCACGCTTAGTGCCCAGTATGTAAGAAAGATCATGTTGTCTTCTGCAGGAGAGGTGGGGAGACTTATTGCCCGTCATGAAAGATGCTAATTCTGTCAGCTCAGCCTTCCTCCCCTGAAACGCAATCCACTGCGTGTGCACTGACCTGTGGGAACTGGACCCAAGGGGAACCAGCATAAGAATATATATTCATTTAATTATCCCCAGGTATCAAGGGAAAACAGTACCTTTACAATGGAGAAATCCAGAAGATACCACCTTACCAAGGTGATCAAATTTAGCACCACCAATAATGGGACAAACTCACATCATGTCTCTTAATGTCATACACTGAGAAGAACCTAATATTACCTCTGTCGTATCCTTCTTTAAAATGTACAGTCTGGCTCTAATCATGAGGAAAAACTAAACCCAAGTTGAGGGATATTCTATAAAAACATTAACATCACAAAATACAAAAAAGGACAGGGAACTATTCTAGATTACAGGGGCCTAAATAGATGTGACAACTAAATGCAATTTGTCACCCTTGATTGGCTCTTTAATTGAAAAAAGGAAAAAACTATAATACCTTATGTCCATAATCAAAATTCCCTGAGCAAATTGAGAATGGATATATGTTAGATGTTATTATTAAATCAGTTTCTTGAATGTGATCATGGTATTGTGATTGTGTAGGGAAATGTTTGTGTTCTTAAGCAATACACATGAAATATTTGGGGGAGAAATGTCATGATGTTGGCAACTTATTTTCAAATGGCTCAGGTAAAACTGTGTACACGAATATATAGAGAAAGAGAACACAGATGTCACTAAACGCTAATAACTGGTGAATCCAGGTGAAGGGTATGCGGGATTATTCTGTCAACTTCTCCGACATTGGACCCTTTTTAAAACAAAAGTTGGGGAAAATAAAGAACCCTGGTGGCCCGTGCAGGTGGAGCAGGTTTGGGGACAGCTGCACTAGGACCTCTATCCCCTTCAGGATGTTTCCCGCCATCATTGTCACGGCTTCTCTCTGCAGCACCGTCTCCTCCTCTCCTGCTGCAGACAGGCTTCACAAGGCAGCAGGGCACATGGCCACAGGCCTCTCTGGAGTCCCAGCCTTCCAGCGAGCATCTAGAGAGGAAAGATGCATCTAACTCACTGCTGCAGCTTGAAAAACCCTGGGAAACGGCTCTGGTTAGCTCACCTTGTATCGTGTGTGCATCGCTGGTCAGAAAAAGCAGGAAGGGGGAGAGGTGGGGTTACGGCACAGCATGGGCCACGCACTTCAGGTGCTGCGGGGAGACCTGGGAGCTGCATGAGGGCAGAGATGCTAGGAGGGACAGTCAGACACGGGAGCGAGAATGGCAGAGAAGCAGAGGACTTAAGGATGATTCAGGGTTTCTAACTAGAGTGACTAGGAGAAGGCAAGGTTATTAACTGAAAGAGGGAATATAAGACAAGCCAGTTTAGGTGTTCAGTTTTGAACCTGATGAATTTGGAAGCCTTGGGTGCATCTAGGGGAAGAAATCTCCTAAATTGTTGGGAATACAATTCTGTAGCTCAGAACAGCGTGGCAGTCCTAGCCACGTGATGAAGGCATGGGTGTGCCAGCTTCATCTAGAGAATGCAGAAGGTGCCACCGTGTCCAGCAAGCCAGCCCAGAGCCCTCCCTTGTAACTGAGCCTCTTGGCGAGAGTGATCCTGGCTAATTAGGAGGGTGGAGAAGTTGGGAGCGATTGAAAGACTTTGCACCCACATTTCTGTTGAATGCCTCAGCACGCAATGACTCAGTGAGGGCTGTTCCTGCTGCTTGTTCCAAAGCACACTGGCAGTTGTTGGGCAAATATTTGAGCAGCGTTTATGTCCTAAACCCACAGTGGCTGGAGCCCCTGTTGCAGAGCCTCCTAACCCTGGTGAAGGCAGCTCTCTCGGCTTCTCCATCAAACCCAGGAACAGCAGGGGCCATGGAGCCGCTCCAAGCTCAAGTCTGGCTTTCCAGAAACGATGCCCTGCCAAGAAAGGTGTCACTGAGGGAAAGAAGGAAGGGGACCTATAGCCAAAGACCCGGGGTACTGGCACCCTTCTCCTGTCCTTTCCAGAAAAGGGGGGATCCCCCTTTCTTTACTGTCATCTTTTTGCCTTCTCTGTGTTCAAGGGAAGTTGAGCCTGTGGTTAATCTCTTGAAATCTGGAGTGAGTCAGACATGGATTGGAATTCCAATTTCCCCATTCATAAAATGGCAATACCAAATGTGCCTTCTCCCTGGGAACAAGTGAAAGTCGGTGAGGCGCCTGGCACCTGGGAAGCGTGACCCACTGGGAGCTGTTCTCCCCCGGGAGTGTCTGAACAAGGCTAGAGCGGACACCTGCATTCCTTGTTACTCTCAGATCTCTTGGGGTGGCTTCTTGTCGCAGAGCAGAAGAGACAGCCTCGAATCAGACACCCAAACATGCTGCCGGGAGCGCAGGCTGGGAGAGGGCTGCTGGGCTCCCCTGGTGTGTGCCGCACACCTAAAATAAGCCCCGGCAGGAGACTCTGGGAATTTCCTGTCATTTTCACTGTAAATGTCCTATTTATAAAGCTGAGTCACTGGTTGTTTCACAACCACTCAGCGTGTGGAGACAGGCTGTCACAGGAAATGAGGAGCACACCCAGACACAGGCCTCACCCACAGGCGTTGGGGGACACCCTGGCCGTGGCCCAGGCCTGGCTGTCCAGCCCCTGGAAACGACTCAACCAACTCGGGGGATGTGGGTCACTGGACCAGGCTTATTCTCGCTCATCAGCCCATTGGCCCTTTTTCTGGCTTCTTTGCTCCAAATTTTTTTTTTTGGGGGGGGTTATAAATTTACAAAGAAAGTCTGGCCTCTTGGAGAGCTGCTTACAAGCAGTGCCAGGCCTGGCTCCCCGGAGACCCACAGGGTCTGGCCTCGAGTGGGGTCCGAGGGCATCTGTCTGCTTCTCGCACTAACAGTCCTGGCCTGGGTGCCTCTGCTCATCCCAATCTCTAGAAAACAAGTGAATTGTCCCAGGAGAGACTCCATAGGTTCAGGGCTCCCGTGCCTGCATGCAGAGTTCATTCAAGGCAGAGAAGGGGCAGAAAACAGGAGCAGCAGCCAGCAAACAGCTGCTCTTAGCACGGTAATCATTCCATCCGGGGCCCTTTTGAGGGCGGGGCCAAAAGGGAACACAAAACCCTCCTTGCTTCCCGATTTTACAGCCACTCAGCCAGCCATTGAAATCAGGGTCACTAATCACCGCTGTTAAACCAGGATCTCTGCAATGCCACCACCAGCGGCCGGTGAAGAACGGGGCAGAGCAGAGAGCAGCCCCGCGTTCCACCATCTCCCAGGTGTGCAGAGAAGTCTCCAAATCAAAGTGACCTTACTGCTGGCTACAGCTTCTCATCAAACAAGGCAAACAAGCTGTCTAGATAAAACACGGTCAACATTGCCGACCCTCTCTCAACAAACTTCTTTTCAGGACCAAGCTCGGGGACCTTGTGGGTTCAGCTGTGACTTCCCGGAGCTTGGGGACACAGGAGGGTCAGACCCTGAGAGTTGCCTGGGTTGGCGGCTCTGGGTGTTGGCGGCACAGCAGCGCAGTGACTTGGGGTGGGGCAGGGCCTCTATTAACTGCTCAGCGTGGGCGGGGGTGGGAGGAGATCGTCAGATGCCCAAGTCTGTCTTCCAGCACCAGAGCTCCTCCCTGCCTGTCCCCACATTAGGTGACCAAAGGTCCCCAGGGCTTCTTTGGGTGTTACTGCTGAAGGGCTGGTCTTCTGGTGCAGCTACTCTTCTGGGGCCTGGGGCCCCTTCACCACTCACTGTCCCTTACACTTCCCAGGTCTCAGACTGAGCCCACCCAAGCAGACCCCCTCGGGTCCTCTATTTCTTTCTCTATTCTCCGTCTTCCTTCTCTCCACATTTCCCTCTCTTTCCGTCCTGCCCCACATTAGCAGAGAACTTTAGGTCATCTTTTCTCCATCACTGTGGTCGGTGGCCTGACAGCAAGTCTCTGAAGCTACGGAGAACCCAGAAATTAGTGTCACAGAGACCCAGATATTTCCACTTCTTCCTAGCGAGTCACTCGTCTTCTAACCCCCACCACCCACCTACCGCAGCAATTAAATGGAGGAGTGGGGTACTTCTAACTGTAGCATTCGAGAAACACAATGCCTTGTCAACTTAGGAAAAACAAAGATTCAAACAAATTAGAGCTAACAAGGTTCAGCAAGTTTGTTAGACAAAAATCAACTTGGAAAAATCAACAGCATCTCTCACCACCCACCATGACTGTGAGAAAATATTATTAAAAAGATACCATTCACAATAGCAATAAGTACAAAATATCCAGGCATTACCCAAGCATACACAGAAATTCTATTAAAAATTTTTAAATTGGAACAAGGAAACAAAAAGTGATCTGAATAGAGCACATTCCATGCTTTTGGATTGGATGACCTAAGGCAGGATGCCTTATTTTGATTGATTTTATAAAGCCCTAATTCATATTAACTTATAAATTCAATGCAATCCATGCCCATCAAAATCCTAGCTGGATTTCTTTTTGAAGAACTCAATCAAAATAGTTAACTTTAAAAAAGACTAGAGGGGAGACTTGCCCAATCAAAGACACCACAAACCCAGGGGAATAACCACCGTGTGGCACTGGCCCTGCAGTGGTCCGTAGATCCAAGGAGCACAGCAAGCTCAGCGGCACAGCCCTGCCCCGTGTGTGGACAGAGAAACTCAACAGAAAAAGACAAGTTCCGAGTGGGTTAAGCACAGTTAAGGGTCAGTGGGGATATTTTGCTACACTACTGTCATTTTCAGAAGTATACCCAAGGTGCCTTAGGTCCTCCGGTGACTTAACATGAACTACATAAAACGGGCTCTGTGGAGAGAACAATCCTGAATGTTCTACAGGCCTAACTTTCGGGAGCTGCCCCCTAAAGTCAGCAGCAGCAACACATCCCCTTAGGATGCCAGATGTAAAAAGCCAAGGCACAGAAAGCCCAGGCAGGTCTGTGCACGCAGCCGCAGCTTCCATCTCTCTCCGCCGGAAACTTGCCGTGTAGCTACTGAGAAGGTGAGCGCCCACTACCAAGAGCTAGAGGGGAGCTGTAGACGGACTCGGGCTGAGATAAAGAGACAAGAGTCCACAAGCCAGGCCCGTTCTGAGTGTCCCGCAGTGCTAGACAAGATTCACATACCGAGCTCCTAACCCCCCCCTATGTGATGGTGTTTGGAGGTAGGTAGGGCTTTGGGGGAGGTGATTAGGCCATAGGTGCAGAGATCTCAGGAACGAGATCAGAGCCCTTATAAAAGAGGCCCCTGAGAGCTGTGTAACCCCTCCCACCACGTGAGGACATAGTGAGAAGGTGCCATCTGTGAACTGGGACACAGGCCCTCACCAGACTGCACTTCTGCCCGCCCCTCGATCTCAGACTTTCCAGTTCCACAACTGAGAAATACATTTCTGTTTTTTAAAACCACCTAATCTGTAGACACCCGTGGATTCCTGGGGTGTGTTTTTTTGTTTGTTTGTTTGTTTTTTTTTGAAACAGTGGCTTGCTCTGTTGCCTAGAGTAGAGTGCAGTGGCCAGATCACAGCTCACATTGTAACCTCAAATCCTGGTCTCAAGCAATTCTCCCACCTTAGCCTCCCAAAGTGCTAGGATTATAGGCATGAGCCACCATGCCCAGCCTGATTCCTGTTATAGCAGCTTGAATGGACTAAGACAAGCAACTTTTACTTCACACTTCAACTAATTCATGTAGATGTTCAACTCTCCTGAGAAGCATATAAAATTTTAAGAAAAATATGGCATGAAAATTAAATCTCATAAACTTTGTTTCCACTCTCTATTTCCTTATCCCTCATGTAGTATTTCTATAAAATCACACCCTTTTCTCTTGTTTTAGACAGGACTAGTGTGGGGTGTGCTGTAGGAACACACAAGCCCATATCACAGAAGCTTATGCATTGATAATTGATATTTTGACATTGGTAATTGTTGAAGCTGAGTAATAGGTGTAATAGGTATGATATATATAGCAAAATATATGTTTTAAATTTTCCATAATAAAATTATTTCAAAAATCTCCATGGCTTATGACAAAAGTTTGTTTCTTACTCATACTACATGATAGGGTTTAGATGTTTGGCCCCTCCAAAGCTCATGTTGAAACTCGAGCCCCAGTGTTGAATGTGGGTCCCTGGTGGGAGGTGTTGGGTCCTGGGGGCAGATCCCTCTGAATTGCTTGCAAGAATGAGTGAGTTCTCACTTTGTTACTTCATGAGCCATTGTTCAAAGGAGCCTGGCACCACCTCCTCCCCTCTCTGGCTCCCTCTCTAGCCATGTGACACGCCTGCTCCCCCTTCACCTTCTGTCTTGATTAGAAGCCCCCTGAAGCTCTTACCAGAAGCAGATGCTGACGTGATGCTTTTTGTACAGTCTGCAGAACCATAAGCCAAATAAACCTCTTTGCTTTACCTAAATTACCTAATAAATTACCTAGCCTCAGGTATTTCCTTTATAGCAACGCAAAATGGAGTAATACATTGCTTGTCCGTTGTAGGTAAAGCTATGTTGCTACTCCACTTTGTCCTCAGAGACACAAGCTAGCGAGCTTCTACCTTCTGGACTATTCCTGGTTACTGTAGCATAGAAAAAGAACCATGGAGGAGCACGTGATGGTTCTAAGGCTTTTGCCTGAAAGTGAAACCTATGACTTCTGTTCACAGTTCATTAGCACAGCAAGCCACATGGCTACTCCTGATTTCAGTGGCTCAGGAAAATACAGTTCTACTATCTACTCAGTGGAGAAGGAACTGGAAATATTTGGTGAGTAGGACTAATGATTACTATAGGCCTGAAGAGATGAGAATATAGAAATTAAACAAAAGCAAAAAGATGCTCTGATATACCATAGTTGTTCCCAGTGGATTTCACCCCAAAATACAACAGAATGCTCAGCTTTCTCAATTGTGATAAAGCACTCAAACTTATACCAAGATTGAGAGTTCCACGATGTCAGGGACAGTTTATGTATTTTTACGTTTCCAGTACAGAGCACTGTCTCGTCTTTACCAGGCACTAGATTACGATTTGCTAAACTGAAGAGGCACAGCAGGCAAGCAGTGCGCACCGCCAGGCATCCCTCACCGTTGTTCTCACTCTCGCCAAACTGTCTTAGGACATTGCCATAAGGAGAGGGGAGGGGCTGGTGCTTGACTGGCAGGACTCTGAATTGAGGTTGGCCCACGTGGCCAGTCTCTCTCTGCTGAGAACTCACCAAATGTCAGAGGCTGCAGAAGGGAGCCTTGGAATCATCCAGCTTGAAAGCATGAGGCTTGCAGAAGAAACCCAATCACAGAGGAGGCAACAACTTCTGTCTGCTTTAAGAGTCTGAGGCCTCCTAAGTCCCTTTGCTTTAGCATTCTCTGAAATGCTGGTGGCTGAAATGTCTTCAAAACCTGGGTATCCCGAACCCCAGTGCAGACTCTCTGGCCTGCCATATTGTGTCTAGCCATGCTATAAATTGCCATGTGTTCAGCAAAACTGAACTGAATTGAGAGAGGGAGGGGTGAGGAGAGAGAGAGAACACTTAAATAGTGCAGGCAGTTCTACTTGCTATTTCACTCGATGAGGAAGGGATATGAATCTGCTATTCCCAATAGGTCTTGGTTTCTGCATCCTTCTAATTACGTGAGCACTAGAGAGGCTTTGTATAACAATAGGATGGCCTCTAGATACCAACCAATCCTTCTCCTGGGGCGCTACTGAAGAGACAATATTCTGTTTCAACACTGGAGAAAGATCTGGTTCTACTGGGCTTAGCAAGAAATGGTGTCATGGTCTCCACCATGGCAACTTCCGAAAGGATTTCCAAGGGTAATTTGGCCCATATTCACCGTCTTTCGACCGAAAGCCTGGTGATGTGCTCTGCTGTAGTCATTGCCAGAGCAGGAGTCGGGCTGCCAAGACAGGACCCGTTCAGAACAGTGCCATATGTTAAACAGCCCTTTGGTGGGCTCCTTCTGGGCAATGGACCATGTGGAGAATAATAACTTGAACAAACCTACACATCACTCAGCTATAAAAATCATTAAAATATTGAAGAGTTTAAAGACTTAATGATCCTACAAAGATGGAAAATATGTTTAAATGTGGATCTCAGTCATTAAAAATGCATTTGGCAGGCTACATTTGCCTCCTATGAAAATGGGGTGGGGAGGGGGGTGATTCATTTAGGGCAAGACTGCCACAGCTCCCCAAGAGGGCAGGTTAGCAAAGGGCAAGTCAATCCTCACTGGGTGCCCAATGAGGCAGGAGCTCGGAGGTGCTCGGATTGCCGTTCTGTGGGGGCTGGTGCTGCTGTCGTCACTGAGAGCTGCAGCCAACTCACCACTCCAGAGACTCCTGAACTGTGCACAGTGCAGAAAGCATTTCCCGAGAGAGATCTCCTCCTGGGGGAAGATATCCGAAAGAGTCCAGCTTGCCGGAAACATCAAGAAGGCAGTTACAGAAACGGATATGGAAAGAAACACGGAGGGAAGCACCTTATAAAAGAATAAATTGGTCTCCTACTGGATACATGTTTCTTTTTTCTTATCAGGTCTCAGTTACTGTGTTAGTTTCCTAGGGCTGCCATAATGAAGTACTACAGACTGGGTGGCTTAACCAATAGAGACATATTCTGTATTCTCTCAGGGTGTTGGAAGCTACAAATCTGAGATTCAAGTGTTGGCAGGGTTAATTTCTTCTGAGGGCTGTGAGGAAAGGCTCTGTCCTCAGCCTCTCTCCTAGGCTCGTAGATGGCTGTCTTTGTCCCTGTGTCCTCGAGTCTTCCCTCTATACTGTGTCCCCAAGGACAACAGTCATGTTGGATAAGGGCCCACCGTAACGACCTCATTTTAATTTGAGTACCTCTGTAAAGACCCCATCTCCACATACAGTCATATTCTGAGGTATTGGGGGTTAGAACTTCAACATATGAATTAGGGTGAGGACAGGACACAATCAGCCTGTAACAGTTACTAAATGATTATAATGCATCCCAGAGGAGGCCTTGGGGGAGGGTGTTTTGTTGTACAGAGAAAAAAGTTGACAGTGTATGGATCGGCTTCTGTTTTTCAAAGAGTTTGTGTCAATTAAAGCCCAACTCACAAGGGCTCCTATTGACAGACTACATAGACCACACTAAGGAGCAAAAGCCAGGGCTGTTAGCCATGAACTGGTTCTGCAATCTTGAGCAAATGACATAACCTCCCAAGTCCCAATTTTCTCATTTGTAAAACAAGGGCATGAAGTTGGTGTGCTGGATGGGGTGACTGGCACTCCGACCTCGAAGGAGACAAAACTAAAAACTACATTTCCCATGTTCCTTTGCAACTGGAGTTCTGGTTATGAATTAGTTTCCTGGACAAGGTGCACTGGTATGAGATGAGGAGGACAAAAGCGAAGCAGAGGCCATCTTCCTATTGCTGGGTCTGCTGGCAAGGCCTGGTCAACTGTAGGGAAAGGAGGTGGTGGCTGGAACTAGCACTCTGGTGTCCCATAACTAGGCTGAGGGTCTAGCAGAGCCGTCAGTGATGGGGCGGCAGCAGTGAGTACCAGGAGTCCTTCCCAAAGACGTGCTGGCAAAAGCATGAACACACACACAAGCGTGTTCATTGCTGCACTGTTGTGATAGTAAAGGCCTGGCAGCAACCCGATGTCCGTCATCGGGAACTGGCTGAATAAACGATGGTATTTCCGCACACACAACTGACTGCTGTGCAGCTCTTTAATCAAAAGAATGCTCCCATGTTGTGCCATGGAGTAATCTTCAAGATATACAATTGGTGAAAAAAAGCAAAGCGAAGAAACAGGTATAAAGTTTACTGTCATTTAGAAACGGGGGATATATTTGTGTATTTAAAAGAAATCTCAGAAGAATAAATGAAACAAGAGGTAGTCCTAAAGGTCTCCTTTCACAGTAAGATGAGTGTGATGGAGATGTCTGCCTCAAACCCTGGCAGTGGAACTATCAGGTTATTAAGTATGAAATGTCCGATTTCCTTAAGTGCCAAGTTTGACAGTTGATATTGCTGACATTTCACTTTGACACTTCTTGGTTTTGTTTGTTTACTGTTTTTATTGTGAAGGTACGTCCTCATTCTTTCAAACTCATGTTTTGGCTTGTGATTATCTTTCAAATCTTTTTTTTTTTTTTTTTTTTTTTAGAGCCATTTGTGTGAACCCATGGATAAATCAAAAATTTGTGGGTTTTTTTTTTTTTTTGGTGAGACAGAGTCTCGCTTTTTTTTTTTTTTTTTTTGCCCTGGCTAGAGTGCTGTGGTGTCAGCCTGGCTCACAGCAACCTCAACCTCCTGGGCTCAAGCAATCCAACTGCCTCAGCCTCCTGAGTAGCTGGGACTACAGGCTTGTGCCACCATGCCTGGCCAAGTTTTTTTCTATATGTATTTTTAGCTGTCCATATAATTTCCTTCTATTTTTAGTAGAGATGGGGTCTCGCTCTTGCTCAGGCTGGTCTCGAACTCCTGACCTCAAGTGATCCACCCACCTCGGCCTCCCAGAGTGCTAGGATTACAGGTGTGAGCCACCGTGCCCGGCCTATTTTCTAATATGAGCTCTGTTGTGGAGCCAATGCAGTGCAGACAGCTTGAAATATCAACGAAGTGGTTTGGGAAGGATGTTGCTAATGAACGCACAGCACTGTCAAAGATTTGTTAAGTTCCGTTCTGGTGATTTTAATCTTAAAAAGGAACCATGTCAGTGATCTGAGACCAAGGTGGATAATGATGACCTGGAAAGCTGTAGTGGAAGTGAATACATCTCAACCTATGTGTGAATTAGCAGCAAGGTTTGATGTCACTATTCCAACAATATTGGACCATTTGAAACAAATTGGCAAGAGGAAGAAGCTGGATACATGGGTTCCACATGAATTCAACAAGCGTCAGAAAAGAAATCGTCTTGAAGTTTGCCTTTCTTTGCTGTCACAACACAAAGGCAACCCATTTCTATATCGTATTATGTGTGATGAGAAATGGATTCTTTTTGACAATTGCAAGCATTCAGCACAATGGTTGGGTAAAGATGAAGTGCCTAAATACAGTCCAAAACTGAGTATCCAAAAAAAAAAAAAAAAAGAAAGCTAATGGTGTCTGTTTGATGGTCCAGCACTGTTATTATCCATTACAGCTTCGTGAAACCTGGTCAATCGATTACAGCAGATGTCTACTGCAGCCAATTGGATGAAATGAGGAGGATGCTCGTGATGAAGCAGCCAAGATTGATCAATAGAGACAGGCCAATCCTCTTGCAAGACAACACTCAACCACATGTCGCACAAACACTGCTCTAAACTACAGAGGCTGGACTTGGAAACTCTCATCCACCGTATTCACCAGACCTTGCACCATCTGACTACCACTTCCTTTCAGGCTTTGGACCACTTTCTTGCAAGGAAAAATATCCAATTCTCAACAAGCTGTGGAAAATTCTGTTAGATTTAAAGAATTCACTCTCCCCAAACTTCCATCCAAACCTCCTATAGAACCCACCCTTCTCTCCTTACTAGGGGTGTATTAGGCAGTACCCTTTGCTGTAATCCGGCTCAGATCTTCCTACTGCACACCTGCCAGCTGTCCTCTTCCCAGCCCCCCTACCACCCTGCTCATTCTGCTCAAGTCCCGGGGGCTGGGGCGGAAGGCATCATGCGGTTATATGTCCCTTTTATTCAACTCAGTCTTATGACCTGACCTGGCACGGCCTCTACATTATTCTTTCCTCTACTCTATTCCCCTGAGGAGGAGAGGGTTTAGCTTAATGCCCATGCACATGCACATGCACATGGAGATGAAATCCAGTGACATACCCCTGCCCAGCCAGTAGGGGACAGTCGCCATCCCTAGAACAGACCCATTATGGGATTAGGAAGCAGCAACTTCTGAGGAAACTCTACTCCTCAATATGCATTTTATCCCCCAGCCCGTGTCTGACATCAGGCGCAAGCTCCAAATATTAGACGAAGGCCCTCAAACCCCACAGAAGGATCTCCTAAACCCGGCCTTCAAGGTCTTTAATAACCAAGATTGAGAGAGGCGAAGGAAAAAAGTGGGACTGACAACAGCCTCCCCCCCCCAAAAACAAACAAACAAAAACCACACACACAAAACAGAAAAAGCTTTTCAAATAGCGGGTGCCCCTATAAAAGCTTTTCTAGAGAGTTACTCCAAAAGGCCCCAGGCAAGTAGATGACAAGGCCACCCCCTGTCTCCACTACAACTCTGGGTCTCTAGAGTAAACAATGCCCCAGGACACGGGCTCCGCCAGGACAGTGCCCCCTCTGACAAAACAAGGGCACTGGAAGGGCCTTTTCCTAAAACAGGAGATGACACCTGCATTCCGGAGCTTCCCCACGGACCCTCTGAAACTGCTTCCCTCTGACGGGCATGGCAGGCTTCGGAACAGCCTCAACTTCGACACACCGGGATGGCTGAGCCTTAGGTGACTTCCCAGCATGGGTAAAAACTAATGCCGGAGACACTCTCTACTCTTCCTGAACTTTCAAGGGCCTTTAATTTCCCTCTCCTACCCCCATAATCAGAGTAAAAGATAAAATACAAACTCCCCGTGTATTCCACAGCTTCTCTGTCTGCTGGGAGATAAAGCATTTGCCCACCCCTTTTGTGCTTCCCAATTACCCCCACTGGGAAAAGATCTTGTGGCTTCCTTACTCCGACTTATGGAAAAAATTTAACTAGAACTTGCATACAGTGTTTTCCTTGATATGCTCTGACCTTTCAAACTATAGAACTTGGTCTTGTTTCACCTAAAATTATCTCCTATACGTCTAACATGTTTGTGTCCACACATCATGTATATCATGTTTCCCTACCAAATATGTAAAGGAGCTCCAATTAATCGGCTTACATCAAGTATTTCATTAAAAACAAAATAGAAAGTAACTTGAGTAAGAGAAAGATGTAAAAAGGCAATAAATGTGGAAATATATTTTGGTAAGAAAAGATCTTGTGAATTTTTTGTCCTAAAATGACTGGTTTGGTCTGGGTCGTCACCTGGGGAGACCCAGCTCTGACTGACCTCAGTTTAGCCACGAAAGAGAAAGTTGGGACAAAACAAAGTTTTAGGCACGTTTTTGTAGATGGTCTGTGCAGGTTGGGGTAAAGTTTGTGAAGGAAATTTATGAAGGAATTTAGTACACGATCCAGTTGGCTATAATTAGAAAGAAAATTTTAGTTAGGACTTTTTTTTAAAAAACATTAATTTTCTTGCTTTAAACTTTCAAAAGCCACTGAAGTAGTATTAATAGCAAAGTTATCTCCAGGATTTGAACTATTAAATTCCACCTGGCCCAACTTTATTTATCTTCTCTAGGCCTAAGAGCTATTGCAAAAGAGACAGGTGTATAAAATGTAAACCCGATTTCAAGAGATAAAAATTAGAAAGTTCGGTTTGGTTACCTTGTCTTTCTCCACCACCCCCACCCTAGCGCCTACCTGCCAGCAATGGAACTCACTGGATGGCTTCTTAAAGGGACTGCAGCACTTACAGCCTGAACACTAGATTTTACTCAAGGATTTCCCAGAACAATTCAGGCCTCCTCCAATTTTTTGAGAGACAGAGTCTTACTTCTGTTGCCTGGGCTAGAGTGCCATGGTGTCACCAGAGCTCACAGCAACCTCAAAATACTGGGCTCAAGTAATCCTCCTGCCTCGGCCTCCCGAGTAGCTGGGACTACACCATGTCAGGCTAATTTTTCTATGTTTTTTTTTTTGCTGTCCAAATCATTTCTATTTTTTAGTAGAGACGGGGTCTCGTTCTTGCTTAGGCTGGTCTCAAACTTCTGACCTCGAGGAATCCAGATTGAGCCCTTAGTGGCCACAAGGAAAGCACCGCCTCCTTGGGATCCTGGCTTCTGTCTTCTTCCTCCCACTCTTACACCGGGCCCCAAACCTAGCCAGGGCACCTCCCAGGCATCCCCTCTCCTTCCCGGCTTCTGCGGGACTGGCTGTGGGGAGAGGAGAGTGTCTCCAAGCCTCTGCTCTTTTATTCCCTTGCTTATTGAAATCACTTGAGGACCTTTAAGTACTACTAATGCTCAGATCCCACCCTCAGAGGTTGATTTAATAAGCACGGGGTGCAGCCTTGGCGTGGCCAACTCCCCAGGTGATCCTAATGTGCAAAAAAAGCTTAAGGACCTCTGTTCTTTCTGTTTAGCATAGGTGGCACCAGTGCCAATGACACCACCTGGTTTTATTAGAAATGAGAAATCTCTCACCTGCTGAATCAAACTTTGGGATGGGTGGATGGAGTGAGGGAAAGGAGCCAGTTTTTTTTTTTTTTTTTTTTAGAGAGGGGGTCTTGCTATCTTGGCCCAGACTGCTCTCAAACTGGGAGCCAGCATTTTAACAAGCCTTCTCCATGATTCTGATGCACTCTAACGTTTGAGAATCACTGTTCAAAGCAACAAGCTAGAGACAGAGCATGTGCCGTGGTTTGTCAGCTATCACATAGCTGCTATATTGATTGCAAAATAAGAGAAGTTTAATGGCCCCAGAGAGTGAGAGGTTTTTGGTTTTTTTTTTTTTTTTGAGATAGTCTCGCTGTTGCCCGGGCTAGAGTGCCGTGGCATCAGCGTGGCTCACAGTCAACCTCAAACTCCTGAGCTTAAAAAGCAAATCCTTGTGCCTCAGCCTCCCCAGTTGCTAGTACTACAGGTGTGTGCCACCATGCCCAGCTAGTTTTTTCTCTGTATGTGGTTTTTTTTTTTTTTTAGCTGTCCAAATCATTTTTTTCTATTTTTAGTAGAGACGTGGTCTGGCTTTTGCTCAGTCTGGTCTCAAACTCCTGACCTGGAGAGATGCTCCTGCCTCACCTCCTGGAGTGCTAGAATTACAGGCTTAAGCCACCTGTGCCCGGCCCTCCTTCAACTTTTAAATAATTCTCTCACTGCTTTCACCACTACAGCTAAGCTTCTGGAAATCTCGTCTGAGAGTCATCTCTCCGGACTCTAACCTGCAGGCCCCTCCAGAACCTGCTTCCACCCACGGCCAGCTCCCTAAAAGTCCAGCCCCGCAGGGATACCAGGCTCCCATAACATGCTGTGGTATAGACGGCTCCGTGTCGTGCTTTGCGCCTCCTCCAAACACTTCTCGCGTCTCTCCAGGGAGACCCCATCCTGCCTCTAACTTCAAAACCGTGCATTTTCAACCCCCTCCCATTTAATAATTTAAACGAACTCCATAAAAAGATCTCTACACCCCTTCGTAGCAGGGAGTAGCTACAGAAGGAAGACCTCCGCCCATTTCCCAACTTCTGAGTTCATTTTAAATAGAAATTTAATCTTAGCAGAAAGGGGGGAATGTTAGGGCGGCCTTGAATCTCCTAATTTTCTAATAACAGCTGAAGATCAATCTCGAGCTCTCCCTACTCTTTGCCGCTTCTCTCCCAAACTAGCAGCAGCCTGCTGGGAAAGACAACGCCGCCGGCTTCCCAGTCTGATTTTTAATGTTTTCCTCTTTCTGATACCTTGCCCTTCCTTTTCTTACATGTATATGATAAAAAGGGTGGAATATTAGGGTTAAGGAATTCACCCTCCCCGAACTTCCACCCAAACCTCCTGTAGATCCCACCCCTCTCCCCTTCCTAGGGGTGGATTAGGCACAGTAACCTTTGCCAGACCCCTAGGGAGATACAGGGATGAAGTGCAGGAGGGGAACTTGCTTTTCTTACTCCTCCCAGAAAAACCCTGTATAAAACCCAAGGCGCTCCCCTTTTCTCTCCTGGATGGCTTTTTTGGCCTCCACCCATCTGCACCCAGATGCTCAAAAGAAACACATTTTGCTACACATGAGGCTTCCCATGTGTGTGTGTCTCTCTCTGTCCTCCAGACCTAAGAAACGCCTTTGGTGATTTCACAGCTACTGGCTCCCCAGGCTTCTTCCCTGCTGGCATAAACAAGCTACCCTTAAGATGGCAAAACCACGTCGATAGTTTAGGTGCATACTTTAATTGTACTGCTTCTTGTTTAAGATATAATAAACTAAACTTCGATTCAAAATCGGACATTCTATTTAATGACCTAATAGAAACAAAGGGACACTGGGCCGGACCCTATTTCTCCTGTTCAGTTCAGAATGGAGACAGAAGAGGAAACAGAGGTGAGGAAGGGAATTAGCATTTACTGAGTGTTGTCTGCCACCTGAAGTACCCGGGCTAGGCGCCTTAAATACATTTTCTCCTTTAATCTTTTGATGGCTTTGCTCTGAGGTAGGCATTTTCATTATTCCCATTTGATAGATGAGGAAAGGAGAACAGACAGAAATTAAGCAATGTGATCAGATTCATAAAGGAAAGAAAGTGGCCGAATAGGGCTTTGCACCCAGGCTTTCAGACCCCAGCTCTGAGCATCTCTCTTGCTGGGCCCCCCAGGTTGAGCCCTTAGTGGCCACAAGGAAAGCACCGCCTCCTTGGGATCCTGGCTTCTGTCTTCTTCCTCCCACTCTTACACCGGGCCCCAAACCTAGCCAGGGCACCTCCCAGGCATCCCCTTCTCCTCCCCGGCTTCTGCAGGACTGGCTGCGGGGAGAGGAGAGTGTCTCCAAGCCTCTGCTCTTTTATTCCCTTACTTATTGAAATCACTTGAGGACCTTTAAGTACTACTAATGCTCAGATCTCACCCTCAGAGGTTCTGACTTAATAAGCACGGGGTGCAGCCTTGGCGTGGCCAACTCCCCAGGTGATCCTAATGTGCAAAAAAAGCTTAAGGACCTCTGTTCTTTCTGTTTAGCAGAGTTGGCACCAGTGCCAATGACACCACCTGGTTTTATTAGAAATGAGAAATCTCTCACCTGCTGAATCAGAAACTTTGGGGTGGGTGGATGGGGTAAGGGAAGGGAGCCAGTATTTTTTTTTTAAGAGATGGAGTCTTGCTATCTTGTCCAGACTGCTCTCAAATTCCTGGGCTCAAGCGATGCTCCTGCCTGAGCCTCCCGAGCAGCTAGGACTACAGGTGCACGCCACAGCACCCAGCTGAGGCAAGCATTTTAACAAGCCTTCTCCATAATTCTCAAACTCTAACATTTGAGAATCACTGTTCAAAGCAACAAAAGCTAGAGACAGAGCAGGTGTCGTGGTTTGTCAGCTATCACATAGCTGCTATATTGATTGCAAAATAAGAGAAGTTTAATGGCCCCAGAGAGTGAGAGTATTCAGTTCTTTCCCCCAAGAACAAAACTCTGAGGTATGTAAGAAAGTATTTAAAAGGAATTTGGAATCAACTGGAACTCTTCTGAGAAGGAAAGCAGCATTATCAAAATATGGTGATGCTACTGAATAACCGTGTACCACAAGCTTCCAAAGGAAGCCTCAACACTAAAGGAGAGGGCCGGGCGCGGTGGCTCACGCCTGTAATCCTAGCACTCTGGGAGGCCGAGGCAGGAGGATCGCTTGAGCTCAGGAGTTTGAGACCAGCCTGGGCAAGAGTGAGACCCGCTCCCCCCCCCCCCCGTCTCTATTTAAAAAAAACACTAAGGGAGAGAATATGGCCCAGCAGACCAGTGACCCCTCCTGCCAGGGCTTCTCAGCTTGGATGGTGTATGTGTTTCCTAGAGCTTCTGTGACAAATTACCACAAACTTAGTGGCTTAAAACCTCAGAAATTTATTCTCTCCCAGTTCTGAAGTACAGGAGTCTAAAATCAAGGTGTTCTTCTGAAGGGTCTGAGGGAGAATATCCCTGCCACACTTCTCTCCTAGTGGGTGGCAACCCTTGGTGTCCCTTGGCTTATGGAAGTATTACTCCAATCTCTGCCTCCATCTGCACATGACCTTCCCCTCTGTGTCTCAAGCCTCCCTCTCCTTTTTCTTGTTAGGACACCAGTCACTGGATTTAGGGGCCCACTGGAAATCCACGATGATCTCATTTTGAGATCCTTAATTACATCTGCAAAGATCCTATTTCCAAATAAGGTCACGTTCACAGGTCCTAACTGGGGTTTAGGACTTGGACATATCTTTTGGGGGAATGCAATTCAACCTACAGATGGGAAATAAAGTTCACTTTCTTCAGCTGCCTTCCCTAATGCTGACTCTGAGCAGAGGAATTACCACAGGTAACTCCATTTCCCTCAGGGCAAACACAGATGGGCCTGGAGTACAGCCCTAAGGACCGTCTGCCACAACACTGGATGCTTCTGCACGAGACAGGAGGCTGGTACAGAGACGGGCAGATGAAGGAGGGAACAAGCCTTGAGTACTCACCCTGATGAGTCAGACCATGTGCTTATGCTAACTCGCTGATCTCGTTAATCCAGTAAGATGGGCACAGGATTACTCTCCTAATTTTACAGGTGGAAAAATGGAGGCTCAGAATGATTCAGGGCCATGAGGTCATGCAGCTATAAGGCAGAGGTCAGAGTTTAGCCTGTGTCTTTTGCATTATGCGGTAATAGCCTGATCTATTCTTCCTTTGGTCCCTCCCAAATTTGCCTCTTCTCTTCTGTTTTTACTAGCACTGCCTTCGTGCAGGCTTTGGCATCTCCTTCCTGAATTGCTGTAACAGCGTGCCAACTAGTCTCTGTGACTACCCTTTCTTGATCCCATTTGTCGGTGTCCAGCTGCTTTATATTTCTTTCTTTTTTTTTTTTTTTTGAGACAGAGTCTCACTCTGTTGCCCAGGCTAGAGTGAGTGCCGTGGCATCAGCTTAGCTCACAGCAACCTCAAACTCCTGAGCTCAAGCGATCCTCCTGTCTCAGCCTCCCGAGTAGCTGGGACTACAGGCATGAGCCACCATGCCCGGCTAATTTTTTCTATATATATTTTTAGCTGTCCATATAATTTCTTTCTATTTTTAGTAGAGATGGGGTCTCGCTCTTGCTCAGGCTGGTCTCGAACTCCTGAGCTCAAATGATCCGCCCACCTCGGCCTCCCAGAGTGCTAGGATTGCTTTATATTTCTTGAACATCCACCATAGTGCCTGAGAGCCAGGCCTGTATAGACACTTAGCATATTTTGGGTTTTTTTGTTTTTTTTTTTTTTTGAGACAGAGTCTCACTCTGTTGCCCAGGCTAGAGTGAGTGCTGTGGCATCAGCCTAGCTCACAGCAACCTCAAACTCCTGAGCTCAAGGGATCCTCCTGCCTCAGCCTCCCGAGTAGCTGGGACTACAGGCATGCACCACCATGCCCGGCTAATTTTTTCTATATATATATTTTTAGCTGTGCATAATTTCTTTCTATTTTTTTTAGTAGAGATGGGGTCTCGCTCTTGCTCAGGCTGGTCTCAAACTCCTGAGCTCAAACGATCCGCCCACCTCGGCCTCCCAGAGTGCTAGGATTATAGGCGTGAGCCACCGCGCCCGGCCCACTTAGCATATTTTGTTAATAAAATGATCTGGGCTCAGATGGAAATTTATTTTCCAGCATCTAAATATGATTTTTATTTTTTGAGATAGGGTCCCATTCTGTCACCCAGGCTGGAGTACAATGGCCTGATCATAGCTCACTGTAACCTCAAACTTCTGGGCTCAAACAATCCCGTCTCGGCCTCCCAAAGTGCTGGGATTACAGGCGTGCACCACCACGCCCAGCCTAAATATGGTTTTTGATTAGGCTAAGTGTTACCTGCTGCTCTCTGCCTTGTAAGGAAGGGAAGTAGTAAAATCATACCAGATACATGCTAGGTTAATGACACAAGTGATTTTTTTACTATCCTTGGTAATGAAGGATGAAGACAGAATAACATGGGGACTTCATAGCTAATCTACAAAGCTTACAATGCTAATAGCTTTAATCTTCTTCCTTAACAAGTCTGCGGCCAGTTGTGTTTCTCTACCACTATACAACTGCAGGGAGGCCCAAAAGTCCCGGGTGTTAATTATCTACTCATTACACCCTCCAGCTGAGACAGGAGTTTGTAAAAGTCACAAGTCAAAGGAATCACTGAATTCTCAGGTGGTGTGGATGAAAAAAGTCAAGTAACTCTAGCTTAACCTGATCCAGGAATGCACACCTTGAGAGGTACATTTCAGAGGGGAAGGTGGATTTTATAGAGTTGAGTTCCCTATGCTTATCTGATGTAGCATATAGGGAAGTGTACAAGTTCATATCATACATATTTCCTTTACCAACCTGGGTTTAGATCAAAAGAGGATAATGTTAGAAGGTCCCAGTGAAATATGGTAAACATTTTGCACAAGTGACCATTTGCCAGTTACCGGACATGAAGGCCACACCTGATTCTTCTTCTCTGCCACAAGAGTGTCATTGCCAGAGGTCCACCAGGCTCCCATACTCTTTCCCACTAAAAAATTCAAAATATTTTGAAAAATGTGCCTATTTGTTTAATATATTCATTATCATCTAACTTACCTGTCATACCACACAGCAAAGCTGTTTCTTATATGAAAATCTAGTCAGATAACAAGGGAGGCTAGACTCAGCATTTAAAATTCCTTCTAAGCGCAGATCAGTGCAACTTCTTTGTAGCATCATTTGCAAATATCAATTAAAACTTAAAATCCATATATTCTTTTACCTAACAACTCCACTTCTAGGATTTTTTCTCATAAATAACAACAACAAAACCAAGCCAAAACAAAAATACACACGTATGTGTGTAAATATTTATTTCGGCATTATTTGTAAGAGCTTAAGACTAGACACAATTGAAATATTCTTTGCTAGATGATAGCTAAATAAATTCTGATACATGCAAACAATGAAATCCTATGAAGTCATGAGAAAGGATGAGGTAAATATGTGATAATATGAAATGTGCTAGAGGGTATGACAAGTGAAAAAATAAAGGTTCAGAGGAGTGGTTTAGGGTGTGCAGAATATGCAGTATATAGTATTCTTCCTTATGTATAAAAAGAATATTGAAACATTCATTTATTCAAGCTAAATTACAAGTAAGTGCCTCCTCTCCATGCATTTACTTGCTATTGAATTTATTACAGATCTCTAAAGACCATTATGTAATTCAACCTATTCTAAGAAACTACGGTGCCACCATCTCTGAATTACAATGAGAAAGAAAGAGGGATTTAAAAACTAGGTGCCCTATCATAATCTAAAGAAAAAAATGGAAATAGATTTGCTACCATTCCATCTCTTCATTGTTCTCCTCACTGAAATACAGTGCTCCCTTTAAGCCGGTATTAGTTCTTAGAGGCAAGTATCTTTTTTAAAAATCTGTAATACTGAGGCTGGCGCTGGCTCCTATGCCATTTATGGACTGAAGAGCAGAGCTGGGTCCTGATTTTCTGTCAGCACATAATGTCAGGAATGAACACTGGAGATTAGAAAATAAAAGAGCCTACCTATGTTTCTGAGGAATTTCCGACCAACAGTATGGTAGAGGCAGACTAGGCTATTAGGGACCATGAGGATTCGGCTCCATACACTTCACCGTGGGATAGCAATGTGATGAGAATCACACTCACGAAACATGTATAATAGCTCTTAGTCTCATAGGTTTGGTTCCTTGACTCTCAAGGCAGTGGAGCATAGGAGGTAAAAGCATGGCTCTGAAGCCAGACTTGGAGATTTGGTCCTGATGCTGGCATTTACTTGCTCTTTGACCTTGAATAAGCTCCTCTCTGGTTTTGGTTTTCTCAACTGTAAAATGGGGATAATTCTAGGGCTTATCTCCTAAGGCTGTTGTGAAGACTAAACAAATACATATAAGTAAAATACTTACAAAGTACTTAACCAATGCTAGACATTACTATATACTTAAACACTAATCTATTTCAGAAAAAGAAAACAGGCATATTTCTGCACCATAAGGATTAAAAGCTTCAAAACCCTCACTACTCCTCCGCTCTCCAAGCCCTTTGAGGCCGTGAGTTAAAATAACTGACAAAGTCTTTGTCTCTTAAGCTCTACAGAGCAGTTTTTCATAAGCAATGTAGTCTACTGCGATGCAAATTAACTTAAACTATTCATTTTATCTCGAAATCATTTCTGAATCCCACAGTCATTATTTTCAAACCCAGACTTGCTTTTGTGCTTAATTATTAGTTCTTCTTTCAGGAGTTGAGAATGTGGCACTCCCATTCATTTACAAAAAGTTTAGGTGCCCACTGTGGCAGTGGCAGGCGGTGGTGGTGGTACCTGAAAAGACACAACAGAGTGCTTGGTCGGTGGGTTAGGGACACTCATCTGCTGCTGCATAAACGAGACGCCATCTCAGCGGAGTTTCTGGGCTAAAAGCATGGCAGTTTCCCTACTGCGTAGGCATGATACGGGATTCCAGAAAAGGAGGTAGTGTGGGATCCTGAGCAAGCCCTCACTTGTCTGGACCTCGGTCTCGATGTCTCTAAAACAAAGGGATTGAATTACATGGTCTATTTTGCTCTTTCCAATTCAAAAGACTCTAAGTGGATACAAACCCTGCCTCGGGAAGCTGGGCTTTTTTGTGTACTATGCTGAGACAGTTACCCTGGACCCCGACCTTGCCACCACACACCTACACACACAGAACCAGTGAGAACAGCTCCCATTTATTGAGTGCTAAGTGCTGAGAGTATTTTATATACCTCATTGCACTTAATCCTCACAATAAGGTAGCTATCAATTTTTCAGATGCCCAGCAAGGTTAAGTTGAAGGCCCAAGTAGGGGAGCCTCACTGCTTCCTTGTAAGACAGAAACCTGGACTGGATTATTACAGTCCCTTCCAGCTCCATATCATCCTATACATCTAGATCCATTCCATTCTGAAGCCGTCCAAGTCAGCCGCGCTGTGGGTGGGATTCCTCCTGACACACACGGTGTGGATCACACCACCATCCTTGGATTCTACTTTTCGAATTTGTTTTGTTTTAGCCATGTTGATTGTAGGAAGCAGCACCCAAAGAGTTCCCCTAGAGCCCTTACTTGCTTCCAAACCTCCTCCTTCCTCTCAAAAAGTCAGACCCCACCGCAGTTTCTCTCAGGATAGAGACTGAGCGGGTGCCCCTCCTGGGGGTTTTCATCTTGCGTCAGGCTGCTGGGCAAGGCCGAACCAGGGCAGAGCGATGTGACCTCACTTTCAGTCTGGTTTCAAAGCACATATTTAAGTCTCTCATTCTCCTTCAGCCGCACATTTTCTGAGTCTTTATCTTCCACCCTGCCTTAAGCATTTCAGTCTACTCAAGTCTCTCACTCACACACACACTCTCATATTCTCATTCATTCTCTCTGAAGATATTTCATAGTTCAGAATAAATACATCAAAATTAAGGCTGTTCCCTGTGACAAGAACTCCTATATAAAAGAAGTGAAAGCCCGAGTTCTTAAAACCGCAGTCATTCAGGGACGTCTTTGGAACCATCCTCCTCTTTACAGGGCTGAGGGCTGCAATAAATAGAACTCATCAGAGACTCAGACATACTCAGAATAAGAAATGCACACATTTATTATGAGCAGCTGCATTCGTCTGAGTTCCTGGAGGGATGTGGGAGAAGACTGGCATTCATTCACCGCTCTGGAAAGGCTGCGCCAACAGCACCAACAGGAGCAAGTTCATTTCCAGCTCTGCGGGCAACGCCCACCAGGCATCGTGTCCACCAGGCTGGACCTGCTTCCCCGCCCCTCCCTGCCCTCTGTCAGGCCATAGCCTGCGGGTGGCCGGCGAGGTGCCCACACAGCCCCACACTCCCGGGCAGCTCCCCAAACCCTCCCAGCAGACCGGCCAGGGGCGGCTCAGTCTGGCCCGGACCTTCCTGGGTAGCCCGCAGCCCTCTCCTTAATCCCTCAGGAAGAAGGACACCAAGGCCCCGCCAGCCACTGCCACTGCTGGAGGCTGCCTCCCCACAGCAAGGAAGTGCCCCGGCCTCTGCGCCCTTCAGGAGAAGAATCCTGCCCTTGGGAAGAGAAAGACACCGCTTTCTGTCCTGTTAGGCCTTCACTTCCGGTGAGGCCTCTGTGCAAATACAAATATAGAACAATCGGTTAAATTTGAATTTCAAACAACAAATACTATTTTGGTATAAATATGTACCCAATACCGCATGGGGCATTCCTACACTAAAACATTACTATTCATCTGAAATTTAAATATAACTGGGCATTTGGCAATTCTACCTCCTTGCAGTCTTCCCTCTGGCTAGGCCTGCCCAGATGGGAGTCTATTCGATGTGTTCTCAAGCAGAAATGTGTTCACTTCGTATTCTCCTGGGATTCCTGGTGAAAAGGCAAAGATCCCAGTCCACATGGGCTGAATAATACCTCTGAGGGTGGAGCCCAGAATACACATTTCATTGAGTTGTTATCTAAGTGATTCTGATACTTACATGTATTAGTTATCTATTGCCTCTGAACAAATTACCCTAAAAATAGAGGCTGAAAACCACCACTTATAATCTAATAATTTGTATGGGTGAGGAATATGGGATTGACTTAGCGTTATGACTCTGGCTCATGGTCTTTCATGACACTGCAATCACATGTGTGTTTGGGCTACAGGCATCTCAAGAGGGAGCTGGTGCTAGAGAACCTGCTTCCAAGCTCACTCACATGGCCCTTGGCAGGCCTCGGGTCCTTGCTGGCTAGAGGCTGGAAACATCAGTTCCTCACCACGTGGACCTCTCCGTAGGGCTGCCCACAACATGGTATTTGGCTTTTCCCAGAATTAGGGATGAGATGGAGGGAGAGAGGGAGGAAAAGAGAGCGAGGACACACAAACACATAAAAGTGAACCCTCAAGACAAATCTACCCGAGAGAGGAGGAAAGGGGAGTACACAAGAGCAGGAATACCAAGAGGCAGGAATCATTGAGGGCCAGCTTAGAGGCTGTGGACCACAATATTTAAGTTTGAGAATTACGGCATTACTGCTACACATCAGTGTTTCTTTCTTTATTTTTTCCTGCTTCCATCCCTCCTCCTCATCCACCCTTTTGTGATCTGAAACAATAACAATGAGGAACTATAAAGAAATGAAGAAGAAAACTAAATCAAAATGAAAATCTTGGAGAATAGCAAAATGTTAAATTAAAAAATGGTTACACATATGTTTGGGTAGAAGGAAATGATATGCAAATCCCATGCACATATAGCTTTGTCCTCCTAAAAATTTCTTAGCACTCAATGTGGCTCTTGGAGAATCTCTTATGAAGACTAATGGAAACATAAGTAGGGTGACCAACTATCTCAATTTGCCCAGGACTCTCCCACCTCCTGGGCAAAAAAGATGGTTGGTCACCTTCACAAGAAGGAGCCAGTATGAAATCACAGCAGCCACTCCACCCCTACCTAGAGACTAAGTGGGTCCACCTTGTGATGGAGAGGAGAGGGCATGGGCATTGAGTGGAAAGCCCACCAATATGTGCCCTTAGCTGCAGCCTTAAGCTTTCTCATCTAGAAGACAGGGACCACAAACCTGCTTTAGTAAAGCTTAAATATAATGATACACATGCGAATGCCTTGTAAACTGAAAGGTGCCATATAGATTTTGAAAAGAAAAGCCACTCCTATCATGAAAGGTGGAATCCAAAATGTCACACTTTTGCAACCAAGTCTGACATTTTCTCTTTCAAGTAGGCTGGCCATGCTAAACTCCTGAAAAGGTGAACATAGCCCACAAAAGCCATATTACACAAGTTTAACTTTCATTTTAATTTGCAATTTAACCCCAAATTGATTTGCACAGTTCCCTCCAGAAAAAGCTAACCTCCCAAAAAGGACAGTCATCTCTATTATATCCTCAGTGACAAGTTTCCCAGGAAATCTGTGCAAAGTCCTGATAAAAAAGGCATGACTCATTTTTCACAGCTCTGATGGTGCGACTCCCTCTTCTCAGGGAGAGAACCATGCCCAGTGGCGTTCCTTCCCTCACCCTCCTCCACTTCCATTCCTCAAGGTTTGGGAGATTTTTTTATTGGCGAAAAAGGCAGTAATCTTTAAACTGTGTTAAAATACTCATTTCCTCTCTTTTTTTTTCTTCTGTCTTCACCAGTTCTGGGCAGGCCTGCACACTCGTATGACCCAACGTCTCCAATTCAAAATAGACAATGCCATTCTGAACTGACTCTGTTTTTCTTTGAGGTGTACCAGTTAGCCAGAATTGCCATAATTTGCTTTTTGTCCATCATTGTCCTCGACCCTCCCCAGGGCCCTGCTACTTTGCAGCTATATGACCTGGGACCTCTCTGAGTCTCAATGGGGGAGAATGACATCTGGCTGTCTTATGGCATAGGGGGGTTGTAAGGATCAAATCAACTATGATTAATATAAATTAAAACCTTTAAAAACCTTAGAATGCCACATAAATATAAGGTGGCTGGTTAATTTGAGTCCTTCCTTTGACCTGCTTCCAATGTCTGGCCAGCTGAGTATTCTAATAGTATTATTATTTGCATTGGTTACCAGGTGAGAATTTCTGTTACTGATCTTAGCACGCTTACCTAATAATTCTAATAATTTTAATACTCTCACAAAGCTGTTGCCTTATGATTTCTGTTTTATAGTTTTAACATTTAAGAGGCTAATTTTTGCCCCTGAACTTTAGACTCACTGCCACCAAGACTAGTTTCCAATTCTATATGGTGATATTTCAGTTTACACAGAATTTAGCTCTTAGTTTTTTATACCATTTCTTTGTAAAAAGTGAGCAGTGCTTAAGCTAACCTTAAACAAGTACCATAATTAAAGAAAAGATTATAAGTACACTCTTTCTCCTGGTCCATCAAGTTGCAAGCAAGTGTGTAGTTAACATAAAATTAAAACATTACAACCATATCAAAAGAAATGACAGAAGAAAAAAAATTCACCTAAAACCCTACCAGCCTGACACCACAAGTGAATAGACAGAAAATGAAATGAAGTAAGTGGTTTCATTAGCAGCATTTTTCTTCTGAATGAGAAAGGAGGGGGGAGGTGGGCTCAAGGACCCAACCTTATCCCACAGCCCTTTTTCATCTTTCCAGGACATCTGGGGAGTAGGAGTTAGTGTCAGTGCCTTGCATAAGGTCTCTCAGCAAATTCTTGATGGTGCTTGGCAAAAACACTATGATGGTTAATTTTCTGTGTCACTTGGCTGGGGCGGAGTGCCCAGCTATTTGGTCACATTATTCTAGGTGTTTCTGGTGAGGGTGTTTAGATGAGATTAA
Organism: Eulemur rufifrons; assembly: GCF_041146395.1. Classification (NCBI taxonomy): domain Eukaryota; kingdom Metazoa; phylum Chordata; class Mammalia; order Primates; family Lemuridae; genus Eulemur; species Eulemur rufifrons. The sequence goes on from NC_090984.1 coordinate 81,386,171, forward strand.
CATTTAAATGGGTTGACTTTTAGTAAAGCAGATTGCACTCCATAATGTCTGGTGGGCCTTACCGATCACCCGAAGGCCTGCATAGAACAAAAGGCTGACCTCTCCCAAGTAAGAGAGAATTCTGCCAGCAGACAGCTTTCACACTTGAGCTGCAATATCTGTTCTTCCCTGGGTCTCCAGCCTGTTGACTCAGCCTGTAAATTTTGGACTTGCCAGCTTCCATCACATGAATATTCCTTAAACTCTCTCACTCTGCCTATATATATATATGCACATCCTCTTGGTTCTGTTTCTTTGGAGAACCCTGACTAATATAGATGTAAAGCAAGATGAACACAGCAGGATAAGATTCTTCAACCCATTTCCCTACTCCGCAGTAAACAACACACACACTCACAAATGTAACTTTTTTTTTTTTTTTTTTTTTTGAGACAAGGTCTTGCTTTATTGCCCCAACTAGAGTGCAGTGGCATCATCATAGCTCACTGCGACCTCAAATTCCTGGGCTCAAGCAATCCTCCTGCCTCAGTCCCCCAAAATGCTAGTATTACAGGCATGCACCACCATGCCTGGCCACAGACCTGACTTTTAAGCTGAGATAGGAGCCTTGAATATTTCAAGGACATTGGCTGGTGGAGTGGCTGTCAGAATTTTTCACCCCTGCCCTGCTAGGAGCCAAAAGGCTGGGTTGAGTCCCCTTTCCACTGCTTACTGGCTGGGGACCCCAACCGAGTCATTTGACATCTCTTAGCCTTGGTTTCTTCTGAAAAACTGAAAGCACTTTGTAAACACTGCTATATAACATCTGACACAATTTCTACTTAGCATGTTTCTTAAAATAATAGTAACAGCTAACATTTGAGGACTTTATATGTGCCCAGCTTTGTGCTAAGCACACATATTATCTCATTTAATCTGTCCAACAACCCCATGAGTTGAATAGCAGTATGTCTCCATATCACAAATGAAGAAACTGAGGTTTAGAGAAGTTAAGCCAGTTGCCTGGGTCACACAGATGGGATGCAGCAGAGCTGAGATAGCTACACCTGGATCTATCAGAACTAGGGGATGTTCTGATGATTAGCTCCAAAACTGTGGGGAGTTATTTAACTGCTTTAAGTTCTGATATTCTTGTATGTTCCATGGCATACCTATCTCCTAGGCCTGTTGTGAGAATTCAGGGAATAACATTTGGGAGTGACATCTAGCACAGTGTGTGGTAGGTACTCAAAGAGTATGATAGGAATTTCCATTGTAGGCACCTGTTATGAACTGAATATATGTGTCCTTCTAAAATTCATATATTGAAATCTTAACCTCTACTGTGATGGTATTAGGAGATAGGGCCTTAGGGAGGTGGTTGGCTCATGAATGGGATTAGTTTCCTTATAAAAAGACACAAGAGCTTGCTCTCTCTCTTTGCTCTCTGCCGTGTGAGGGCACAGCAAGAATTCCTGGTTTCCTGGTTTCCATCTGCAAACCAGGAATAGGGCCCTCACTAGACACCAGATCTGCTGGCACCTCGATTTGGACTTCCTGGCCTCCAGAACTGTGAGAAATAAATTTCTGTTGTCTAAGCCACCCAGTCTCTGCAGCTCGAGCTAAGGCAATACCCCACATCCCAAAACACCAGCCCCTTTGCACAGAGGATAACCTAGTCCCACATGCTAATAGGGGAAGCAGCCAGATTTGCTGGAACTCAATGGCCAATCTGCCATGGTTATCAAAATCTTGTTTCAAGATATATTCGTCCTGAAGAGTTAATGATTGTACAAATTTTATGTTAAGTCTTTTAATATGTTAAGTGAATATCTTATTTTTGAATATTTGTATGAGAAATCTAAACTACTCTGTAACTTAAAGTTTTTGATAAATCAAACAGTCCTTAAAATGCTGATGAAATATATCTCATATTTTAAAACTATAGCTATAAGATTACTGTATTACTTTATTAGGGCTGCCATACCAGAGTACCAGAGACTGGTGGCTTAAACAACAGAAATGTATTTTCTCACAGTCCTGGAGACTGGAGGTTCAAGATCAAGGTGTTAGCAGGGTTGGTTTCTTCTGAGGCTCTCTGCTAGGCTTATAGACAGCTGCCTTCATCCTTTGTCTGCAGTATGTGCTCTTCCCTCTGTGTGTATCTGTGTCCCAATCTCCTCTTCTAAGGACACCAGTCAGATTGGATTAGAGCCACCCTAATGACTGGCCTCATTTTAACTTAATTATCTCTTTAAAGACCCTATCTCCAAACACCACATTCTGAGGTACTGGGGTTACAACTTCAACATATGAAGAAGGGGGGGACACAATTAAACTCATATCAAATACATATTAAGCTGTCTATGGATATATATTTATCAACTATTTTCATAATAGAAATATATTCCTGTTTATCGGATATATTCAGAATCACTGACTCACATGAAACATATATTTATATTTACTGAATATATTTGAGAAAAAAATATGTGCATGAATGTATTCATACAGAGAGTACTCACTGAAACAAGCTTTTGATAAACTGATTATTTTGGTAAACTTGACAAGTTGGTCATATGGTGAATTGATGCTTTGTTGAATTGTCTTTCTGAGAATTAAAAATTGGGCAAATTGATCCGGAGCTTTTGAAAAACTCATGCGAACCAAAATCTAACCACACCTCCCTCCAAGAATATCACACTGTTGCCTGAGAGAGAGAAGCACACAAAGCCACCAGCACCTAAGGAAACAGTACCAGCAATCAGTTCAAGGTTAACCAGCAAAGAAAGCTGTGCAGGAGGCGGATCTTCAGAACTTGGGGAAGGCCAGTTGGGCAGAGTGCACTCCCGGGGGGCCTCAGGATCCTGACACATGCGTGTGGGATGGAAGATGGCCCCAGAGATAATTCCCGTTTCCCCCAGCTCTGTACTCCTTTCTCCCCCAGTCAGGTCACGCGGCCATTTCTGTGTTACAGACGCCACTTCCAAATCACCCAGCAACGGACCCTTGGCAACTTCAGCTCCTTAGTGTTGAGGCCCAGGTCCCCTCCTTCATCATTTAACATTGAAAATTGGAGGACATTAGTGGCGAACTCCTTTATCTTTTGCATGTGTGTCCAAATTTAGCTACATCTCTCTCCCTCCCTCCCTCTCTCCTTCTATTTTTCCCTTCTTCCTTCTCTCCATTAGTCCTGCTGAAGAGGTGACCCTCTTCTTTCCAGAATCAGTTTAACTGCCCTGCTCTGGTTCCTGTTCCTTCCATCCAGGCTTCTCTGCACCTCACAGCCCCCTCCTCTCTTCAACCATAGCCTCCCCCTCCCCATGTGCTTCTGTGAGCCTCTCAACCCTTGCTTTCTCTCCTTGTTCCCACCAAACCTGGTCATGGCCTTCCCAGGCCGTGCGCCCCAATTCTCCAGCTATGAGCTGAGGGGCCATGGTCTGGGGCCATGGGGTGTGCAGCAATCTCAGGGGGATCTTCCGCACTCTCTGCCCATTGTCTTCTGTAACCGTCACGGCCTCGCCTTTCCAGCAAGCAGCAGAACTTCCTCTCTCTGAGCAATGTTGGTGGCTGGGAGGAAGCATGGGCGGGTCCCTGCCACTGAGCGCTCCCTGGAGGTTCAAGCTGGGGGAGCCCTGTCCCACAGGCCAGGCTCGGTGAGGCATCCATCGCCTGCCTGAGTCTCCACAGCAGGGCTTCTCAAGGGCTGGGCTGCTTTAGATCAAGTCCTGGAGCTCCCACAAATCAAAGCAGCATTTACAGCCTGCCGGGGAAGACCTGCACCCTAAATTCTTTTAGGAACAATGAAATGAGACAGAGTACTGAGCTGAGGAGTTCTTTCATTTGATAAGTCAAAGGAGTCAAAGGAAAACACATTTGCAAAATCAGGTCACTCCTCTTTGCTCCAGTAATAAGTGTAATAATAAAAAGTATTTATAAAACGCTCGGCACGTCCCAGGCTCTGTCCTTTCAGGAACTGGTTCCTCTGTGTGACTGTGGGCAGCTGGTATCCGGAGCACCTGCCACAGGGCCTGGCCCGCTGAACGCAAATAAAGAGAGATGGTGACTCCCTGTCTCTGGGCATCTTGTGTGACGAGAGTGAGGGGGGAAGATTGATAAGATCTGGCCCCGGATCAACCAGGGGCTATGAGGAAGAAAGCCCGAGAGACCAAGGAGAGCCGATTCATCAGCTGTCTCCACTCCCTTCTCTGGGGCTTGTTCAGAGATGAAGCTGCTGTGAACAGCCAGCCAGCAGTCCTGGAGAGCCGGCTGTTCATTCTTTTCAAACGTAGTGTGCTGGCCGGGAAGGGGGAAGACGACATCAAGCCTGTTGCCAACCGTGAGCACCACCACAGGAACCCAAGTTTCCATCCAGCTTCCAAATCGACACTTGGCTCTTACATCCCTTTTTCTGTCTGAGCATCCTAAGAACTCTGTGGGTGGACAGAACAAATGTCACCACCACCACCACCATCACCCCTCTCTTACAGATGAAGGAACAGACCTTACCAAGGGACCTGCCTAAGAACTGACAACTAGTGGACAGCAGAGGTGGGAGCTCAGCCTTCACCCCCTGGCTTCTATCTAGTCCAGGAAGTTTCCACCAAATTATGCTGAGGGAAATCTTTAATCAGGAGAGGGACAGGGTGACCTCTGGGTGGTCTGTGTGGCCACTCTCCTAATCACAATCAATACTTGGCATGGATTGTTTGGAAAAGTGGTAGCAAAATACCCAAAGAGGAATCAGAGTGAAGGGAAATTTCTCATGATTGGAGACGTGTTTCTGGGGAGATCCCCAAGTTCCTGAGCAGGGGAGGCTGAACAGGCAGAGCCCTGGGCTCTCTCTTCACAGAATCCCACTTGCCAGGGACCTCAGGGACCTCATGGTAGTGTGGCAAATGATGCTTTTTGTTGTTCTTGCTGCAGAATAATAGTCACGTCTTCAAGGCTATCTGGAAAGTTATGCCTGTGCTCTGGAGACATTAGTAAGAAAAATAAAGCCATAGATTACTCCAGCCTTTTTTTTAATTAATTACAAACCTACTTACAGCCTTCACCCTTTTTCTCTCTCTCTCACATACACACACCCTACTCTCTGCTCATATTTCACAGGTCTGGACACAGATACTTATCTGAATGCAAAGCTCTTAATTGCTAAGTGGCAATATTAGCTTGGGTCTTGCGTTAGCCCTGATCACATTAAGCAAGATCACATAAGGCAGCACTTCTATCACTTCTGACAGTCCTGAGCCCATCCATATGCAATCCCGGCATTTAATCTGGTTTCTGGTTGCTTAGTAATTTAATTCTCCCACAACTGCAGCCAATCATCTGTCAATCATCAAAGCTGCCTTTAAGATCAACTTAGGACTCTCCTGTGGGATCAATAAGTGAAAGGTTGTCTTATGTCTTTGAAAAGTTAGACCCTGTGAGAATCAGGGATCACTCTGGAAAGTTTGGAAATAAATTCATGGTCTTGTTTTAGACTTTTTTTTTTTCTCAATCTGGTTTCAGAATGCTGTCACAGTGTAGGACCTCAGGCATCCTATACAATAAATCACAATTAATTTCTAAAACTACCAATCAGAATAAATGATGTGACCATAAATTGGTTGCATTTACAGTTTCACATCTGGTGATATATAAAAAAATGAGCTCACCTCAATCTTTGCAAATACCTTGACTGCTCTGGAGTATTACACCTAAAAGCTGGTAAAATGTGTACTGTATCTATAGCATCTACACCCCAAGGGTCAACTCTGTCTTCATTCCAGGGCCCCCCTCCCGGTATATAATGGGAATGGGGACGTCTTATCTTGCGCCTCTCCTGAGCGGCCCACCCAGTGTGGATGCCTCCCTGCCCCTTCCAACTCTGCCCTGCCCACCTGGTGAGCTCTCCCTGCTGCTCCCAGACCCGTCCATCTAGAGGATGCTGCCCCCTTCTTTTGGGCCCCGCAGAGGGTGAATGTGGGGCAGGTATGCTCCCACACTGGCCTCTCTCTTCATTTTCTGTCACCCCACTTAGACTGTGCCCGGGTGTCAGACTTTCCTGAAAGCTGGGTAACTAAACGAATTACAGTAGAAGAGGAAAGCATTAAAACTTCACTATACACATGGGTTTCCCCATAATCTAAGAGAAAAGCAGCAAGAAAGCCCCTCCAGATTCTACACTTGCTCTGCATATCTCAAACCTCACTGCCCAAGTACCTCTCCTAATGCATGTTATAACTCTCCCTCTACCTCTCGGGCACCCCCATAACTGAGAGCCAACCCCAGAACCCACCCCACTCTTGTAAACAATTCATTTTCTCAGCTCTTTGAGTTATTCCCTCCAAATAAGGGTCCCTTGGTGGGGATGGAAAGGTGGAGGCCAAAACATTTTCTGGGTGCAAAGAGGGTGGATTTGCTTTGTTAATACATTTAAGCCAAACCACTCCCACAGCAGGTTTTTGTTTCTTTACTTTTGCTTTCTGACTAGTTTTACAGTGTTTACTTTTGTAGTTTGATAGGTTAAGATCTCCACAGTAATGATCAGCAACACAATTCTAGGAAGCTTCTAAATCGACTATGATGATCTGGTAGGTAATAAGGACAAAATGCAAACTTAAAAAGCAGACTACTGGCAGGGTGCAGTGGCTCACGCCTGTAATCCTAGCACTCTAGGAAGCAGAGGTGGGTGGATCATTTGAGCTCAGGAGTTCGAGACCAGCCTAAGCAAGAGTGAGACCCTGTCTCTACTAAAAAAATAGAAAGAAATTAGCTGGACAACTAAAAGAATATAGAAAAAAAATTAGCCGGGCATGGTGGTGCATGCCTGTAGTCCCAGTCACTCAGGAGGCTGAGGAAGGATTGCTTGAGCCCAGGAGTTTGAGGTTGCTGTGAGCTAGGCTGGCACCATGGCACTCTAGCCCGGGCAACAGAGTGAGACTCTGTCTCAAAAAAAAAAAAAAAGGCAGACTACTTCCTGGGAAAAGTAATGTTTGGGAAGGATCTTTAGAGTAGGGTTTGATGGGCAGAAAGGTTGGAAGGCTCTACCAGATAGGAACTGATCCACCGCAAGGGAGAGAAACCCAACCCTAAACCAGCAGAACAAAGTTAACTAAGTTATATAACTGTTGGGTCCAGGGGGTGCAGCTGGCTTTGGGCATAGCTGGCTTCAGAGGCTCAAACTGAATCATCAGGGACAGTGTCCTAATTTCTCTTTTTGCTTCTAGATTCTGCTTTCTTCTGTGTTGACTTTTATTCTTGGGCAGCTCAGGGCTTACTTTATCCTAGCACTAGCTACCCCAGAAAAGAAGTGCCTTGTATCGAGGAGGCTTCTGTGGGTTAGCTTGGGTCCTGAGACCCAAGTTTCTACTTAACCTGGCAGGCTCTTGGGAGGGTTTCAAGCAGAATGATGAAAAGCATGGAACTCCAGTTAGGAGAGTGCTCTACCACCATTGTTTGCACAGATAAGTGTGCAGAGATATTGAAGGTAGGGAGGCTATGAGAGGAGCAAAAGTTAAAAGGAATGAGGCCTGACCTGAGGCGATGGTAGTAAAAATGGAAAGAGGAAGACTATGAGAGAACACAGCAGAGGGGGACTGTAGGGTACACTGATTTTACGTAGAGGCAGAAGGAATTAACGATGGTAAGAGAATGGTGATGCCATCAGCAAAACAAGGATGTGAGAGGCAGAAAAGTATTTTTGCAGAAACTTTCCTAAGAAATGGACATACTATTGGTTGGGCAAGCAAAGGAAGATATCTGGAGGAGGGGCCAGAGCTTAAGAGAGGGGTCCAAGCCAGAGGTCCAGACAGGCGGTATCTATAATAAACTTGTAGTTGGAATCAAGAAAATTGCAAGATCTACAAAGGAGAGTATGTAGCAGAGAGCAGACAAAAGACACAGCTCTAGGGAATCGCAAGTTAGGCAACAAAAAAGGAAAACGAACCAAGAATGATGCCTGAGAAGGAGCGACTAGATGCTGGGCAGAGGGGGAAAGTCAAATAGGAGGGGAGTTCCAGTCCCAAAAGAAAAACAATTAGGCCCCCATGTTCAACACTCCTATTTCCAGAGTTGGTTCTATATTTTAAATTTCATATTCTCCTCGTTCCTCTTCACAAGTGAACTCACAATCAGAGGCCAATGAATAGCCATTGAGGCTAAAACTGTACTTTCTGAGCACCAGTGATTTCCATCCTGATCTAAGTTGTATTGAGACCTGATCTCCTTAGCATTGGTAAGAACGTGTTCTTTTTGGGGTCCTCTAGAATAAGGGCCAGGTATTGAAACAGCTGCCAAGTACTGCTGTGCAAAGACCGCACTGCTGCACTCAACTAGGCTGCGACCAGCAGGCAGCATCACTATGTTGACTCGGGGCCAGATGCACATCTGAACTTGGCACAGGAAGGACAGGTTGGAAGTCACCGTGCATGAAGTACACAATAGGAGCAGTTGAGAGCTGCTTGTCCCTGAAGACAGGGGGGGAAACATTTCAAGATTTCACCTTTTGGGGGACTTTTCTAGTCATTTCTTGAATTTTGGTATTTCCCAGGGTCTTACCTGGGACGTTTTCTCAACCTAGGGATTTGAGGTGATCTGTAAGACCCCATATTTCACTATCTACTCTCTCTTCTGTCAGAAAACCTATATATCGTCCTCCCTCAGTATCCATGGGGGATTAGTTCTGGGAACCCCTGCAGATACCAAAATCCAGATGTTCAAGTCCCTGCTATAAAATGGTATAGTATTTGCATATAACCTACACACATCCTCCCATATACTCTAAATTATCTCTAAATTACATATAATATCTAATGCAATGTAAATGCTATGTAAATAGTTGTTATACTGTACTGTTTAGGAAATGACAAGAATAAAAAGGTCTGCACATGTTCAGCACAGACATAATCCATTTTTTTCCCCAAATATTTTCAATCTGTGGTTGGTTGAAACCCACAGAACCCACAGATATGGAGGGCCAATTGTGTTTAGCTGCCTGTTACGTATATCTAACCAGGGTTGTGTGGTTATTCCGGCTGGGTACTGCAAAGAGTGCCATTGAAAGGGGACATCATTTACATCATAGATATTATTACTGTTTTGAACTTAAAGCAAATAATTAAAATTATAACTGTTGATTCCAAATTTGTATGATTTGTACACAGGACAATTTTCGGGCAGATGTCAGTAAATTCTCTAGTTCTAATAAAACAACTCTTTTCTAAATGAAAGTGTTTTTTTTTTTTTTTTTAAAGGGACGCTTTCTGATGTGTACAAGCACCCTATGTGGGCTTTGGAGGCCTTGACTCTGTCAGGATGCTCCACGGGCACCTGCACCACTTAGTGTCTCTAGTCTGGTCCAGCTCTGCCGTGATGCTCAAGTCCGTCTCGCCCTCCCCATTCCCATGGCTACTGCCTGAGTTCACACCTCACTCCCCAATCCCCAATATCTCTTTCCTGGCTATAGTTAATGCTTCCTTCCTGATTGCTTTACCCCATGTCTTATCTTTCTCTAGCCCACCCACCAAATTGCTTGCAGAATAATCTTTCTAAAATGATTTGACCAAGGGACTTACCTGCTTAAAGTATTACATTATCCTCTCATTGCCTGCAGAATTCAGTTTGCATTCCTAGATACAGCATTTAGACTCTCCATGTCCTTCCCCTGCCCTCCTGCCTACTAGTCATTTCCTACGCACACGCTATGCTCCAACTACACTGAAACCACAGTTGATGCTGTTGCATCTGTTTGTCTAGAAGACCTCACAGGCTGTCCAGTGGATTTCAATTCATCCTTCAAAAATCAGCTCAGTGGTCCCCTCATGAAATCTCCCCTGATCAACTCAGGCACAACTGACCATGCCCTCCTTTGCACTGCTGCTGTAGCTGGCTGCCTACGGTAATGCTCCCAGAGTTGCAGTTACGTTTTGCATGTACCCCTCTTATTATGGATAAGTGAGCAGCTTAAAGGATGAAATCAATCTTACTGACTTATTTGCCTCTAAAACTTAACAGAGCACTGACGTGTACCCCGATACTGAGCACAGTGCCTGCTGACTGCATTGAAAGGGTGAATAAATGTGCTGAATGTTTCAGAGTAGTCGCAGAGGGTGGATCTGATAAAGAGGATCTTTTACCTGAGGTGTTGTTGTTTTAGACTCTTTACACATAAGACTTTGGCTTTAACTGTATAAAAACTTTAACAGCAGCAAGTCCCATTTCATTTCATGTCCTTTTATAGTATTTCGAGGAGTCTCCAGGAACTTTTCTGCTAAGTTCTGTTCCTGCTCTCTCTGCAGCCTCCCCTAGTCTGCTGCTTGGGACCTTTGTGTTTTCAGAAGGGGACTATTTCTTTGGTTTTGTTTTTGGTATTATATTTTTCTGGGAAGTACCCAAACAGTAATGCCCTACAAATTATTTATGCCTTACAGAATTTTTTTGGTAAGAGCAACCTCTCGATTCTCTCGCCCTGTGACTTCTTACTCTCTTCCTGTGATAAAGGTGGGGTCTAAAAGAGGAGATGAAGAAGTCTGAATGGAATATAAATGACATGCACACTGCTAAACTTGGAATCCTTCCTTATTATTATTATTTTATTTTCAGAGGCAGGGTCTCGCTCTGTCACCCAGGCTGGAGTGCAATGGGACGATCATAGCTCACTGCAGCCTTGAACTCATGGGCTCAAGTGATCCTCCTGCTTCAGCCTCCTGAGTAGCTGGGACCATAGGTGTGTGCCCCCACACCTGGCTATTTTTAAAGTTTTTTTAGAGATGGGGTCTTGCTATGTTGCCCAAGGTAGTCTCAAACTAGTGGTCTCAAGCGATTCTCCCAACTTGACCTCTCAAAGTACTGGGATTAAGGCATGAGCCACTGTGAGTGGCCTCTTTCCCTTCTAACAATTGAGGATTTTATTTATTTTTCCTGGACCACTTATGTGTCATTTACTTAGGATGGTTTCTTGCAAACCTCTCTAGTTTGCAAAAGTTTACCACACTGAATTCTCAGAATGAATAGTATAGGCTTAAGTTGGGGAGAATTCCTCCTTATGTATGGTCCCCAAACATTATCTAGTTTAGCCATCACCACAATGTGATTCAGTAGATATCATTCTCATCTTATAGAAAGGGGAACTAACATTCAGAGAGTTTAACTTGCCCAAGAACATACAGCTCGATTAGGTGGTAACAAGATGAGCCATTTTCTCCTTGAGAGAAAAACAGACTGTTCACGCTTGGGTGCATAAAGGGAAGGTGGTCAGATTTATAACTGAGCTGGTGCTGTCTTCCAGAGCTAATTGGGAATTCTGTTCCTATTGGCCACACTACACCTCTCCTGTTCTCTCCTGCTCCTTGGACTCTCAGGTTAACAAGTAGACATTTATGATACAGGGACAAAGGATAACAGACTGAATGTGGGTGTTGGATATATGCTTGAGAGAGAGAGAGTTTTGAACAATTTTTTAAAAAATTTTTGTAACAAGGTTGAGAAAGAAGATAGCTATTTAAAAGCACATTATTGTCCCTGAATTCATAAATGTCACTGAAATCCAAAGACATTCTCTGGTTAAACATTTATTATTTGTGGGAGTGTGAAACTTGTTTTTCCTGTTTTTAAGTTTCAAGAAGCTAGTCCTATGTTCTAAATGAATTATTTGCCATGAGATTATTCTTTGCACTCATTCTGAATGCAAGTGCAAAGCTTCTCATCTAAGTTTTGGATAAAACATGTTATTTATATTTGCAGCACCTTAATATGCAGCTGTATGGTGTATGCAGTACAAACAGGTTTTCAGGACACATTCCTTACAAGAACAAGGTCAAGTATTGAATGTAGACACATGGGATTGTTTGTACTGTGTACATATAACTCTGGCAATGATTTGTCCAAGCAGTGATGAACCAACACGTGGACCTGGAACTCACACTGTTAATGCCTGGATTTCAGTAAATTAACAAATCAGAGTTAAGTTAACTTTCTAAAAATTACTCCAGAGGGTTTAAAAGCACTGACCCATCAAGAGTTTAACATACTGCCAGTGGCACCTCATTAGAGCTAAAAAGCTGAAAGAAATTTGCTAACTACTCAAACATTTAAGCCCAGAAGAGTTGCATTTAGCCATCTCTTTTTCAAGTCTTAATTTTGCTTTGCAAGGAATAAATATTGTTTTCAACCTTGTGAAAATTCAAAAATGTGAATTGATTCATCAAAATAAGTTAATGTATTACAGGTAATGTACAAAGGTTTCTAAAAATGAAGACCATCTATTTAGTATTCACAACAATTTTTTCCATCAATTGAAAACAAAAAGGCCTTGAAAGTTTAACATAATGCAGTAAAAAAAAAAAAAAAAAAAGTGCCACTTTACACTGGCTGATGGAGAAGCAGATACAATTCAAGGTTCTCTCATTCTTGTCTGTTGGTAAAGACATGGTCAGACAGCCCGAGGAATTAGTTAAGTCCTGCAACCCACCACATGCACTTATTATTACACAGTAAAAGATCATTTATGCAGGAAGCAACTGCTACAAAAGTACTTTAAAAAGTCACCTTGCTCTTTTAAAGTTAATAAATCTAAACTCTGAAAATATTGTTATGCAGTTAGATCAAGTCCCAGACTTCAGAAAAATGACTTTCTGCTGTACCTTAATTACCTGCTACCTGGCTTCAGTTTTAACAGAGATAAGAACCATAGAAGGAAGAATTGGCTAAGGGACCAAGGAATGTTAATTTTGGAGCTTCAGGCAATGAACCCAGGCTCCCATATTTAGAAAGGAGGATTTCCTACGTCCCTATTAGCCTTTGAATGCTCATGGCACTTGCTTTTGCACCATAAATATGAACAAAGCTTTTTCTCCCACCATTTTTTCTTCTTTCTAAAATTGCATACTTGTTCATATAATAGTACATGCTGTGGAACAATGTTCTCAACTTCTTCCTATCCCAGTTGCCATTCCCACCATAATGGGGGAGGAATGTTTACACGCACGCTATATTCTCAGAAAGATGCAGATTTCACACTGCAACACAGATAAAATTGATGTGCATTATGCACATTTTCCAAGTCCCTACCTATAATCCTACCCCTATTATATTAATAATCACATCTATTGACTACTTACTACGTGCCTAAGTGCACTGCATTTATTAAACTAATTTAATCCCTTTAGCAACCTATGAGGTAGATACTATTATGATTCTTACCTTATGTACGAGGAAACTGCGGCACAGAGAGCTGAAGTAACTTCAAGGTCACACAGCTAGTAAATGGCAGAACTGGGATTCAAACAGATAACCTGGTCTCAGGGCCTGTGTTCTGACACTCTTTTCAAAATACAAGTGACAAAAACAGTATCATAGAGATAATTTGCTCTAATATATTTTTTAAGTCTATTATTTGCAAACTATAGTATCTTGTTATTAATAATCAATTATTTAGCATATATCTCACAAATTGATGGGGGCTCACTAGATATTCACAGAACTCCATGAACATATTAAGAACTTAAGACAATGTCTTAAATGATCCTAAAACCTAACAGCTTAAGCTTAATTAGTGAAAATGGCTCGAGAGTTCATTGCTTTCCTACCCAACATTTGTAAAGTAAAAACCTTGCCTTCCATTACTTAATTTTCATTAAGATTTTATTGTCACTCTTTCCCCCTGTATTTGTATTAGACTGAAAGTCTCTATGGTATGAAAACAGAATATACTTTTACAATGCTTATTATCAATGAATCGGAACTCTCAAATCTTGATGTTTCCTGAGGAAAAAGAAAAACCTAAAGTCAAATACCTGGCCTAAACTTACAGGGCTGTGGGACAGCCAAAGACAGAGCTTCAGACTTCTGATGTAAAAACTACTACTTACTCTAGTGAGGAAGGAACACTGGTTTGAAAAACTAATTAAAATTAATTAGAAGTTTCAAGCACCTCAGATGTAAAATCATGCATTATGTAAAAGATACTTTCAAGGTGAAATTAGTTTTTAGAGCTTCACTTGAACAAATTTAGCTTCTTAAATGTCTCTCTCCCTCATAGAAGATATCAATAGCAGAAAAATGTTTTATGAATTGCAATTTATGTAGCTTTATGAATGGTATTCAAAAGGCGTATCAGAATGAAATGGACAGAAAAATAAACCAAATACAATTTTAAAAGAAAAAAATCCAGTTTCACTTACACTGTAACTCATACTAGGTAGGCTCATTTAAAAAAAAAAAATCTGATTTAGTTCACCTTTTAAAAGTGTGAATGCATTTCAAAAGATTCTACTTTAACTTTGCTATAAACTGTTTAATGACAAAGTCAAGTAATGCCATCTACAGGCGACCTTTAGAACAACAGTCTATCTCTATGACCCATACTTTTCTTTAAATTTAAATACAGTATCTATAATCTGAGTTACTATTTGGCATCATTTAACAAGTAAAAGGGTAAGAAAAATTATAAAAAGTTATGCCGTGTAAAAAAATTCCACTAACATTCTGCATTAATACTTCAATAATCTAACTTCATTCCCAAGTTCACTCAACATATGATCCATAGATCATTGGATATGAACTGTGGCAGACTAAGATGCAAAGCTATGCGACCTCAATGACCTTTAAAGTTATAACTTAGTATACAGTTGGACACTAAACCTGCAATAATTTTCTGTTGAATCCCCCTTTCCTCTTGAGTAGCACCACCTTTACCTTCTTGACCAGATTCTCTAAATCTTCAGATATTTAGTCTATTTCAGTTTCTAAAGCTCAGTCCTGTTTAAGTCCTGTTTAATTCAAAACGCTTTGAATCCAGTGTGGAATCTTTTATGAAAGTAAAGTCAAGGGGCATTTCAGGCCAAAGACCCCTAAAAGTAGAGTGAAAGGAGGAGGGCATAAAAATTGGAGGAGGGTGAAAAGGCATTCAAAGAATCTAGGTGGACTATGAATATAATTAGTCAATGTCAAATTAATTTTTACAAGTTCCACGTTATGGAACAAGCCAGAAAAGTGGTCACATTGATTCCACATTGGATTCCAAGTGTTTTTTCTCCCTATGCATTGTAGCCTCATTCTAATTACAGATGTTTGCTTTTATATACTTTCTACACTACTCTCTTCCCCTTGGGAAGTAGCTGCTAAAAGTTTCCTTGCTGCAATGGCTCTCAATTTAGGCTTAGCATTAAAATTCCACACTTCTGATTAAATTGGACTAAGATGGGGCCTGAACATGGGTTTCGTTTGCTTTTAACTTTCCAGGTGATCCCATGTGCAGGTTTGAGAAACACTGCCTTACTGTGGGGTTGCAACCCTTTCCCTAATTGGCTATTGCATTCTGATAAATGCTTTATAGGTTCCACTGTGCGGTGGCAACCCACTCACCCACCCAGAGGAGCAGTGCTCATTCCTGAGCATTTTCCCGGCACCGGAAGCCCTTTGCGATTTGAGTTAGCTCTACTCTGCCTGATCCCCAGCCAGTGGCATCAACTCATCTGTTGCACTTGCTTTATACCACACCCACTCCCCACCCACACGTGTTGCTGCAGAAGTCTTCTAGCCCCCAACTCATGTATCAACTCTCAGGCTGATAGGGTGGATCTTTTCAATACCTCTGTCTCACAGTCCCCACAAAACCCCTCCAATTCTATCTCCATGCTCTAGAATCAAACAACAGATGAGCTAATACACTGCTGGATAAACACAAATCCAACCAAAAGGAAAAATGCTTATCTCCCATTCTTGCAAGCATCTTGAATCTTGAGATACTTGCACTCAGGCTTCCCTCCTGAGGTTTCAGAGTACAGATGCTCCCTGTTCCCTCCTCCCATGGGGAAAGCTCAAAGGACTACATTACATTCTCCAACACTGCACTCCTCCAAGAGGGGACTCTCCCAGGGGCCCTAGGCTATCTGCGGAATGGTGGTTGGTGACAGAACATGTTTTCTGAACTGGCACCCCTCAATAAACCCTGCAGTTCTCTTATCTTAGAATGTGCGACGTGGCACCTTTTGACCCCAGCTTTCACCTTATTCCAGAACAGGAAAAATATCCCACTTGACTTTGTTACAAATCACTTACCTCTAGTCAGTCAGTATCTTAGGTCAGTTCCCCAGAAGCACAAAGAGATGAATGTATGCAGGTGGTTTTCTAAGGAGGCGATAAGGAGTGGGAACAGCAGGACAAGGAAGGAAAGTCAAGCAACGGTGTGATTTCTGGCAAAATTGCACAGTGGCTGACTTCAGCCTGACTCCTCCAGGAAATTTTGGAGTGTAAGTTTCACTAGTCTCAGGTAAAGGAGCTGGGCTGTCATACAGTAAAGTCAAGGGGCATTTCAGGCCAAAGACCCCTAGAAGTAGAGTGAAAGGGGGAGGACATAAAAATTGGAGGAGGGTGAAAAGGCATCCAAGGAATCTGGGTGGACTACTATTAATGTAATTGGTCAATGTCAAATTTATTTTTACAAGTTCCATATTACGGAACAAGCCAGCAAAGTGGTCATTTGTTCTAAGATCTCACTAATAATAGCTAGTAGTATCTGTAACTAGCAAAGCAGCATACATTTAGGTTACACTAAGTGCTTGATAAACTGCTCACAAAATGCTAAGGGTAGTATGAACAAAATATTTTGAATAAGAACAGCAAAGCAAACTAAAGATTGAAGTAAGCCTGAAACAAAAGAATTGTTTTCTTGACTTTGACCCTTAATGTCTTTACTATAAGGCTACATTTGCTCTTTCTGGAAAGCAGTCACCTGCTTTAGATGTTCATTTTCTTTAAAACTATTTATGAAACATTCACAAAGTCATAGGGTCTCAAAAACAATGTTTATTTTACTAATAACATAAAATGTGCCATCTAGCACCAATGTCTGTAAATATCAGAATTCCATCCGGTAACTACCCTTTGGAACTGTTATGACTAAAGTCCTTGACAGATTAGTCTACATGAGCAGATAATTATCATGACATAAAATAGAGATGACACAGAATAAAAATTCATTTGATAAATGTATATAGAACTACATTTGTTGTTATTCAAAAAACCTTTCACTATTTCACGTTAACCAGTTAATATCAGTGTTTTTAGCCAGATTTTCTTGGAAGATATACACGAGGAAAAGTACATGAGCCACATAAACACTTAAGACTGAAATTGGGTTTTCTGCTCTCCATTATCAAATGAAAAATTTTGTAAAGACATCTTTTGTTTCACCAATCTCCTGATTTATCTTCTTAGCAACTCACTACAATATAATTTACTATTTACATCACATAGATATGTATGGAGGAGGAAAAGAATAAAACTTTGGCCAATATAAGTATACAAGACTATATTC
Source organism: Eulemur rufifrons (assembly GCF_041146395.1). Taxonomy (NCBI): domain Eukaryota; kingdom Metazoa; phylum Chordata; class Mammalia; order Primates; family Lemuridae; genus Eulemur; species Eulemur rufifrons. The sequence goes on from NC_090984.1 coordinate 81,403,452, forward strand.
CAGCTTTTTTTTTTAAAGTAAAAGAATAAGTATTAAAGATAGTTTTTAAAAAATGAAGAAGATATATGATAAAAACTATTGTGTAATTATGTAAATAAATGAAAACCACCTTTTAAATTTACCTATTTTGAAGACGAACTAAGATTTACCGGTTTGAACCAAAAACATTATTATATAATAACTCTCTCTAGAAATTTATTTCTAGTTTCCTGAAAATACCTCTAGTTTCATGAAGCCAACCATGCTGCTTCACTATTTATTTTTGGCAGACTTTAGCCTAACCTCAACACCAATTTTTATTTAAGTAACTGATTTCCAACGTTTCTTTTAAGCAGAACATGATGCTGATTGAGCTCAGTAACCTAAGTTGATTTCAGGCCCACTGGCAGATAAGCAGGCAGGCATTTTTCCATATTGCAGGCAGCCCATGGTGGTTGTCATCTATATATTGGATCTCTAGGGACATGCTGGAAAAATCTGTGAACACAATCTTCCCATGCTGTATTCACATGCTCCATTCACATCTTTAGCTTACCCAGGTTGTTAGAGGCTTGGGTAAGATGACTAAAGGTTTCACGATGGAAATTTCTATAAGAAAAAAATGGAAACTTACAAGATTGATTTTTTATTACCAGTTAAGTATTTACTGGATACTTAATACCAGGTAATACACCTAGTAGTGGCCAAAATGCAATTAAAGTGAACAACCATGCATAATGTTTAGAGATGGTTTTTAGCTGACACCTAAATAAAACACAAGAAACCAAAGGAAAAAAATGAATGTACTGGACATTAATAATAAAAAAATTTGTGCTTCTAAAGACACACTATTAAAAAAAAATGAAAAGAACCCACACAATGGGAGAAAGTATTTGCAAATCATGTATCTGGTGTCTATATAAAGAACTCTTACAAATCAAAAGTACAAAGAAAAATAACTCAATTTAAAAATGGGCCAAGTATTTCCTCAAATACATAAAAAGGTACCCAACATTATTAGTCATTAGGGAAATGAAAATAAAAAACCACAATGAGATACTATCTCACACCGAGATGGCTATAACCAAAAAGACAGAAAATAACAAGTATTGGTAAAGATGTGGAGAAACTGGAACCCTCATACATTGCTGGTAGGAATGTAAAATGGTATAGTAGCTTTGGAATACAGTTTGGCAATTCCTCAAAAAGTTAAACAAAGTTCCCATATAACCTAGCAATTCTACTCTAGATATTAATATATATCCAAGAGATTTGAAAACATATCTTCACACAAAATCTTCTATATGAATAGCAGCATTATTCATCATAGCCAAAAAGCGAAGCAACTGAAATGCCAGCAATTAATGGGTACATGAAGTATGAGATATCCATGCAAAGGAACATTATTCACCCATAAAGTAAAGTGCTAATGCACACTACAGCATGGATAAGGATGGAGAACATTGTGCTAAGTAAAAGAAGCCAGACACAAGAGGCCACACAGTATGTGATTCTATATACATGACATGTGCACAATAGGCAAATCCACAGACAGAGATTAGTGGTTGCCAGCAGATGGGGGGGGCGGTGGGGACAGTGGGGAATGGGTGGGCAGGGGCAGGGACTAGGGAGTGACTGTTAATAGGCATACAGTATCTTTTTGGGGTGATGAAAATGTTTAAAATTCAGAAAGTGTTCATAGTTTGCACAACTATGTAAATATATTAAAAACCACCAAATTGTACATTTTAAAAGGGTAAATTTTATGGCATGTGAATATCTATTTTTAAAAAAGAAACAGTTCTTTGCAAAAAAAGCTTTTATATTCAAGAAACTAAAAATCGTTATGCTTCAAAAAAACTCTACTTTTAAAACGACACAATAACTTCAGCTAACACTAGATACCTTAAGGCACAAAACAAATTTTTCTTTGTCTCTCCAGCACCATGCCACATTAGTTGATCTGAATTTACTAATCCCAGTGACCCCCATTTTTCCTTAGACTGTAATACCTCTTGTTCCCTAAAACTGTAAGTTATATTTCCTTTTAGCTAGAATTCACATAATCAGAATACTTCATCATGAACAAATTCATTCAAAGCAAAGATAATAGAAACAAGTAGGAGCTTATTAAATTTGGCATCCTTAATTCATAAAATTCATCATGCCTTACATTTGTTACATATACAGGAGCTAGGGATACAAAAATGCATGATACAATTCTTCCCTTATTTCTACAGGCTCAAAATATAAGTGTCACAGAGGCAACTTATATAAAATGTGATTGTTATACCAGGTAAAGGAAGAACCAAAAACGGGAGAACATACATAAATTCTACTTAATTAGGTGCACTTTCTCTTTTATGGACCGATCTGTTTGTTTGTTTGTTTGTATTTTTTGAAACAGAGTCTCACTCTGTTCCCCAGGCTAAAGTGCCATTGTGTCAGCCTAGCTCACAGCAACCTCAAACTCCTGGGCTCAAGCAATCCTACTGCCTCAGCCTCCCGAGTAGCTGGGATTACAGGCATGTGCCACCATGCCCGGCTAATTTTTTCTATATATTTTTAGTTTTCCAGATAATTTCTTTCTATTTTTAGTAGAGACGGGGTCTCGCTCTTGCTCAGGCTGGTCTCGAACTCCTGAGCTCAAACAATCCTTCCCCCTCGGCCTCCCAGAATGCTAGGATTACAGGCATGAGCCACCGAGTCCGGCCAAATCTGCTTTTTGTTATAGTTTACTTTGTTTAAAAATTTTTGAATGATTGGAAAAGTTCACAGATTTTAGAATTGGCACTTTAAAATGTCACAGAGATAAAAGAAACATATAAATAACTAAGTCACCTGCCTGAGGTAATGCCCAATTAAAAAGCTATATAAATTACAGCTGGAAAGGACCTTTAAAAAAGCAGCCTGCCTTATTTTAGAGCAAGAATCCAAGGCAACATAGAATAAAAGTGATCTTAATACCGAGAGTTAGTAACTGAGTCCAGTGAATCCTCATAGTTGTTTCTCCACATCAAAATCAAGGCCTGCAACATACATAAGCCCCAGAGACAGTGGCAGGTTGATGAAACCTCCTCAGAGTATGAACTGTGAATGTATTTACCGATTTTTTCTTTCTGATGTATATAATATGAATATCTTCACTTCGATACTCTTCATCATGTTTTTCCAAAGGAATTTTTTCAAAGTCAAAGTCTAGTTGAAGCAGCTATAAATTTAAAAGAGATATACTTCAAATTCAATAAGAACTGACTTGTGGTGATAGAAGTCAGATGGTGGTTACCTTTGGAGGAGTATTGACTGAGAAGGGGCCATGTGGGGAGCCTTCTGAGATTCTGAAAATCTTCTATATCTTTGTGCTAGGTAGTAGTAACTTGGGTGTATATACATGAAAAATTGAGCAGAGCACTTGACATATGTGCATTTTACATGTTTTATCCCAATAAAAACTGTTTAACAATAAAAAATTTTCATTATACTTAGTTCCAAAAGTTCACTAACATTTCATTCTTCATATTCAAGAAAAACATAAAAATAAAAAAGCATTTTAGCATATATTATCCAAGGCAGTCATATACCTGCTTTCTCATTAAACCAAAGTAGTCCTTTCAGCACACAAAATTGAAGGGCCAATTTACCCTCAAAAGGGATCACTCAATATCCGATGGATTTCTGCCCATAAAAAGGGTTTGGATAATCACTAGAAAGGTGAAAGATACTAAAACTCATAAGTACTGCTTTTGTAACTTCTAACTATTTCAAAATAAAAAATTTAAAAATGAAAATAGAATGGCGGGCTGTGAAAGATCCTCTCCTTGGGTTCATACAAGCAGAATGTTTTCTCCACCCAAAATTCCCAAAATATATTTGAACAGAGTCACATGCTGCCTTCCTGAAGGGTAATCACTATACAGATAATAGAGTACTTACCTCAAAATATTTTTTTTCAATTTCTGGATTTTTTCCCATTGTTCGTTGTTCATAACAACATATAATACAAGTCTCAGATCCACTGAGATCTTTTAGAGTTTTCAGCAACGGCTCCAAAGACTATTCAAAAAGAATATATTTTTTGTTTATGACTTAAAAATTTTCTACTTTAAAAGGGGGTTGAGGAGATGGAGGGGCAATTATAATTCTCCTACAATTTATCCATCTCTGAATCAATCCAACAAAGTCCATGTAATTAAAGCTCTATAACTAATGATTGGTAAACTCCTCTTACTAATCAATCGTATTAATTTCAGTTTCCAGAAAAAGAATTCAAGTGACTGCATGTTCCCATGGGAAATCAAATGGAATAGACTTTACTCTTAAAAGTTTTGTTTTATTTAACCTAATTTAACTTGAGATTTAAACAATCAACAATCTACCCTACAAAAGTCTGACACTAACTTTAACATGGGTTGGCTCAATGCTCATTATCATTATTATTTTTTTTTAAATAGAGACGAGGCCTTGCTCTTGCTCAGGCTGGTCTCGAACTCCTGAGCTCAAACAATCCGCCCGCCTAGGCCTACAGGCGTGAGCCACGCCCAGCCAGTGCTCATTATTTAAAAAAATGATTGATGCCCACAACACTAAACTGATATTTAAAGAAAAATCATTCCAAGTCTAATAAACCTTGCACAGAACAGTGAATTTTTTACAATGCAATTTCATTCTCAGTATCATGGTCAACATGTTAACTACAAACAGCTAAGAAAAAAAAGATCATCTTGGCTTTTCATAACAGATCTAAATGGAAAACTCCTTGAAAATTTTTACAGAAGCTTCTAGTAAAATGCAAATGACCTTTTCTCAACACGCTTCACAGGCCTATGTGTTAACCATGAGTGTGTATATACATAATCCCTGGTGACTTTTATCTTCTCTTTACTGCATCATCAACTGTAAGACAAACATCTCCAATTCAGAGATGTTAAAATGTGAAGACGCGTGTCTTTTAGAATTTGTGAAATACGGTTCATCTTCTAAAGGAAGAGATTTCACTCACTGAGTACTTACCTCCTCATAGTATATGCAGTCGGCCATCAGTATGTAATCTGGTGGAGAAGGAAAGTCTTCTATTTCTTCCCCCCTTAAAAATGACAAACAAGTATTTTGACTGTTGCTTAATAATTTAAAATATTCTTGTTTTATAAACAAGAACTGTAAAGTCCCCTTCCATGCTTTTAATGAAACGCAATTTAAAACAAACTAAAAATCGACATCTTAAAACAAGCTGAAAGCCATACAAACCATTTCAGTACCTTGGCTTGAACAGAACCGGTGACAAGATGTTTGTTCATATTAATATTCATCTTCAGCAAGTCTTGCAATTCCTCAAGATCGGTGACTACAACATCTGCCCTATAAAATAACGTCGACTGAGGTGTAGGCAGTGTGGAAAGCCCATAATCTGAGTTTCCCCAGCAATGAGGAACCCCCCTCTCCCCATCTCTTACCCGAGGGTAGCGGCCATGAGCCCCACGGCCCCGGTGCCCGAACCTAGCTCCAGCACCGACCGCCGGCTCAGCGCGTGGGCCCCGTCGCCGGAAAACCCGGGCGTTTCCAAGTATTTAGAAAGGACAATGGCAGCATCCCAAACAACGCAACCCACGCCGCCGGAGACGTGTTGCTGTAGTCGTAGCACCGTGCCATCCCGCTTCTCCAAAACTCGCACAAAGCTCCGCAGCGGGTCCTCCAACGAGGACTCCAGAGTAGCAGCCATCGCTGCCCAGCAACAGCAGGCGGCGCGCGCAGTGGCGTCATATCCACGCGCACGGCCCCGCGGCCCCGCCTCCCCGCGGCCGGGTTAGTGCCACGGCGCGTGCGCAAGTTAACAAAGCCCGGAATGCTGCATTACTTGGGCGTGGCCGAGCGGTGGGACAGCCGCTTCCGCTAGACGCTTGGCTGTTGTCTGTCTGCCCTAAGTCGCACGTTTGGCTTAGCAAACAAGTAGTTTAAATCACTTTACCAGACAAAGCGAGTATATCTGCTCTTTAAAAAGCAAAGCCAACCTCAGAGTGTTTTTACTTAGTTGGAGACAGATTTACACAGTTATTGGCCTTAAATCCAGGCTACTTCTAAAATCCTACCAACGATGTCTATACTCCTCCTCAAGAATTTCCTATAATGCTCCTAGCTTTTCGTATGAATGCACAGAAATAGTTGCTGGAAGCTTGCCACTTGTGTTTAACAGTGAAGACAAAAGTTATCCCTCTAAAATTAACATCACTTAAACTCTTTGGGATTATGTAATTTAAATCACTATTAAAAATAATGTTTATCTACAGGATTCAACAATCTCCCCCTTTGTTCCTTATAATGAAAACACATGTTTGAAAAGTTTTAAAAATTAAGACTGGGGTGATTTATTAATCTTGTTAAGAACTCTGATACAAAGCACAGTAAAAGGCCACAGACCAGTAAATAGACAACGTGGCTTTTGGCTACTTTACAACTGCTGCTACGACACTATCAGCAAAACATGCTTTCATTACTTTGAACGAAGGCGTCCAAATGGCAAATAAAAGTTTTACTCACGTCTCTGATTAAAAAGTTTAATAAAGCTTTAAGTATTTTCTGGTTTAAATATTACCAATCTAAAAAAAAATATTTTTAAAAAATTTCAGTTAACATGAGATTTATAGAGAAAGTTACTAGGTTTTGAAGGCAAGGCAGCTGGTTCCTATGCCATAAGAATTTCCTCTGAATTTATGAATTAGTAAAGTAGCAGATTGTATTATAGGCCTCAAGTCACTTAAATTTATATAGGTTATTAGCAGTATCTTTAAATATACAATATAAACAAAACTGTACATACATGGCATATTAACTTTGCTTTCCAAAACAATAGGCAATTCATTAGCTAAAGACACCGTAGTCTGCAAATACAAAAGGCACATCTGAATGAGATACATGCCCTTTTTTCTTCCATAATTGGGTTATGTAGTCTTTGTTTACATTTTGACAAAATATTTAATAATAAACAGTGCTTTCTATTATTTTCATTCTACTTTTCATTTTTGTCTTCAGCAGCAAATACTGGCATTTAAGACATGGCATTAAAGAGTTTAAGAACAGTTGGTGTTATTCACAATTCTCCTAGATGTAAAAACTATAAGTAAAAACAACTATAAGATGGTCAAAGAGGTTTAAAAATCAGTAACACCATACACCCTCTCCATTTGTGTAAATTCACTGCCTTAAAAAGGCATCTATTACTCAAATTTGAAAAATTCCACAAAAGCACTATCCCCTTTCAGTGCAATCAATGTCACTTTAAACCATATTTTAGCAGAGTCTACAGTGCAAATATAAATTCTTTATACTGGCCTTTTGGCAGCACTGAGGATCCAAGACAAGGCAATGCTACTGATCACCTGAGGATAATGGTGAAGGACATTTGTATTTTTATTTTTCCAATTTTTAAAAGCTTATTTGATCAGTAGCATTTTTGTAAAAGCATTATTTGTAAAAAGTACTAAAATACTATGCCTTTTCTTTAATAAATTAAAAAAAAACTTTACAAATACCATTCCAGTGTCAATGACTACATATGGCTAAGGTCATTGAGGAGTTTCTGCATTTTCTAGCAAAGGCAGTCTATACAATGGGGGGTGCGAAAGCTCCCGTTTGTAAGTCTTTGGTGGCAGTTTTGGTAGGTGAGGGCTTGAATTCTGCCTTGGTGGAACAGGGGGAGCTGGAGGATGAGCAAGATTATTATGACTAGAGCTGAGCACATAGCATCGTCGTGGTACCCTTGGAGAGGGTGTGCTAGGAGGAGTGCTTGGCGAGTTTGGACACGTACTAACATCTCTGAACCAGTCTGGATCTCTGTGAAGATGTCCCAGTGGAGGTGGCTGAAGATTAAATGGACAATTTATAAAGTGTTCTGGAGGACGAAGGGGAACCGGTGGAGGAGTATCAGGAAGAGGATCTCTTGGCGGTGGTGGAGGTGGACTATGCAGAGGCCCGTCAAATGCACCAGTAGGAACAGGAACTCTGGGTTTTACTTTTGGAGGAGGAGGCTGTCTCGGTGGAATAGCAGGAGGGTCATCATCAGATTTCATATTTCCCTCAAAAAAAAAAAGAAAAGAATAATTAAACTATACCTCTATTCTCTTGAAAATTTTGTAATAAAAAATTTTAAAAGATTGAAAAATTCTTATGTGTCAAGTTAAATCCAGAGCTCAAAGTAGATTAATTTGGTTTAATTATCAGATTTATAAGTAAATTACTCCCAGTTTAATTCAGGGCTCAGATTAATATTTTTATATATGAGGTATCTTAATGGAAATGTTAGAACATAAAGCCTTGGGTTATCTTGCTTTGTGTATACATTTCAGAAATTATGTATTAATTATAATAATAGGTAAGTAAATTACAATAATATATAGCTTTGTAGACATGAAAGGACATGATGTCAAGAGGATTTTAATGTCCGGCTTCTGCTTACTGAGCATCTACTTCTATTTTCCCCAATGAGGCCCACAGTAGATCTCAAAAGTGTGACCCAGAGACCACCATCATCAGCAGCATCAGGGAACCTGTTAGAAAAGCAGATTCTTCGGCCCCACCCTAGACCTACTGAATCAGAAACTCTGGGGGAGGGGCTGAGCAATCACCTTTCAGGTAATTCTGATACACCCTTAAATTTCAGAAGCACTGGTTGAAAGTTTGAAGAATACTGCAAATACTATCAAATTTCTTTCCATCTGTACCAGAAAGAAAATGTACTTCTGTGAATCTGCCCAGCCTCTTTTTCAGAAAAGGTTTTCGTGAGGATTAAACAACTACTTAAAGTATTCTCAAATATAACCCAAATGTTGAAAAACCATAAAGGGTAGCCAAAGTATAATTGACAGACTCTTTATAAGACTGAACACTATTTTGAAGATTTACAACTTTCACTAAGTTGAAGCAAACCTAAGTCCTGTTGACTACCTTGGAATTCGAAGCTTCATGATCAAACTTTTTTCGAGGAGGCAGAGGAGGAGGAATCAGTGGCTCATCACTTAGTTTATGTAAATTACCACACGAACTGAAGAAAGACTCTGAGGGAAGAAAAGACTAGTTTAACCACAACTCACAGTGTAATTATAAAACAAAACTTCATCACAACTTGTGATCACTTCTGCTGTGGCATTTGTCAAACTGCATTGTCTTATATAGCTGACTGTTGGTTTATCTATCTTCCCCATTAAACGATAAACTTTCTGAGGGCAGTGTGTGTTTTTGTATCTCTAACATCTAGCACAGTGCCTGCTATATGATAGGTACTATAACTAAATGAAGGCATACAATTAAAATTGATAATGAAATTCTGCTCCCTGGCCGGGCAAGGTGGTTCACGCCTGTAATCCTAGCACTCTGGGAGGCCGAGGCGGGTGGATTGCTCAAGGTTAGGAGTTCGAGACCAGCCTGAGCAACAGCGAGACCCTGTCTCTACTAAAAATAGAAAGAAACTAAAATATATGTATAGAAAAAATTAGCTGGACATGGTGGTGCATGCCTGTAGTCCCAGCTACCCGGGAGGCTGATGCAGTAGGATCGCTTAAGCCCAGGAGTTTGAGGTTGCTGTGAGCTAGGCTGATGCCACGTCACTCATTCTAGCCTGGACAAGAAAGCAAGACTCTGTCTCAAAAAAAAAAAAAAAAAAGAAAAGAAAAAAAGAAATTCTGCTCCCTGAGAAGCCGTTTAAAAATATAAACAAAACAAAATAAAAACAAAACAAAACATGTTTGAATATACTAAAAACTTCCAGAGAAAGATCATCCTAATCAGAGAACAGAGATGTATTTTTGAAGCAGCTACAATCAGGTACATTACTACACAGGTGATAAAACCTCCATATAGGAGACCATAAGGTAGTGTTGTATCACATCACTCTTTCTCCTTGCAAGTCTCTCATTAATAACAAACATGTTATATAACTACATTAAAGGAAATTTATAAAATAAAATATTAGGGGGAAATTACCCCTAAACAGGTCAACCAGACATAGAATAAAAACTATTTTCATTGTCTTTGTATTTTTAATACGATTTTTAAAAATCTGTAATATGGTCCAACTCCCCATTTGGTATCTCTCTATAGACACACAGTTATTATAAAGGCAATAATCAGGTCTTATTTGTCATTATACTGAGATTGGGTACATAGAAGCTAGTTGGGAAAGAAGCTGATGAGTTTCATTTTAAACATTCTAAGTGAACTGCTTATGGGATGTCCAAATAGAGATGACAAACTAATTATTCCATGTGAAAAATTGCTGTCCTGATCATGTGACTCTGCAGTTACCTCTGAGGGTCCTCTGGCTCAGGACCAATAGATGACACAACAGGTATGCCTATGATGTGTTGGCAGATGATGTGGGGAGGTTGGGCAGAGCATTACCTGCTGTAGATGTGCCCAGCATCCTTTACCCTGTCTTTGGGAGAACTCCTCTTAGTGGTGGTGAATCCATACCATTTGGTTTAGTCAGCTAATGCTGCCCAGTGCACCTCAATTCCAGCTCAGAAGTGGGCATGCAACTCACTTTCTTAACATGATCAGATTTTTATCTACCTCTCTTTCATGCATACAGCCATGCACTTCAAGGAAAGTGGACCTAACCCCTTGGCTCAGAGGATAAGGCCTGATTCGCAAAAATCAATCAGAGTAATCCCATTCCTTTAGCCAGAGAGATTGGTTTAACTGTATATACGTGACTTAATTCAGAAAGAGTGAAACTTGAAAGATTTTCTCGGGGCTACTGAAAAGGAAGTTCCTTATTCTTTTGGAAAAGCACTCAGTCATTCTCTGCATCTCTGTACCTCTCTTTCTCTATTACTTGACTGAACAAAGACCCAAATAACCTTTACTCCTCTTGCAAGCACTCTTAGGACTTTGAGGGACAACAGCCTTAGATAAAGCAGATAATCTGGACAAAACAATGAAGAGTCAAAAAGAACTCCAGTTTTTAATAACATCATTGAGCCACTGAATCAACCAGTCTTAAAGCAGCCTTTCACTAGACTTCCAATTATGTCAGAATGTTTTCTTATTGTTTAAGCTAGTCTTAGATGGTAATAGACACACACACTCATGAAAGCAGAAGATATCTGAATGATGATGGGGCAGCTGTGAGAGTTTTTGAATGTGGATCTGATTCTCAAGTCACCACTTAATCACTATGTTATATTTCTCCATAGTAAGCACTCAATAACCCTGGCTGAAGTGTGAATACAATTTTATTTTCTATCAAGAGCATTTCCCTAAAAGATTACAGTTTTCATGAACATTTTAAACACCTGAAGTATTCCAAACTAGTGAATGTAGGATAATTTGCTATACCACTTCTGTAATGTTACTTAGATATCTAAGTCACTTCTAATTTTCTGCCATTCATTCATCCATCCATTCAATCAACAATTAGTTATTGGGCATCTGCCAGGCACTGTTCAAAGCACCAGCAATATAATAGTGAACAAAAACAGGCAAAAAATCATGTTCTTTTAGAGCTTTAATTATAGGTTAGGGACAGAGAATAGATAATTAATTAAAAGTATAAGAGCTATAAATTATAAGAAAAATATTAGGTTGGGAAGGGGTATAAAAAGAGTTCTGGAAGGGGAGCAATTAGGGTGATTAGAGAAGGCCTAAGGTAACACTGAGCAAAATCCTGATAGAGGCAAGGGAGCAGGCCAGAGGTCAAATGGGTGAAGAGCATTATGAGCAGGAATGGCAGGGGCAGAAGCCCTGACACAACGTATCTTATTGTGTTCAGGAGGCAGAGTAGCTATAGCAGTGTAAGTGAGGGGAGAGAATGGTAAAATACGAAGTTTGACAGATCAAAGGCAGCCAGATCGTGTAGGGCCTTGTGGGTCCTGTGAAGGAACTTTGACTTTTACTCTGAGTGAGACAGAAAGTCACTGGATGGCTTTGGGCACAGGCGAGATAAGGTCTAACTTACATTATAAAAGGATCATTCTGGCTGCTATACTGAAAACATACTGAAGTTAAGAAAATGAGAAGTTATGATGCTACTATAATTACACCCCTTCCCGACCTAATATTTCTTCTTATAATTTATACCTATTGTACTTTTTACTTTTACTTAAGAGATTATTGTGGCTTGGACCAGCGTGGCAGCAGTAGAGATGGTGATAGATGGTTAGATTCTGGATATATTTTGAGGGTTATCAAGATTTGCTGACACCTCACATTTGGGTGTGAGAAAAAGAAAGAAGGAAAAGATACCCATAATATTTCTGGTCTAAATAAGTGGATGGTTGAAATTAGAATTAAGATGAAGAGGCAGTGAAAGAAACAACTTTGTAGGGGATGATAAGAAGCTCAATTTTGGAGAAGTTTGAGATTTCTATTAGACATCTAGATAGAGATGTCAAATGGGTCAGTGAATATGTAAGTCTGGAAGTCAGAAGAGAGGTTCTGGCTAGAGATATAAACTTGGGAATTGTCATCATATAAATGACATGAGACTGAATGAGATAACCAAGTGAGTGAGGAAATAAAGAGGTCCAGGGACTGAGTCGTGGGGCCTTTCAATATTAATAGTTTGGGAAGATGAAGAGGAATCAGCAAGAGAGACCAAGGAGCTACAAGTGAAGTAGGATAAAAACCAAGAGAGTGGATGAACAATATGATCTTCATGCATATGACTTTCTCCAAAATATTTTTTGGGTAGTTTATATTACTAAAGGAAGATACTTTGTCTTTCTTGTTTGCCACTGAACCCCTAGCACTTTGCAGAGTAGCTGGTACACACTAAGTATTCAATCTTCTGTTCAATCAGTAAGATCAAAGGGTGTGAATACTTTTATGGTTTGGTATGTTATTTTCAGATTGCTTTCCAAAAGGGTCATACTAATACACCAATTTACATGGGATAAGTAATGTGCCTTTTAACAGAGGATTGTTCATACTAAGAAAAAAATTAATTTAAAACACTAAAATGGCAACTCACTACTGTGTAACTAAAATTTCTCAGATTTCTGATGATGCTGAACACTTACCTATGTTTCTTTACAAGATGTATTTCCTTTGATGCAAACTATCTATCTATTCATGTCCATTGTGGATGGAGTCTTGCTGTTTTTCTCATTTTGTCTGAACACTTTTCATACTTACTATAAATATTTTATTTCTTTCTTTGGGGATTCATTTAAGAATATTCAGAATTTTATGCAGTTAGTCTCAGTGTTTTCTATTAAGTTTCAAAACATAAAATTTTCTTATCATATGGAAAATGTACTATCATTCAAAATAATGTCTATGATTCCTGGCTCTAAAATGGCACAGTGTTACAGGTTGAACTGTTTTCCTCCCAAAAGACATACTGAAGTACTAACACCTGGGTACCTGTGATTGTGAACTTATTGGCATATGGTATTTGCAGATGTAATCAAGTTAGGATGAAGTCATTAAAGTGGGCCATAATCCAATATGACATGACTAATGTCTCTTACAAGAAGAGAAAAAGAGACACACAGGGAGAAGATAGCCATGTGACAAGGTAGGCAGAGAATGAAGTAATGCATCTACAAATTAATGGATACCAAGAATTGCCAGCAAACACCAGAAGCTATTAATAGAAGAGGCAAGGAAGGACTCTCCTCTCCAAGTTTCAGAGTGAGCATGGCCCTGCCAACACCTTGATTTTGGATACCTAACCTCCAGAACTGTTGAGACAAAGTTTTTGCTCTTTTAAGCTACTCAGTTTGTGCTGCTCTGTTATAGCAATACTAAGAAACTAACACACATATTAAAAATATTTCCACCATAGAACAATAAGAAACATACACAAACTCAATAAAACCAGGAAATATGTGAAGCTTTAATTCATGAAGGTGGACTATAATGCACATGAAGGAGACAAATGGAGGAAAATGAAACCCAATGTCTGTAGACAGTGATATTGACAAGCAGCAGATAACTGGCCCCATAGAACCAAATGAAGGCTTAGGAACTAAAGGCACTTGGTACAGTGGAAGATATGGGCATGAAAACAGAAGACCTGGTTAAGTCTGGATAAGTCTGGACTAGAACCCCAATCTCCTCTCCCCCACTTAGCGAGGCCAGGCAACTACCTCATTCCCACCTCTGCAGGAGCCTATGGGTTTTATTTCTGGAGAATCTAAACCCCAGACTTAGGACACTAGTCTATGTTGAAAACATAGATATTCACATTACATGTTGAGACTCTCCCAGGCAGAAGAGTCAAAGATCCTTCTTTAGAGAGACTAAATATGCCTAGAAAAAAAGACTTACAGATTCTGACTGACATTCAGGGATTTCCTAACTAAAAATATTCCCACCACTCCATCACTCTACAGTGAAATCCACAAGTCAACAAACTCCGCCCATGGACATAGCACTTCCCTTCAGTTTTCCTCTCACTATAAAATATGAACAGAAAGGATATCAGACAAGAAAGTAAAGCCTCCAATATGAAAGACAAGAGACTACAACTAATAGAAGAGAGGAGGTTAGAAAAGAGTCAACACCAAAAATAAAACAATTCTTTTTTAAAAGTTATATAATTATCCATCACCTCAAATATTTGTCATTTCTTTGTGGTAAGATCATTTAACACACTGACTACCACACTAGAAAAAAAGTTTTTTCCTTAGGGCCACTATATTTTATTATGAAAATAGAATAAAAATTTTGAAAACAATCCTTTCTAACTTAATGAAATATTTGTTATTTTTTTCTGTGCCTGAGTTATTTGCAACTTGAAAAATAGTTCATGCAGCATCCAAAGTGAAGAGATGTGAGTTACATATGCTTCACAAGGGTCTGGGCTCAAAACTAGTGTGAGTTGAATACAACTCACAGGGCAGTTAATGTGTTAAAATCCTCTCTTTTATCTATTTTGAAATATACATTACTATTAGCTATAGTTACCATGCTGTGCAATAGAACATCAGAACTTATTCCTCCTAACTGAAACTTTGTACCCATTGACCAAAGTCTCCCCTTTTCCTGTCCACTTTAGCCTCTGGATATGCTAAGTAGCCTGATTTGATTATTCAAATGTACATGTATACAATGTGTTGAAATGGAAACATCACATTGTACCCCATAAATATACACAGTTATTATCTGTCAATTAAAAATAAAACTTGGCTGGGCATGGTGGCTCATGCCTATGATCCCAGCACTTTGGGAGGCAGAGGCAGGAGGATCACTTGAGGCCAGGAGTTTGAGACCAGCCTGAACAACATAGTAAGACTCTGTCTCTACAAAAAAATTTAAAAATTAGCCAGGTGTCTTGGTGTACATGTGTAGTCCCAGCTAAAGAGGCTAAGGCAGGATATCACCTGAGCCCAAAATTTCGAGGTTGCAGTGAGCTATGATTGTGCCACATTGCACTCCAGCCTAAGCAACAAAGTATGACCCCAGTCTCTTAAAAAACTTTGAAAAATACCATAATTAATATCTTAAGAGAGATAAAAGACAATGCATCCAGGAAACCAGAACAGGATACTTATAAAAAAGGTATGATTAGAGGGAACCAAAGAGAATTCTTAGAAATTCAAAATCATTACAATTTAAGCTACTTGGTCAGGGGGAAAAAAATAATTTAAAAAAAAAGAAAAAATAAATACAAGAGTTAGAAGATAAAGTGAGGAAATCTTCCAGAAAACAGAGCAAGAAAACAAAGAGATGGACAATAGGAGATAAAAGACAAGAAAACTGGAGGATCCACCTAGGATCTATAAGATAAGGAAAAGGAGCTCCAAAAAAAGGGATCACAGAACATGGTGGGGAAAAAATTATTAGCAAAAGAATACAAAGAACATTTTCTAGAAATCAAACACATGAATCTCTAAATTTAAAGAGCTCATTAAGTAGACAGCAAAATGATAGAAAAAATACCCACGTCAAAGCAGTTCATTGTGAATTTGCAGATCATTAAGAATAAAGAGAAAATTTTATAAGTTTCTCAAAAATATTACAGCAGAGATTGCTAATTGTCTCCCAGTACACATTTCTCATTTTTCCCTTTAGTAATAGGATTCTATTAAATTTGGTAAGGAAATGGCTGCCTAGTTAGAGACAACATTTCTTAGACTCCCTTGTAGCTAGGTATGTCCACATGCCTAAGTTTTGGGATGACAGCAAAAGTGATGTATGCAATTCCCAGATCATGTTTTTATAACAAAGGTCCTTGCCCTTCACCTTCCTGCTGGCTGAAAAATGGTAACAACTGGAGCAGGTGCTCAAGACAGAGATGGAAGCCACATCTTGAGAATTTGAATTGCCCTACTAGCTTGAAAATCCTGTGGAGCAGAGTTGTCTACTTACTCTATTGTGAGAAATAAGCTTCTATTTCATTTAGGCTTTATATCTTTGGGTCCCTCTACTACTGTAGGTATCCCTAGCTATAAAAAAAATTGAAAACGTAGGGTCATTGAGAGAAGGATATTTGTCTATTTTGTTCACTGCCATAACTCTCACACCTAAAATCATGCCTGCACATATCAGGCATTCAAAAATTATGCACTGAATAAATAAATGCATGGTATTAGACTTCTCAACAGTAATTAGGAAAGCTAGAAGACAATGGAGAAATGCCTTCAAGATGCTGAGTCAAAGTGATTTTAAATTCTATGCCCAGCCAAACTATTAACAATTAAAAGTATAATAGGTTTTCAGAAATGCAAGAACTTAAAAATTGTATATCCTATGTATTATCCTTTCTCAGGTAGCTACTGAAGAATCTGCTTCTATCAAAACAAAGGAGTATATCAAGAAAGAAGACATGGAATCCAAAAACAAGGATTCAACACAGGAGGGAAGTAAAGGAAATTTCTAGGATGACAATCAAAGAAAGTTCTAGAATGACAGCTGAGTCAGAGGCTGAGACAGCAACCAGTCCAAACTGGAGCAGGAAGACAAAAGGGCAGCAGGAAGTTCCCAGGTTAAAAAGAAAAAAAAAAAAAAATCCTGATAGGTTTCCTGATTGGTCTGACCTTAAGGAAAACGGCTACGAAAGGGAAAGGTATGAGAAGACTCAGCAATAAATGTTAAACATGTAAATTATTAACTCTAGCAAACAGAGCTGTACAAGAAAGAAAGCATAATCACAGTACACACTACTTCACTTAGCAGTGCATAATATTTGCCCTAAATGTGGTATGTATAGGCAGTGCAGAATGTGAAATGTTCATCTACCATAAAAGGAAATGAATAAACATTGTCCAAAATTGATGATTCCAAAGAGAGAACAATATAAAAACATCATTTAGAAATGTGGAAGTGTCACTGGAGAACAAGAAAAGGAGCAGGGAGACATGAGGTAGGAAACTGCTGTTAATTTCATTTTAAGTGTTTTAGCACTATTTGCATTTTTTATTCATATATCACTTTGATAAAATTTTTTAATTAAAATTAAACATTTAAAAGACTAAACTTACTTTTCTCATAAGATAGGGAATCTTGTTACTATTTAAAGTATATATGTTTTACTATGCTAAAACCAGAAGTCCTCCAGTTTGGGAGAATTATGCCCAAAGCTGCTGTGTTATTTGGGTTATTTTGTTTTAAATAAATGACCACAGGCCGGGCGCGGTGGCTCACGCCTGTAATCCTAGCACTCTGGGAGGCCGAGGCGGGTGGATTGCTCAAGGTCAGGAGTTCGAGACCAGCCTGAGCGAGACCCCGTCTCTACTAAAAATAGAAAGACATTATATGGACACCTAAAAATCTATATAGAAAAAATTAGCCGGGCATAGTGGCGCATGCCTGTAGTCCCAGCTACTCGGGAAGGCTGAGGCAGTAGGATCGCTTGAGCCCAGGAGTTTGAGGTTGCTGTGAGCTAAGCTGACGCCACGGCACTCACTGTAGCCTGGGCAACAAAGTGAGACTCTGTCTCAACAAAAAAAAAAAATAAATGACCACAGAGAGAAAGTTGACAGCATTTATGTTATAAATTATGAAATAATAAAGAATGATAGAAGAGTGGTTTACTTAAAATATGACTTTAATTAAATAAAATAATGTGAAAAAATAAGTGATTGAGGGCTAGCCTGGGAACCTGATAAGCATTGAGTATATTATTCCTATGGGAAAATAGATTAGAAGAGATTAGGAAGAAGAGAAGCAAGTGACATGAAATTACTATTCATTCTGTGCCAAGAAATGTGCTAGGTATTGTTCTACATAATTATTTCATTTGATCCTTAACAAGTTTGGAGATGGCAAGTAATTTGTTCAAGGTCATATAGCCCCTAGAACATAGATCATAAAATGATGAAATAAACTATAGTAAAGTTTAAACAGTACACAGTTGTAAACAAATAATTCAATTTATTTATAACTTTTCTCATTCTTTAAATGTTGCTAAAACCCAAAATACTCAAATATAAATTTAATCAACCAGATTATTATCTTTACAGTCATTTCATTAGAATCTGCTTATAGTCTTACTTACTTGAATGTGGCAAGAGCACTGGAGCAAAGATGCTATTGCTGCCTATTGGAGTAAGAAAAATTAAATTAAAAAGATGGTAACATGTATGATTTTATTCTTTAAATGTCTGCATAAAGCAACATGTAATACACACACAGCACAGAATTTTATCACCATCTTTTGCCATGTCATTTTTTAAAACAATGAACTCAGTATTCTTTGTACCTAGAATGTTTTTCCTTCTTAGTGTAAGTGGTTCCCTCTCTATCACAGTCCCTTTTTAAACTTCCCTTACAGAACTTATCTACTTGTTTTCTTACTCATTGTCTATTGCTCCCTTTAGAGTGGTAGTGGAGCCCAAAAGGCACTAAATAAATCTTTGCTGAATGAATAAAATAGAAGATAATATGTATAAACAATGCACAAATGATGCTTTACTCCCTTGTATTAATCACTGTTTTCACATTTACATGTCACTTTTCACACTAATATGTTCTGCAAAGGATTCTATAGTTCACTAATTAAAAAGATGAGAAGAATTATCTTGAAACACAAGATTCCTTTTTTGCTAAATGGTAAAATCAACACTTACCATAGGAACTGTTGAGATCCACATCTAAAAACACACTAAGGTCTGAAGAAGCAGATACTGGTGGAGTAGATGGTGTATTTGGAGAGGTTGGTGCTGACACTGTTGATTCCAGCTCAGTTTCAGCAATCCGACTAAAGCTTATTTTACATGGTTCTCTTTCTAATGGCGTTGGATGACCTCGTAAAGTGCCTGAGGTAGAGCCATGTCGGCCTGTGTTAGGCCTTATTCCAGGAGATTTTAGGGAGAAAGTTGACTTCCTAGGCTAGGAAAAGCAAACACATCTAACATCATTAGTTTGCATGTATAACACTTTGTTTTTATGGCTAAGAGCTACCTTAGTAATTCTTAAGCATATAGTTAAGAGTGCAATAAAACCTCAATCTGCAAGGTCAGCCTGTAGCATTCTAGCAGAAACTTCCAGATTTGACTGGCTTGATTTTAATTCAAGGTGGACTTGAATATAAGTAAATTTCTTTTCATAACTGCAGAAATAAAATTCTTAAAAATTTGTGTAAAAATCCACTTTTTGCTCCTAAAACATTTGACTTCTCTTTCAAATCATTTATACCAATTTTAAAAACATTTACTGGAAACATAATTTATGCAACATATTATGCTATATGCTTCAGAATTTTTATAAATCCTTTTTCCCCTTTCCTTATACTAAATGATCAACCTCTACAACAGGGCTTTAAAAGTCTTTGGAGAAAATTGCTATCATTGTCTCCCACCCTCACCTCTGGCCCATTTTTAAAATTACGGTAGCAGTAAGCTAATGAAAATGCACAGAACTCATATGTAGAAAACTTGAGTTAAAATCTCAGCTGTGCCAGTATTTAGCTATGTGGCCCTGAAAAAGTTAGTTAATGCCTTTGAACCTCTGATTTTCATTTGTAAAATGAGGATAAGATCTATGTATATCATACAATTGTCGTGAAAATGAGATAACATGAAACCACCTAACTTACTGTTTTGTCCAAAGTTGGTGTATTTGTTTTGCTTAATTTTCAGCTACTTAGAATTAGTCTTCCATTCTACCACCTCTGTTGCCACTGAAAACCCCCAGAGTAACTAGGAAACGTTGCATCAAATGCCACTGAGAGAGGCATGTTCTAGTGGCAACCATGGATCTTGGGGCCCTAATGGCAGAAGTCATGGTCAAGCCAGAAGAACCATAATACATTTGCTTACTCTTTCCCAGGTCTTTTCGTTTCCTTTCATATCCAGCTACCTGTTCGGTTCTCACTTTCTCACACCTTTTTGTCTTATTCTAGCAGGGCCAAAGTGGACAGATAAATAAGTGATACTAAGGTAAAGTTTAAACTAGATTTTATCAAAAGGTTGACATTTTCTCTCATGATATGTATAATTTTAAAAATAGTATCATATTATAAACAAAATACTTAGAAACAGCTAACTTTAAGAGGTTGTTAAACATTGAAAATAATATTATTTTTAAAAACAGAACAATTTTTCCATAATTGTAATGGACTTACAAATCGAGGTGGCTGTTTGCAGTTTCGGGGTTCGATTTCTAGTGACTTATTGAACAAATAATCTGTAAACTCTTTTTCAGATGCACTTCCCATAGGGTTAAGGTTTTCAAAGAATCTCTAGAATTAAACAAATACCATAAGTATATACTTTAGATCTTATTAAAAATTTTTTTGAAAATTATTTCATGATTTCACTACTAAAAAAATTATCAGCAAATTAAGAGATCACAATGTCTGAAAAGTTCACAAGGATTGCTTATTCCAGTCTCTCTAGTTCTGAGTAAGATTGTATAATTTCTGTGGAAGTTATACTCTAGTCTTAAAGTTCTATTAAGATGAAATTTTCATTTATTACCATTGTAATGGCTCAGTAGTTAGCATCGCTTATCCCTTGGTAAACTTGATTCCTACTTACTGGCTGATGATCATTATAACAAGTGAATTCATTATAACAAATGATCAACCAGTAAGCTACCAAAAGTGTTTAGAACAAAATTATAGTTATAATCCACAATGACAATTTGGTAATCATTAAAAAAAAAGTGGAAATACATTGGATTAAGGTGTTTTTCTTAAATTTTTCTTTCTTTTCTTTTTTTTTTTTTTTTTGAGGGATGAGGTCTTGCTATGTTGCCTAGGCTGCAGTGCAGTGGCCATTCAAAGGTGCAATCATAGCATATTGCAGCCTCAAAGTCCTGGCTTAAGCAATCCTCCCACCTCAGCCACCACACCCACCTGGGACTGGACTAAGGTCTATTTAAAAGTAATTTCTGGCCAGAAGCAGTGGCTCATGACCCTAATCCCAGTATTTTGGGAGGCTGAAGTGGAAGGATTGCTTGAGGCCTGGAGTTTGAGACCAGTCTGTGCAACATAGTGAGAGCCCACCTCTTAAAAAAAAAAAACATCAAAAAACTAATCTCAAGAACAATTATAAACTTAAACTTATCTGTGCTGACCTCTAGTATAAAAAATATTTTTATAAAAAAATTTCATCTTTATGAAAAATATTTTCTAAGCTTAAAGTTTTCAAGTAAAAATTTTACATGATTTAGTAGTACCAAAAAAAAAAAAAGACAAAAGAAAAAGAACCAGTAATCTCACTAGCCAGAGATCCCACTGTTTACATTTAATTATTAGAATATCTTTCAATGATTTTACTGCGTGTAAATATATGCATGTATATAAATATTGAAATTTTTTCTGCAAAACTAGGATAACACCACAGTTATTTTTAATCTTTTTAAAGTTTATATTCAATTAATTTTTTCCATGTGGTTTACTTATTTTGTAAAATACAAATTTTAACTCTATAGTATTTCATCAGATGAATGTTCTAGAATTTATTCCACTAACCTCCATACAGTTAGTTTATCCATATAGGTACTTTCTAATTCTTTGCTATTGTAATAATGATAATTGCTATTAGCTCCTTGTATATTTTTCTGTACATTTCTTATGATTTCCTTGAGAAAAATCCTTAGAAGCAAATTACTGAATTTAGCTTTATTTAATTTTGAAGTAGTTTAAAAGTATATATAGGCCAGGCGCCGTGGCTCACGCCTGTAATCTAGCACTCTGGGAGGCCGAGGCGGGAGGATTGCTCGGGTCAGGAATTCGAGACCAGCCTGAGCAAAAGCAAGACCCGATCTCTACTAAAAATAGAAAGAAATGATTTGGACAGCCAAAAATATATATAGAAAAAAATTAGCAGGGCATGGTGGCACATGCCTGTAGTCCCACCTACTGGGGAGGCTGAGGCAGAAGGATTGCTTAAGCCCAGGAGTTTGAGGTTGCTGTGAGCTAGGCTGACGCCATGGCACTCTAGCCAGGGCAAAAGAGTGAGACTCTGTTTCAAAAAAAAAAAAAAAAAAAAAAAAAAAGGTATATAGAAAAATAAGTACTGGGCTTTAGCTCTAGCAGTAGGCAAAATGAGCTTTAAAATTTCTAATATAAAATTTTTCCTGGCCGGGCGCGGTGGCTCACGCCTGTAATCCTAGCACTCTGGGAGGCCGAGGTGGGCGGATCGTTTGAGCTCAGGAGTTCGAGACCAGCCTGAGCAAGACCGAGACCCCATCTCTACTAAAAATAGAAACAAATTATATGGACAGCTAAAAATATATATACAAAAAATTAGCCGGGCATGGTGGCGCATGCCTGTAGTCCCAGCTACTCGGGAGGCTGAGACAGGAGGATCCCTTGAGCTCAGGAGTTTGAGGTTGCTGTGAGCTAGGCTGACGCCACGGCACTCACTCTAGCCTGGGCAACAGAGTGAGACTCTGTCTCAAAAAAAAAAAAAAAAAAAAAATTTTCCTGTTTTTCAGGTATTCTGCCAATTTCAAGAAAATTATTAACATATTACTCCTTTAACAATATTGAAATAATGTGTTCTTATATTCATGTTAGCTAAATTAAATCATATGAGCCAACAATAAAGGATTTTAGAAAGCTATAATAACAGTATTCTTGATTTTCTCATCCTTTGCTCTATTTTTAAATACTATTTAGCTTGGTTAACTATGGTTTGAAAAGTGAATAGCTACTTTGTCTACATTTTAAACCTATTTGACTCAATCAAAAAGAAGGCATTTCCCCCTCAAAATGCTTTAAATGATGATAGGAAGCCTAGACTAGACCACAAAAACCTGTTAGCAGATATGTTTCTGAGATATGAATGATAAAAGTACTATTTCAAGTATACCCAACTAAAATGTAACATTATTTCTGTGGAAAAATATATTGTGAACTCTAATCTGGGCTTCAAGAATATATTTCTTTAGGTTTGTGAAGCTCCACATCATAGAGGATGGGCCTGATGGTGAGGAGATGGGATGAAATAGGTGACCACTGGTAGCTTATCAGCATTTTTTTAAAAGCAAGTATCTGCCTACATTTTAATAAATGGTGTGGTTTAAATCATCCTTTCTTAGGACATTAGGGTACTGTTTTGAACTGGGAACCAAGAACAGTTACTATCTCATAATTTAGGAGGATGGGAGTAATTTTCACTCAATATACCCAACCTACAGACTATGTCTAAAAGTTTAGCACAATTTTTAATGTGACAGGTGAACCTACTTTGGTAGATAGTTATAATGTGTTCTCAATTTCATATAATACAATAACACCTATTTAACATAAAAGTAGTATCATAATTTACTCTAATTCAGAAGGTATCCCACAATTTACGGTGCCACAGAATCAATACTATACACCTACTGCTCAAAATTGAACATAAGTTGATAGAATATTTGAAAAATCATCTTCTGCTATTCATACATACTACTTTCCCAACCCTTCCTCTATTTAAACAGTTTTCTTATGAAGAGATGAATTATTCAATGTTATATTGGCACATGTAAAACATCTAAAATTGGTATCAATCAAATCTAGTAGTGGATTTTCTTTTTACTGCATGGACATCGGAAAGCTTCTTCCATTCTACTTTTTCAACTCTCTTTTTGGAAGTGTTGCTGGAACCAGCTACACAAAGAAGCGATACTTTCAAGAAAAAGTATTTAATATTAACAACTGCAGGCAGTTAGTGTAGAATATCTAATATTTAGCGCTGCTATCTACTGATTATTAACTCATTGTATTATTTTCATAGCAAAGTAAATAGCACGATATGTGATGATATTTCTTAGAGATCACACAGGATTTAACATATTCTTTTTTAAAGATAAGCAAAGAAAATATTTACCCTTATTTCTGGTTCTATCCGTAAACAGTAAGGCTGATTCTGATACTGCTGAATTTCTCCAGTAATTTCAGCCACTTTCCTCCTCTTACTGAAATTGATCAAATCTTTCCCTTTCTTTTTTAAAAAATCATTATTCCCTTCTTCAGTCTTCAGAATATTTGTTAAATATATTCCTAGTTAAAAAAAAAAGTATTTAAAGTTATTTTTAAATTGGTTATTTAATCATTTGGGAAAACAACTGATTTAGTAAAGTTGAAAGATATCCTCCTATATTACTCAGCAGTTGTACTTCTAAAATGTTCGTAAGTCTCTGATAGACAATCATTAATTTTCCATTAAGATCCCATTACTGGGCATATACCCAAAGGAAAAAAGGTCATTCTGTAACAAAGGCACGTGTACCCAAATGTTTATAGCAGCACAATTCACAATAGCAAAGATGTGGAAACAACCCAAATGCCCATCAATACATGATTGGATTAGTAAACTGTGGTATATGTATACCATGGAATACTACTCAGCTATAAGGAATGATGAAGATACAACATCTCTATGGTTCTCCTGGAGAGAGTTGGAACCCATTATATTAAGTGAAGTATCCCAAGAATGGAAAAACAAGCATCACATGTACTCACCAGAAAATTGGTTTCCTTGATCATCACCTAAATACAAATCTGGGAACGACACCAATTGGACATCAGACTGAGGTGGGGGGTGGGGGAGGGGATGGGGGTATGCCTACACAATGAGTGCATTGCGCACCGTTTGGGGAGTGGTAACACTTGAAGGTGCTGACTCGGGAAAGGGGGGTGGGGAAAAAAAATATGATACTATTGTTTTTAACTTGCACTGTTCACTTAATAATTTATCATGAATATTTCCCATATTATTTCATATCATTGTACAAGAAATAATGTATACATTATGAGGGAAAAAAAAAAAATAAAATAAAAAAAAAGAATACATATACAAAAAAAAAAAAAAAAAAAAAAAAATTTTCCATTAAGAATTTTTGGCCGGGCGCAGTGGCTTATGCCTGTAATCCTAGCACTCTGGGAGGCTGAGGGGGAAGGATCATTTGAGCTTAGGAGTCCGAGACCAGACTGAGCAAGAGTGAGACCCCGTCTCTACTAAAAATAGAAAGAAATTAGCTGGACAACTAAAAATATATATAGAAAAAATTAGCCGGGCATGGTGGCGCATGCCTGTAGTCCCAGCTACTCGGGAGGCTGACGCAGAAGGATCGCTTGAGCCCAGGAGTTTGAGGTTGCTGTGAGCTAGGTTGACACCACAGCACTCTAGCCCGGGCAACAAAGTGAGACTCTCATCTTGAAAAAAAAAAAAAAAGGAATTTTTCATAAGGGAAAGAATTTTAAAAGAAAAAGAAATGGCAAATTAAGCTCTTCTAAACACAATTTCACAAAGTTTAAATTGTATTAAATGTATTCCAACCAAATGTTTTAATATTTGATGATAAATATTTAATGCCAATGATCTTACACGATTTTGATCAATACATTAATTTTTAAGCCAATTTTGGTTAATAAGACTACAGATATAACCTAATTTTCTGTTTTCTCAGAGCTCGTAATTTAGATAGAAAAATAATTATTTCTCACTCTTAGACAATAAAAAAGTTTTTGGTCACTTTTTTATGCATAATCACTGATTCATTTTAATTAGTGGTTCTCAACTCAGGTCAGTTTTGTCCGCCAGGGAGTATTTAGGAGTGTCCAGAGACATTTTTAGTTATCATAATTTAGGGAGTACTACTGGCATGTAGTGAATAGAGGCCAGGATGCTGCTAAACATCCTATAATGCAAGACAGACCCTCAAAATAAAGAATTATTTGACCAAAAATATCAGTAGCATTGAGGCTGAGAAACCTTGATTTAAGGCATTCAATTTCAATAGTATTTAAGACAAGTTTCCTTTATAAAATTCTGCTTAATATAATACATAAAAATGTTTTAATTCTAAATTTAAATATCACTTAAAAGTCTTTAATAAATTAAAGAGAAAACAAACACTGTTGATGTGACACAGATATAATAGTTACCATTTATTTCACAAGTACCTACTATATGCTAGACTTTATATTAGGTAGCACAGACAAAATATTTTTAGTCTTTAATTATGACAATTCTGTGAGGTATTATCATAATCTTCATTTTATAGATAAGGAAATAAAGAGTTTATGTATCAATACAGACAGCTACTAAAAGTAGATGAACTCAGATATAAAATAAAGACAACCTGCCTCTAGAGAATGACCCCTCTTGGCTATAACATACTTGCCATCAAAAGATATCCATATTTAGAGACCTAAAAAAAAATTGATCTCAAGGAGGTAGTGAATAGAATGGTGGCTACTAGAGATTGGTAAGTGTGGTGGGAAGGGGTAATGAAGAGGTGTTCTGTTAAATAAAAGGAAAAAGTTCTAGTGTTCAATAGTGCAATACGGCAACTATAGTTAACAATAATTTATTATATTTCACAATAGCTGGAAGTTTTCAAATGTTCCCAACATAAAGCCATGATAAATGTTTCAGGTGAATCATGCCCCAATTACCCTGATTTGATCATTATATGTTATATGCTTGTATCAAAATATAACGTACTCCATGAATATGTACAATTATTATGTATCAATGAAAATTTTAAAAACAGATATCCGTATTTAGTAACTCACCAAAAAAAGGCACACAAGGTGGATTAATTGACTTAAGTTTTACTAAGTATTTTTTAAAGTGATCTTGACTCAGTTCCACAGCCTCATCCAAAATTCTCCGTTTTCTTTCTTGCAATGCCTTTAAAATATATAAATTGAATATAATGTTTTATAATTCAATCATATTTTACGGATGCAGAGCTTTAAATTTTATAAAATTTTGCAAATTAAATGGAAAACAATTTTTTGAGATGAGTGGTATTCCTTTGTGCACTTGCCTGAAATGATCTCTCCTCTCTTAGTCTGTAAATATAAAACCTGTTTTAGGTATACTATGTTGTGGCTGAAAAGATTTCTTACTGTAAAAATGTCAGTTTTTTTCTAATATAAATTAAAGGATTAAGCAATAAAAAAAATTCTTCTTCAGAATCTTGTTAGTTATAACTTTGATTAACCAGGGCTTCAAGTTATAGCTGTAGGAGAGAAAAATTATAATCCCTCAGCATTCAAATATTTTCTGCTCAAAGGTCTTTTGGGGCTAAGAGTAGGGTTTTGGTAAGGAGAAGTAAACTGTGGGAGGGCAAAAAGACAAACAAAAATTGAGTAAATGAAATAAACACAAGCATTTCTTTTATATTTCATTATTAGATTTTCTTATTGAAAATTATCTTAATTTTAACCTGATAAAGCGCACATGTGCACGCGCGCGCGCGCGCGCGCGCACACACACACACACACACACACACACACGCACATACACTCCACAGCAAACAGTATATTTGATGGACACCACTGAATGCATTTCCTTTAAGTTTAGGAAAAAGCAAAGGTAAGAGCATCTTAGCTTTTATTCAATACTACACAGAAGCTAGCATAGATAAGAAAAAGAAACAAAGGACTAGAAATTGAAAAGAAAAAATCTGTCACTATTCACAGAGAATACGATTGTCCATGAAGAAATTCCAATAAATCTACATATAGAATGTTAATGAAGGCCGGGCGCGCGGTGGCTCACGCCTGTAATCCTAGCACTCTGGGAGGCCACGGCGGGTGGATTGCTTGAGGTCAGGAGTTCAAGACTAGCCTGAGCAAGAGCGAGACCCCGTCTCTACTAAAAAAAAAAAGAAATTATCTGGCCAACTAAAATATATATAGAAAAAATTAGTCGGGCATGGTGGCGCATGCCTGTAGTCCAAGGTACTCGGGAGGCTGAGGCAGTAGGATTGCTTAAGCCCAGGAGTTTGAGGTTCCTGTGAGCTAGGCTGATGCCACGGCACTCACTCTAGCCCGGGCAACAGAGCAAGACTCTGTTTCAAAAAAAAAAAAAAAAAAAAAGAATGTTAATGAGAGAATTTAGCAATGTTGCTATTTATAAAATCAATAGATAAAATCAATTGCACTTCTAGATATCAATAAAGAAAACGTGATTTTTAAAAATATTCTAATATAAATTTAACGAAGACGTGTAAGGGTGCTGTCAAAAAAATCATAAAACTTTTTATTAACTGAGTAAATAAATGGAGAGATTTATTGTTCTTGGCTGAAAAGACTTATTACTGTAAAAATGTCAGTTCTTCATTAATTGATTTACAGATCAAATGCAACTCCTATCAAAATCACATTTTTTAAAAAAATGAAGCTTAAATTGATTCTAGAATTTATATAGGAGAACAAAGGGCCAGCAAACATCACTCATGAAAAAGAGTAAGTTTGGTACAGATGTGCCCTACTCTTCTTTATGAAGGACTATTATAAAGTTATGGTAATTTAAACATGTGGCACTGGCACAGGAATAATCAAATAGATCCAACGAACAGAATAGAAAACCAGAAATAGGACCCTTAATTTATGATAAATTTCATTTATTAAATAGATTAATTATTTGGTAATATTTGAGTGTTGACATCTTTAATATATAAAAAGTTTGTACAAATCAATAACATGCGAACACCCAAATAGAAAATACATAATACATACACACATACACACATTATCCTCCATTCCCCTCTAATCACAACCCACTGGGGAAAAAAAACAATGTTAAGAAAGAAGTATGTACCCTCCCACACTATTTTCAATACTTATACAATTACACTTAGAGGTGTAAAGTTTGTTCTGCTTTGTTATACTAAAATGGAATCATACTATAATCATTTTGTGCTTTCTTTTTGTTTTTCCCCTAAAATATCACAAATATTCTTCCAAGATAATACGCATAGATCCCATTTACTTTTTTTTCTATAGCTGAATAATACTCCACACTATAGGTGTAAGATAATGTATATAATCATTCTCCTCTTGATGAACATTAAGGTTGTTTCTAGTTTTTTGCTACTACAATTCTTTTTTTCCTTTCTTTGTTTTGAGACAGGGGCTTGCTCTGTTGCCCAGGCTGGATTACAGTGGTGCCCCCTCCACTCACTGAGGCCTCAAACTCCTGGCTCAATGGATCCTCCTGTCTCAGCCTCCCAAGTAGCTGGTACTACAGGCATGTGCCACCATATCCAGCTAATTTTTTTTATTTTTTGTAGAGACAGGGTCTCCCTATGTTACCCAGGCTGGTCTTAAACTCCTGGCCTTAAGTGATCCTCCCACTTCGGCCTCCTAAAGTGCTAGAGGCACCGCATCTGGCCTTCTGCTACTACAATCAATGCTGCAGTAACTCTATCTTTATAAATATAACATTAGAGTCTGGCACTTTTACTTCTTTAGGATTCTGGATCAAAGAATATGTGTATTTTTAATTTTTACATATATTGCTAGATTACCTTATAGAAAGATTGTAAAACTTTACATTCTCAAAGGCAATATTTTTATGGCTGAGTTTTTAACTTGTTATGCTTCACTTTGAAAAAGACTTTCTAGGTGCAAAAGCAAAGGAAGAACCCATAAATGAAGATTTAACTAAATAAAAATTATAAAACTTCTGTATGTCAAAATATCATAAATTTGTTTTAATTAAAAAGCAGGTAAAATAAAGACAAATAAAAACTAGAGAAAATATAAACAGTTTGACTAATTTTTAATATCTTTAATATATAAACAGTCTATATAAATCAATAAAACACAAGCACTCAAAAAGATAAGTGAGAGAAGACATGAACAAAATAAATCATAAAAAAGAAATAAAAGTGGCCAATACATATGCTTTAAAATATTCAACCTCAGTAGTTATTTTTAAAAATACAATGAAAAAGGAGAACTTTTTCTTTGGCACATGAAATCTGTAAAGAAGTTTTTAATATAGTACATAATGCTCAAGGGTATTTGTCATATCTTGCTGGAAAACACCTTGGCAAAAGTATCAAAAGTCTTTTGTAATTAATTACTCTGACCCAGGATTTCCACCTCTAGAAATTTATTCTAAGAAAGTAATCAAATTCTTACAAAGATTTCTATATATGAATGTTTCAAGATAAATTATTTATTATAGCAAAAAACAGAAATAATTTAATTATTCCACAACTGGGTGATGGAATAAATTATGATTTATCCATGAAGAAACTATATAGCTGTTAAAAATCTTATTTTTGAAGATAAGCTAATAAAATAGGAAACCGTTTATGAGAAAAAGATGCATGCCATAAAAATCTATGCATAATATAATCTCAATTTTGTTATTAAAAATGTACACAAGCAGGGTGCAGTGGCTCACGCCTGTAATCCCAGCATTTTGGGAGACCAAATTAGGAGGACAGCTTGAGGACAGAAGTTTGAGACCAGCCTGGGCAACACAGCAAGAACCTATTTCTACAAAAAATAAGAAAAATTAGCTGGGTGTGGTGGCACAGGCCTGTAGTCCCAGTTACCCAGGAAACTGAAATGGGAGGGAGGATTGCTTGAGCCCAGAAGTTCGAGGTTACAGTGAGCTGTGATTGCACCATTGCACTCCAGCCTGGGCAACAGCAAGACCCTGTTTCTAAAAAATAAAAAAAATAAAAATATATATGTGTAAAATATGTATATACGTATCTATATACACACA
This sequence comes from Eulemur rufifrons, assembly GCF_041146395.1. Classification (NCBI taxonomy): domain Eukaryota; kingdom Metazoa; phylum Chordata; class Mammalia; order Primates; family Lemuridae; genus Eulemur; species Eulemur rufifrons. The sequence continues at coordinate 81,434,288 of NC_090984.1, forward strand.
CAAAATCTTTCTATACTTTCTGTACCTCCTGAATTTCTACATTAAACACATATTATCTTATAATCTAAAAAATAAAATAAATTTCAGTTTTAGAAAGGGTTCTTTTCCATGTTACTCTTTTGTTGAATATACTAAAGGTGATTAATAAGTTATTTGTATATTTATATTAAAAATCCTTTGTCATTTACTTGAGACTATCAATGTATCATTGAAAAAATCCACTTGGAACTTCATTACATTTAGGTAAGTAGATTCATATATCAATATATTTTCTAATATTTTTATGTCACAGTATTTAGGAGAAAAGATGAGTTTGCGAAGAATTTACTCAAAAAGACAGGTGGTAGAAGCAACCTCTTTTACATTAATTTTATCTTCCCCCAAAAGGATGAAATATTTAAGCCTAAAACTTACCTCAAAGGTATGGTCTAGTCTGTATACTGACACTGAATTTACTGCACTGACTATCTCCAATACACCATTGAAATTATTCAAATCTTGAAAAACTTGCAGAATTTCTATAATTCTACTCAGTACTGCCACCCGTTCTTCAAAATTTTCTGCTTCCACAATGCATCTAACAACAAAAAAATTTAATGGTTTAGAAAAGTTTCTTCACCTCACTTAGAAAACAACAACAAAGAAACCTTATAGCCAGAATTTTAGCTTAAATATGATTTAATATTGTGACTATTAAGTATTAACATGGAGTAAATGAAAACTTACTTTTCAAACCAGAGCGTGAGATTTGTGGTATGACGAATCATTTTTAATAAATTTGGAGAATTTATTTCTTTATCTTCTTTGGTCCACACACTCCCTACAAGTTCAGATGGTTGAACTTTCCTGTGGAATCAAAAATCAGTGCAACTTAACCTACAAAGAATTAGTACTAAAATTATTTAAAGATCTCCTAAAACTTAGTAAGAAAAAGACAATTAACTCCAAAGATAAGTGGACAAACATACAAACAAATAACTCACAGAGAAATAGAAATGAACAACCACAAACATGAAAAATAATTTATCTCTTACTCAGGGAAAAGAACATAAAACCGCATTGCAATGTTATTTTACTCCTATCAGACTAACAAAAGTCTGATCATACCAAATGGGTAAAAATATGACAAAAAAGGAACTCTCCAACCATCATATGGAAGTAAAAATGGATATACCCACTTTGTAAAAAATTTGACAATATTTCATAGTACTAAACATACACACACCAGATGACCCAGCCATTCTACTCCTAGGTATACGCCCTACATAAACTCTTAACACAAAGTTACACAAACACATTTACAAGAATGTTCAGTGAAGCATTATTCGCAACAGTAAAAATTCCCAAACAATATAGAGGCTTACCATCAAGAGATTGGATATATTGTGGAACACTCACATAATGGAATACTATACAGCAGCTAACTAGAACTATATTTATCAACTTGAAGAAATATTGAAAACAATTTAAATAAAAATGTTATAGAATGATACATATAGTTTAAAAATGTATAAAACAATGCTATTACTGTCTATGAATATGCATGTATGTATCCAAATTATAAAGACATACAGAGGAACAGTAAATACCAAATTCAGGGTAGTGGTTATTTCTTGGGAGAGAGAACGATAATGAAATTGGGGAGAATTACATGAAGGATTTCAATTTTATCTGTAATATTTTTGTTGCTCATGAGCACTCATTAAGTTATTGTCTATATTTTTTGAATGCCTAAAATATTTAATAAAAAATCAAAGAGAAGAGAAGATTAAATCATTCTATATGGTAAGTCATGATTATATAATTTAAAAAATTGACCAGTGGCATTGCCATCAGTGTCTTATAGACTTCGTTATTCACTTAAAAAAAAAAAAAAGTAGGCCTGACAAGGTGGCTCACACCTATAATCTTAGCACTTCGGGAGGCCTAGGTGGGAAGATTGCTTGAGGCCAGGAGTTCAAGACCAGCCTGAGCAAGAGCGAGACCACATCTCTACAAAACATAGGAAAATTATCTGGGCATGGTGGTTCACATCTGTAGTCCCAGCTACTCAGGAGGCTGAGGTAGGAGGATTGCTTGAGCCCAGGAGTTTGAGGTTGCAGTGAGCTATGATGACACCACTGCACTCTAGTCTGGGCAACAGAGCAAGACCTGTCTCAAAAAAAAAAAAAAAGTTTTAATCAGTAGATTTGAGTACAAATGAGTACTTGCTAACAGTTTTTGAAATAAGTTTTCTTTACTGGCTCTATTATTTCACCAGAAATTTAGTTTACAAATAGCGTGTCAGTGTTTTATGTATGTTACCCTTCTTCCTTAATGCACATCACTTAACCGAAGTATTCTTCTATGTTGTAAAAGTAAGTCCACATGAAGCCAAGTGCTTTGTTTTCTCTGTTCATTCATGTAACAGTCACTCTGTGAGGAAAAACTTGAGTCTGTACTATTTGTTTTGTTACCTCAAGTAACAAGTCCCTTCATTTCTACCTACCACAAATCCCACAATAGAAACAAAACTATATATATTCTTGCTTTTCCCTGTGTAATCCCTATAAAAAATAAATTGGCTGCTAATCAGGATAACTTCTCAAGGGTATTTATATTTTAAAAGGGGGCTCCTACACTATTCACAATAACTAAGATAAGGAATCCTAATGTTCATCAACAGATAATGGATAATGCAGCATATATACACAATGGAATACTATTTCGCCATAAAAAAGAATGAAATTCTATCATTCACAGCAATATGAATAAGCCTAGAGGACACTATGTCAAGTGAAGTACGTCAGGCACACACACAAAAAAATATTGCATGTTATTCCTCATTTGTGGGAACTGAAAATATTTTTGAGCTCATGGAAGCAGACAGTAGAACTGTAGGTACTAAAGGCTGGAAAGGGTAGCGGGGAGGGGAAGACAGGGAGAGGATGGTTAACAGGTACAAAACTACAGTTAGATAGGAGGAATGAGTTCCGATGTTCTGCAGCATTGCAGGGTGAATATGGTGAACTGTAATTTATTACATATTTTCGAAAAGCTAACAGAGAGGATTTTGAATGTTCAAGGTGATGGATATGCTAACTACCCTGATTATCATTATCCATGGTACACACATATCAAAATATCACTCTGTATTCTATAAATAAGTACAATTATTATATGTCAACTAAAAATAAAAGGGGGAAAAAAGAAACAAATAGCAGACACATCAAAAAATAAAAATAAAAGGGGGCTCCTAAAGGCAGAAAAGTTTTTGATGGGATGATAGTGGTGGGGACATATTTTACGACAGAGAGCTGTTACCTGCAAGGTCTGTACTCTTCACAGGAGCCTGGGTTGTAAATGAAAGAAGAAAGCCTGTCTTACTCAATATTCTATTCATTTAGTGGCCAAGAGCCTAGCATCCATACTGATTGACTTCGCTGAATGACCTTAGACTAAAGCAATCTGAGAAAGCATTAGTAGTAGGAGAGGGGCAATTGACTTGAAAGTAGTTGCTATTCTACTGCATTAGTCTTCTCTCTGCCATTCCTCTTGTGAGGGACTGCTAGTCCCTAGTCTAGGCCTAAACAGCAATATAAGACTTTACCTATAGGACAAACTGTAGTTAAAAACTATGCTATGGCTGTTCCTTCAAACCCCTGAATATAGATGAGGTGTTTTTAAGCACTCATGAATAATTTACAAAATGTTTTGAAAACACAGAAGTATGTTCAAGGTTCTTGCAAATAGAGCAGGAAATTAACATTAATTGTCTACCTGTAGAGATCAGATTCCAAAAGTGTTAGCTGACGCGCGATTTCTATTGGATGCAGTGTCATGAGATCAAATGTTTCAAACTGTCCTGGTCTGCTGATATGCCATTCAATTGGTGGAGGGGGACTTTCAAAGGTAATATTATGGCTTATTCCATTTGCCTGAGCTTGTTTCTTCCTCTTGATGATTTTAGCAATTGATTCTACCCATTTCTTCATAGCTTTCCCTGGAAAAAGAACAAATAAAAATGCCTTTTACTTGACAGGGCCGGGCGCGGTGGCTCACGCCTGTAATCCTAGCACTCTGGGAGGCCGAGGTGGGTGGATCGTTTGAGCTCAGGAGTTCGAGACCAGCCTGAGCAAGAGCGAGACCCCATCTCTACTAAAAATAGAAAGAAATTATATGGACAGCTAAAAATATATATAGAAAAAATTAGCCGGGCATGGTGGCACATGCCTGTAGTCCCAGCTACTCGGGAGGCTGAGACAGGAGGATCCCTTGAGCTCAGGAGTTTGAGGTTGCTGTGAGCTAGGCTGACGCCACGGCACTCACTCTAGCCTGGGCAACAGAGTGAGACTCTGTCCCAAAAAAAAAAAGAAAATGCCTTTTACTTGACAGACATAACTACAAATCTTCATATAATCTTTAACCTTCTCTAGCTTCAACAATTATCAACTCATGGCCAATTTTTGTTTCATCTAACCCCACTCGTGCGCTCCCTTCACTGCCTAGATTATTCTGAAACAAATTTAAGACATCATATCATTTCATTCATATTTAAGTATGTGTCTCTAAAAGATTCTTTAAAATAATAACCACAATACAATTATTACACACAAAAACTGATAACTTCTTAATACACTGTATCTTCAAACATTTTGTTAGTGTTCAAATTGCTCTATCTCATAAATGTTTTCTTATAGTTGATTTGAAAAGGAATCTGAACAAGATCCACACACTGCGTTTAGTCAATATGTCTCAAGTCTTCTTTAATCTATAGGTTACCCCTTTATGGTTCATTAACGATTGCAATTTGTTGATGAAACTCAATTAATTGCCCTGTAAGTGTTTTCCAAGCCTGTATTTTGCCAATGCCAACTCTGTGGTATCATTAGTCATGTTTCTCTGTCCCCTGTATTTTCTGAAAACCAGAGACATAAAGATTTGGTCTAATTCAGGATCAACTTTTTGACATGAATACTTGCCAAGAATACTTCTAACAGGAGGCATATAATGTCCAGTTACCTCTCTTTTTGTGATGTTATGCATCTACTTATGATAATTCCCTAGATCTATGCCCCTTCACAATGGCAATAGTTGAAATACTTCTATAAAGATAAACTTTACCTCATGAACTATCTGGTTACCCTGAGTTGTAACTTGTATAGAAAAGGACTTTAGACATTAACATAACCATTTACTTGATTTATTAATATTTTAATGTGTGTGCATTTTAGAAGCTTCTTAGACTACCCATATAATCTAGTGTCCTCATTAAGAATGTAATTTAAAATTAATTTAGTATCATGAACAATTCTAAGCACACATGATAAAAATGTATCTTAAACATCTTAAAGTAGAAACAAAGGAAGGCCAGGCCTAGTGGTTCATGCCTATAATCTCAACACTTTGGGAGGATAGGGCGGGAAGGAGGCTGTGGAAAGAGGATCACTCGAGGTTAGGAGTTCAAGAACAGCCTGGGCAACATAGCGAAACCTCATCTCTACAAAAATAAGAAAAATCAGCCACCAGGCATGGTGGCGTTCGCCTATAGTCTCAGCTCCTCAGTAGGCTGAGGCATGAGGATTGCCTGAGCCCAGGAGTTTGAGGCTGCAGTGAGCTGTGATTGGACTACTGTACCCTGGCCTGGGTGACATGGCAAGACCCTGTCTCAAAAAAAAAAAAGAAAAAGAAAGTAGAAACAAAGGAATCATATTCTCTATCTTAAATAAAATTCCTCTTAAAGAACAAGTAGGACATAAAATAGTCTAGCCTTGTTATGTCATTTATTTTTTTTTCTCTTAGAGATAGGCAGGGTTCCAAGATGACCGTAAACATGTTACCTCCTTAGAGTCTATAAAAACCATTCCAAATGTTATTTCAGCTTCTTAAAAATGAAAAATAGTTTAACTTCTTAATTAAAAGTCACACAAATCTGAAATATACTCATGTGCAACAAAGATTCAATCAAACCTTTAAATAATATACCTCTTACACTTGAAATGAAGGACTCTAGTCTTTCAAGTAATTCCAAATCTCTTTCAAAGTCGTAAAAATGGTGTTCAACCCAGTGCCGAAACACATTTAAGATCCTGATAAAATGGAAAGAAACAAACACATGTTAGTGAAAACTAAGCATTAAATTACACTCCTTTTACTTCTCTAATTCCATGGTGATAGCTTGATATACAAGGGCTAATATAATATTCAATAAATCTCTAATCTATATTTAATTAATACCTTAAGTACTTTAATAATATGAAGAGAGCAGATCTTCAGACTGTGCATTATTTTTAAATTATACTTTTAAAATATTTATAAGCATAAAAATTGTGGTTTCTGTGCTTACCCATTTATATTAAGGAAAAGTCCCTTTTCTTCATTCATATGTAGAAAATTCATAATCTACAGTATAAAAGCTCTTTTTAAATTCTTAAATTAAAAAAGTATTTTTTAACCTAGGAGTATATTTAACTAAGGAGGTGAAGATCTCTAGAAGGAAAACTACAGAATACTGATGAAAGAAATCATAGATGACATAAATGGAAAAACATCCCATGCTAATGGATCAGAATTAATATCCTTAAAATGATCATACTTCCAAAAGCAATTTACAGATTCAATGCAATCCCTATCAAAACGCCAAGGTCATTTTCCACAGACTCAGGCAAAAACAATCCTAAAATTCATATGGAACCAAAAAAGAGCCCGAATAGCCAAAGCAATCCTAAACAAATAGAACAAAGCTGGAGACATCTCATTGCCTGACTTCAAATTATACTGCAAGGATATAGTAACCAAAACAGCTACAGATCAGTGGAACAGCACAGAGAACCCAGAAATAAAGCCACATACTTACAGCCAACTGATCTTTGACAAAGTCATCAATAATACACACTGGGGAAAGGACACTCTTTTCAACAAATGGTGTCAAGAAAATGGGATTGCCAATTGGACCACTATCTCTCAACACATACAAAAATCAACTCAAAATGGATTAAAGACGAATATAAGACCTGAAATTACAAAAATACTAAAAAAAAAACCAAAAAAAAAAAACAACAAAACACCTAAGGAAAATTATTCTGGACATTGGTGTAAGCAAAAAAATTCATGGCTAAGATCTCAAAAGCGCAGGCAACAAAAATAAAAATAGACAAATAGGACTTAATTAACACATTAACTATCATGTGAGTTGTTTTTAACTCACACTAGTTTTGAGCTCGGGGCCTCATGAAGCATATGCAACTCACATCTTTTCACCTTGGGAGCCAAGAGAATTATTTTTAAAGTTGCATATAACTCATGCACAGAAAACAAAAAATAACAAATTCCTCATTGAATTAGAAAGGACAGTTTTGTTTTCAAAGTTTTTATTCTATTTTCATAATAAAACACTGTGGCCCCAAGGAAAAAAAGTTTTTTTCTAGTGTGGTAATCAATGTGTTAAACTAAAAAGCTTCTGCACAGCAAAAGAAATAATCAACAGAGTGAACAGACAAGCCACAGAATGGGAGAAAATACTTGCAAACTACATATCCGACAGGAGACTGATGTCTAGATTTTACAAGGAACTCAACTCAACCAAGAAATAAATTCCATTAAAAAGTAGGCTAAGGGCCAGGCATGGTGGCTCACATCTGTAATCCTAGCACTTTGGGAGGTCGAGGTGGGAGGATCACTTGAGGTCAGGAGTTTGAGACCAGCCTGAGCAAGAGTGAGACCCCATCTCTACTAAAAATAGAAAAATTAGCTAGGCGTGGTGGCCTGCACCTGTAATCCTAGCTACTCAGGAGGCTGAGGCAGGATAATCTCTTGAGTTTGAGGTTGCTATGAGCTAGGCTGACACCATGGCACTCTAGCCCAGGTGACAGAGCGAGACTCCATCTCAAAAAAGAAAAAAGAAAAAAAAAAAACCACAATGAAATACCACTATACACCCAGCAGTATGGCTAAGGTATAAAGACTGACATCATTAAATGTTGGTGAGGATATGAAACAGCTGGAACTCTCACACATTGATGGTGAAACTGTCTTTGGAAAAAGTTTTCGCACTTTCTTCTAAAAGTAAACATACACTTACCTACCTTATGACCCAACCATTCTACTCTGAGTTACCTACCCAAGTAAAAAATACAAGATTTCATAATAAGATTTCTAAGATAAATAGTACTTTATTCATAATAATCAGAAACTGGAAAAAAACCTAGGTATCCTTCAGTGGGGAAAAATGAATAAACAAACTGTGGTATATTCATATAAAAAAACACTAGCGCAGCAATAAAATAGAACAAATTACTGCTACAAGCAGTAATACAAATGACTCTCAGAAGCATGCCGAGTTAACGAAGTCAGACACAAAAGAATATATAAGAATCTATTTATATAAAATTCTAAAGCAGGTAAAACTTATCTATTGAGGGGAAAAAATCAGAATATTGCCTTTGGGCAGTGGGAACAAAAATTTATTAGAAGGGGCATAGGAGAACTTTCTCAGGTATGGTAACATTCTATATCTTGAAAGGACTTTGGATTATAGAGATACATATGTTTGTTAAAATTCAACAATTCTTCCTTTTCCTAGGCAGGAAAAATATTCAGTAAGAGTACACTTAAGATATATTTAATTATATGCACATGTTAAAACAAAAGAATAATAAAGAAAAACTGAACTGTTAATGATATCCAAGGTGAAGTATTTAAGGACCAGTGTATTTCAAAATATGTCCAAAAAATTAGATGATTAATGGGCTAATGGGTGAATGATAAATGAATAGATAGGTAAATAGATATGAATAGATGGACAGATACCTAGGTGGTGGGTGTATGGGAGTGCGTTGCAAAATTCTCTCAATTTTGCTATATGTTTAAAAATTTCATAATAAAATGTTGGAAAAATTACCGTCATGTACCTTGTTAGAAATCCTTCAATGTTCACAGAAACGGTTTAACAATTTGGCCTGGATTTCAAGGTCATCTTCAACTATACCCGACTCCATACAGTTAATCTCATCGACTATTACTTGCAATACAATGTCTATATTCCTCTCAGCTCAATTTCCTTACCTATTTCTCCTCTGCACATCATAGTCATTTCTGTTTTCTTGCCTTTGTTCATATTATTTCCCATTACCCTGAATACGTACAATAACCTTTCTGCCTATCTAAATCCTATACATCCTTTAGAGATAATCTCAGATTTTACCTCTTCCAAAAATGTCTTCCCTAATTACTCCTGCCTAATTTCAGCTATTCCTAAAATTTTATAGAGATATATTTTTCTAAGCCACTTAAACATTCAAAGTAAAATAATACATAACTGTTTCATGTCTCCCTTTTCCTCAATAAAATTATAATATCAAGGTCCCATAATATCATGACAGTCTATGTTATTTTTGTATTCACCATAGTTATGAGTACTGAATTAAGAACACAGAAAATGCTTAGAAATAAAAGAACTTACATGACTGAAAGTCTAAGTTTATATTTCCTCCCCTATATAGCAACCTCATAAATATGTTTCATATTAAGGGATTTAATTTGAATGTAGATTAGTACATTCAAATCGGAGCTAGTAGAAAAAAATTAATTACTTCTTTATTGCTGATGGGTAAATAATCTCATTTTCTTAAACAAAGAATGACATGTTAAAAGTTTTGACTGAAAGACATATTAGCTGGGAGCACTATCATTCCTCTAAAACTACATTTATTTGTGGCAATTATCCTGGAAAATAATTAATAAACTCAGTTCCAAAGTTAAAATTTATTGGTCAACAGTAATCAATGAAAAACATTTAGAGAGAAAAAAATATTTAGATCATATATAATTAATAAAATAACTTGGTTTTCAATGGGTAGATAATACTTTGGTTCTCACTTAGACTATAAAGAAAGCTAGTCAAAGAAGCTTCTAATTTTCAATGCTTAGTGGTATTAAAAAAAATCACATTGAGTAAAGAACTCAAACATAGATTTAAATCCCATTCTGCCACTCCCTTTATATGATCTAGCTCAGATTAACCTTAAGTTTCAATTTCCTTATATATAACGTAGTAATCATGTTGTAGAGATGAGATAAAAAAGTTAAAGCACTTAGGGTAATTAATGCATGGCACACAGTAAGTAATTAACAACTGGCAGTTGCTATAATCGAATACATTTTTAAAAATTAATGGCCAGGTGTGGTAGCTCACGCCTGTAATCCTAGCTCTCTGGGAGGCCGAGGTGGGCGGATATTTTGAGCTCAGGAGTTAGAGACCAGCCTGAGCAAGAGCGAGACCCCATCTCTACTAAAAAAAATAGAAAGAACTTAGCTGGACAACTAAAATATATATATATATATGTGTGTGTGTGTGTGTGTGTGTGTGTGTATATACATATATATATATATATATATAAAAATTAGCCGGGCATGGTGGCACATGCCTGTAGTCCCAGCTACTTGGGAGGCTGAGGCAGAAGGATTACTTGAGCCCAGGAGTTTGAGGTTGCTGTGAGCTAGCCTGACGCCACAGCACTCTAGCCCGGGCAACAGAGTGAGACTGTCTCAAAAAAAAAAAAAAAGAAAGAAATTACTGCAATGATTTCTTAAATAAAGTAGCAAATGTCTATATATTTTGTGAGAGATGATTGGGAAAAGAGCTAGAACTTCCACAAATAGTATAAACTGTAAAAAATCCCAAGATTATTAGATGATCACAATGGGACATGAAGGAAAAAAGTGTGAAAAAAGGTTGACAGTAAGCAAGCCCATTTGAAATTTATAATTTTTACTTAACAACAATAAATGGGTATCCTGATTTCTAAGCATAATATGTCGCATGCCAGAGATATCCAATATAAACCAACAGTATATTTAAATAGTTAAATTTCTTCAGGGTATTTAAGAGTAGCTTCATAGAGAAAGAACTTTGGAAGTTTAACTGAACTGCTGTTTAACAATAATACCTACATTTTAATTAAGAGCTGAGAACTTTTGTGTTAACTATGTATTAAAAATTGAATGACACATAAAAAATATAATATTTAGGCCAAACCTAAGTTGTACTGGTTGGACATATTCCTTGCGAAATCTTTTAAGGTCTGCACTGATGGGCTGCTCTCCTTTCTCTATTGCCAATTTGTCTGCTTCAGTGGGTTCTGGCTCTGGAATTTCAAATCTAAGAAAAAAAAAACAAAAGGAGAGAAATCTGTGCATACATAAATGAAAAGTATTTAAAGTACAAGAGGAAGAATATTTTGACTGAGCAACCCTCTTTCCTACCACTTCAATGAAAGGTACAATTACTGTTTGTTAAACTTCCTTTAGGCTGAGGTTCCCAACCTCTGGGCGGAGGACCAGTACCAGTCTGTGGCCCCTTAGGAACTGGGCCACAGAGCTCTGCCTCCTCCAACCCCTGGGAAAAATTGTCTCCCATGAAACTGGTCCCTGGTGCCAAAAAGGCTGGGGACTGCTGAGTTATGCTTTAAATTTAGACATGAGACTAGCAACAAAGCAGCAATCAAGGGTCAGTGGCAGGTGAGGAGGCAAAGCTTCATCTGTATTTGCAGCTGCTCCCCATCTCCCCATCACTCTCATCACCACCTGAGCTGCACCCCGGCCCACCCTGCATCCATGGAAAAATTGTCTTTGATGAAACCAGTCCCCCAGTGCCAAAAAGATTGGAAACCACTGCCGTAAGGTATAACATGCTACAAAAAAAAATGCCTTTGGCTACACAGTGCTAAGGTTTTGTAGTCTTACTTTTATCAAAAAGTTTTATAACTAGCACTGATCAACACGAAAAGAGCTAAGAAAAGAATCCATAAAGAGTACAACCTCCTTAAAGAACATGACAGAAATGGTTTATCTAAACAATCGGTCCTTAATATTTATGTTATTAAAATTAGACAAATTAAATTTCCTTAAATAAATGAGTATAAATTCAAAGAGAAGGCCAAAACTGAAATTTTAACAATATTTAAAGAATATACCTTAAGTGGGTAAGATAAAAATCAAAGTTTAAAAAAAAAAACTAGACCAATCAGAGGAAATATAGCTAAAATGTAAATCTAACAAGTGTGTTTTCCTTATTTTGGATACAGAAATAGGAATAAATAGATCTTCATAGCACATTACACTGATTCAGTCTGGTCAATTTAGTTTCACAGAACAACACAGTGATAGAAATCAACATAAATTCTGTTAATAAGTTTTTAACTGTGAAACAAAAATCATTTAAAGGTGAAACAAAAATAGTCCAGATTCTATATTTTAAACTATAAAGCATTTAAAATGTCACTAAAATACTGAGAAAAAAAATTCAACCCAAAACTTATTTTCTAAAAATTAATCGTAATAAAGGAATTGTTAATTTTTTAGGTTTAATAATAATATGTGATTTTTAAAAATAAGAGTCCTTATCTTTTAGAGATATATAGAGAAATATTTACAGATGAAATATGTAGTCTGGGATCTACTTCAAAATAATCCTGGGGGTAGGGTGTTTAAATCTGTAGGGAAACAGATGAAACATGAGTTGATAATTACTGAAGTTGGATGATGGATAAATGGGTTTATCATTCTTCTATCCACTCTTGTATATGTTTTGAAATTTTTCATAACAAGTTTTAAAAGTGAAAATCAGAAAAGTCTCTTTTAAGGGAGGATCATTTTATTGACCAAAACAATTTTCATAAAAATGCTAAGTTTTTTTTAATCCTCTAAATTGGTCTTTCAGGTTATCATTTGAAGTACTGCTAAGAGATGAAAAGACCTCTATTATAAACAGGGATTTTGGGGAACACTCTATTTGAAGAGAACAGTAATACTGCCAAATAAATTATGTTCAATAACTACTCAAGTATGTATTACTTACTAGGTACTTTGCAAGATATAAAATAAACAGTTAACTTTTCACAAAATGTCAAAGTAAGTGAAACATATTTTTCTTACCGTTCAATCAGTAAGCTTAGCAATTCCTGTGGTTTACAAAACGAACGATACGTGGTAAGGAAAGTACGAACAAAATTGGGATCTGAAAAGGTAGAGCATAAAACAGGTTTCACGTTTACTTTACTCAGTTTAATTAATTCAGAGTACCCTATTTTGGAGGCCTTCATTCCTTTTTCTTCTTTCTTTGGCTCCTCCCACTGTGGCTTTTCCAGCCAATTGTGGTTTTTTGGTTTGTGTGTGTGTGTGTGTGTGTGTGTGTGCGTGTTTGTTTTTTTGAGATGGGGTCTTGCTCTGTCATCCAGGCTAGGGTGTGGCAGCACAATCATAGCTCACTGCAGCCTCTGATTCCTGGGGTCAAGCAATTCTCCCGCCTCAGCCTCCCAAGTAGCTGGGATTATCAGCTCATGCCACCACATCCCACTAATTTCTTTAATTTTTCGTAGAGATGGCGTCTCCCTATGTTTTCCAGGCAGGTCTTGAACTCCTGGCCTCAAGCTATCCTTCCACCTTGGCCTCCCAGAGGACTGAGATTAGAGATGTGAGCTACTGCACCCAGCCTGTGATATTTCTTGATAAATGAGGATTGTTTTCAATTCAAGATTCATGAATATGAAAATTTTATGAATATTTATTTACTAGTTATTATTACACTTTTAGAAACATAAAGCTATTTATTCCTTTTGCTCATGAAGTATTTTTATATTTTGGAAACAATACATTTTTTTTCCCAAGCCTCAATATTTTTGAACATACTTAAAAAGCTTTTGGATCCTAAGCCCTAGGTAAGCATTTAGAATGAGTTTCACATACCTGCATACATATGATATGTTAACCTTTCAATTAATTTCACCACAGTTCCTCCTTTAATAATGGGGATTCCACTTCGACTTTGCAAGTTGTCTTCAAAAACAATGTTTTCCTCAGAGTCTTTTACTACAAAACGATACACCTCTGGACTTGGTAATCTCAGCGGCTGTTCATTTTCTTCTTTCAGTAATACTGAATCTAGCATTCGATCTAGAGTACTACGATAATGAAGAGAAATAAGGGCTGCCATCCAATTGTTTTTCTCTTCAACAGATTTAGCAGCAAATATTATGCTGTTTTCATCTTTGGATACTAATTCAAAAGCATGTTTGTACTCACAAGTATCTTCTTTATCACAGATTTGTATTTTCCTCATGACAAATTTTTCTTTTAATCTGTATTCTGCACTACTGTAACCTGGAAGTCGGGTCTGGCCATGATTAGGTTTACAACTGATCATTAAGCCATCAAAGAGAAAAATGTGCCGTTCATGTTTAGCACCAATTCTTGTCAATGGTCCTTCCATAATGAATTCATTACAACACTGTCCAATATCTTTGCCTTCCCATCCATCTATGTTTTTCTGAATTTCATTCATTTTTTTGATAGCCAGGTGCTTGCTTCTTAATTGACGATTATAAAAAGGGCAAACAGGATCCCTAAAAACAAAAATACCAAGACAAATTTAGCCTATTCAATGGCTAGGCAACCCTAACTGCTTCAAGTATAAATTACCTCAAATTGAGTGTCAAAAATATTAAGTAACCAAACACTAGATTTTACTCACAGCATTTACTTTCTTCAAACTTTGCCACTACCCCCACAATATGCTGAAATAAGAATAAAAATAAAAGAGAGAAAAAAACCCAAAAAACAAAACTTTGCCACTAAATGAAACATGCCTCAATTTCATTATTACGAAAGAGAAGTACTATAGGCTCTATATTGTTTCTAATGCCTTAAGAACTAAAATTACAAAGAATCTTAAATTTCTTTTACAGATTATATAAGAAATTATTAAATACAACTTTTTAAAAATTTATTAAGTATATTTTAACAATATGACAATGCTAATCTTAAGACTAAAAGACGAAAAGAAAAATGTGAAAAAAGGAATAACTTTCAAGAATGCAACTATCACTATAAATCATACTTTTTTTTTTTTTCTTTTTGAGACAGAGTCTTACTCTGTTGTCCGGGCTAGAGTGCCGTGGTGTCAGCCTAGCTCACAGCAACCTCAAACTCCTGAGCTCACCCAATCCTTCTGCCTCAGCCTCCTGAGTAGCTGGGACTACAGGCATGTGCCACCATGCCTGGCTCATTTTTTCTATATATTTTTAGTTGTCCAGGTAATTTCTTTCTATTTTCAGTAGGGACAGGGTCTCACTCTTGCTCAGGCTGGTCTCGAACTCCTGAGCTCAAACGATCCTCCCGCCTCAGTCTCCCAGAGTGCTACGATTACAGGCGTGAGCCACTGCGCCCGGCCTAAATCATACTTCTTTAGAAAACCTGGCACCAGATACAGTGAAGTATGCAGAAGCATTCATATTTTCAACAATTTGGAATTACCCAGGTCGACGTCTAGGTGAATACTGCCTGTAAATTCGGTCCATGCTACCTTGGAGATTCAGGAGAGCAGTAATAGCTTGGTTCAAACACTCTCTGTCTTCTTGCTCTTCACTACATGCTTTCAATTGCTAAGAAAAAACAAAAACAAAAATTAAAACTGCATTATTTGATTCTTCCCCTAACTTTCTAGTATTTAGAAAAAACAGCAACAAATACTATCAACTCTAAATAAATTTTAAATATACTTAATAAAAAAGCTTACAGTTTTATATAATTATGCATACTTCTTGACCCCTCAAACCAACCCTCTTTCAACACATACAAATACAATACAGATATAAAGTACTGTTAGCATAACGATTAGTAAAAAAAAAAAAGCAACCGTGAAAACCATTTGGACATTTTCTATATATATAAAAAGAGTTAAAAACATCTTAAACATAAAACTTACAAGTCACTTTTATTCAACTATGAATAGAAAAAATAAGATACACTCCTACAAATTATTTCATATTCTCTAACAATTATTTAAGTTTTAGTAATTTCAAAAGCTTACAAATCTTTATTAAGCAACATAATCAAGTACTAACTTTAACATTTCAATCCATCATAAACTTTTCTTCAAAGAGCATCTCACAAAGGATTCCACTGATATCTTTTACAACATAAAATTCAACCACTCTAGTAAATATCAAGAAACCATGAAAATTAATATTCTATCTTACTAACCCTTAGAAATAAGATTTGTAAATTGATTTATTAATCCCCAAAATTCTGGTTTTATTTTATCTATCCAAAAATTTCTTATACCTCACTCTCAAAAAGGAAGAAAATTTACCTTATCATATATAATTCAGATTGGATTGTGCTGCAACATTTCAATATTTTTGACAGAAGAGTTCAAAGTGGAACATTATATAGATTACATAGATATAAATGTTTACTATGTAAGATTATATAGATATAAATATACATTTGTGCAAGAATATGGGAATTTATGATCACTTTCAGAAAATTTTTAAAAACTTAAAACTATTTTGGGTTCTTAAACTAACTTACTAGAAATTTTATGATCAATTAAAATTTTCCTTATGTTTCAAGAACAATCTCAAAAGCATTCAGCGATGATTCCCTTTCCTCAGCAAGGAAATGACTGAATATTGTTTGAGTACTTGGTCCATTACCTTTCATTTACATGTTCTAAAAATTATTCTTTATATGGAACACAGAGCCATCTGATTTGTTTTTGAAGATACATGTAGAGGTCTTGCCATCAAAAGATTAACAATGGAAATAATTTAAGTGACTATGAGAAGTAATACCTTAATCTCCAGATTAAAGAATAAAGAATTGAAAGTGTGAAATGGAGAAAAGTCAAAATACCACAGAAAGTTTTAAAAAGGATCAGTGTTTGGTTATTCTGATTTTTAAAGGTAAAAATTCCTAGCAAGATCACTTATTTTGTTGCTTTAAAGATTTCTTACAAAAAGATCCTTCACAGCTCTACACTAATTGTTTTGTTGATCTAAATTTCCAAATTATCACTAATTACAAGATTTTACCAAAAAGGTATGAGGAAAATTTCTATTATCTACTTGGGTTGTTTTTTTTTTTTTTTTTCCAAATTCCATGGATGTTGAGAATATCTACTTGGTTTTAAGGCTGCTCAAACAAACTCTTCCATGTCTTTTTTTTTTTTCCTTTTCTGTTTTTAAGAGATGGGCTCTCGCTCTGTCACCCAGGCTGGAGTACAGTGGTGAGATCACAGCTCACTGAAATCTTAAACTCCTGGTTTCAAGGGATCCTCCCACCTCAGCTTCTTAAGTAGCTGGGACTCTAAGTGTGAACCACCACATCTGGCTTATTTTTTTTCATTTTGTAGAGACAGTCTCGCTGCTATGTTGCCCAGGCTGGTTTCAAACTCCTGGCCTCAAGGGATCCTCCCACCTTAGCCCCCCAAAGTACTGGGATTACAGGTGAGCCACCATGCCTGGCCTACATGTCATTTTAAAATAGCTACATAATAATTACAAGTTGTCAGGTAGAAAAAAAATCAGGATATTTAGAGAATAGGATTTCCTAGAGATAGAAGAATATAAAACAACAAATGTCTCTGTCATAAACTTAGTCCAATAGTTTGCTAAACATTTCTTTAATTTTCAGCAATGAGATTTACTCAACATCAAATTAATGAATACCCAAGCTAATTTTCTACAGATATTTGAAAGAATATAGCTAAACATTTTACACTGACATAGAAATTACCATACTGAACTACTTACAAATAACTCATGCCCCCCATTAGCTTTCTACATATGGGCTCCTGCCCTTCTTATCCAGCTGGCGAATTTAGCCTCTAGGATACAGCTAAAATGCCTCCTCGTGATGAAGATACCTTCTGATGATGCCTTTTCCCCTTTAAATTTTTTCTTTTGAAATTTATAGAAAAGTTGCAAAGTAACACAAATAACTCCTGTATATCCTGAGTCACCAATTTTTTAACATCTTGTCACATGCTTCATCATTCTGTGTGCTAGTGTGTGCATACCATTTTTCCCAGAACTACTTAAAAGTAGTTTGTGATACTAACCATTCAGTTCCTGGCAGAAGAAAGGGAACCACTGCTGAATGGTTTTGAGATTGTTTTAGGAAAATAAGGAGAAGTCGAAGGTATCATAAATTGCTCTCAAATGGTATCATTCCCCTTTACTCCTTTAATATTTCAGTGGTATGTCTTAGAATAATGATTTTCTTTTACAGAATCACAGTACAGTGATCAACTTTAGGAATTTAACACTGATAAAGTTAAATTATCTAATCTACACTGCATATTCCAATTTTTTCAACTGTCCCAACTTTTCCCCCAATACAGGATCCAGTCAGTGTTACCCTAAGTTGTCATGTTTCCATTGTCTCCTTTAATCTGCACAGTTTGAGCATTTGTCTTTCATGGCTCCTCCAAATAAATAAGGACACATACATACACAGACACTCAGTAGGACAAATCCCTATATACTCAACACCCATATGAATTTTTTTCTGACTTCCCTAAGCAGAGCCTCAGTGATCCCAGAATACTACTACTACTAAGCTTTTATTATATAATTATTTGTTTGATGTCCATCTTCCTCACTAAACTGTGAACTCCTTAAAGCCTGGGGATATGTTTTATTCATTTTTAGCATAGTACTTGGATATGATAGGTACTCGGTAACTGTCAGAAATAATTGTAATAAATGACTATTGTAACAAAATGACTTTTGTTAAGTATTTAGACAAATAATAAACATTTATTGAATTCTACTCAGTACATGCTCTTTTATGCATTAGCTTATTTAATTTTTATTACAACTCTGTGAAATAGGTACTATTGTTATATACATGTTACAGATGAAAGAATTCAGGCACAGAGAAATTACGTAATTTGCCCATTATGAGTAGCAGAGTCTGTATTCAAACCCAGGGGCTCTGATCCCAAAGTCCACACTTTTCAATAGACTACTATATTGCCTTTCTAAAATGACACCACCTATAGCTATGTAAAACACTGGTCTATGCCTAAAACTGGTGACCATGAGTTGAAAGGGATCCCTTCTATGTTAAAAAACAAATTGCATAATTACACAATTTAAAAAATAAAATGAAATGAGTGTGTTTTGGAAAAGAGGTCAAAGAGAATAAATATTCTTGCAATATATGCTTAAACTAAGTAATAAAATGGAAGTGATCTTTCATTAATGTCTAATATCTTATGAGTCTAACTGAAGAATATATTCCTTGCTCACCTGATAATCATTATTCTCCTTAGTTGACGATAAGTGTATCCTGTCCAAGATTTTATACTTCACAGTTTTCTCTTAACTTGATGAGACTTCACTGAAATATGTACCATGCTTTTCTTGAATTCCTACAAAAATGCTACATCTACTATGGATATCTGTGTGCCTACAACAAGGGAAATTATAATAAATTATAAATTTGTCTCTAATTCATTGTATTAGGAGTTCACTCTAGATGTGAAATAATATATTTGAGCAATTCTTTTTTGTTAGTGACAAACTTCTCTCCAGATTTTCATAAAGATAGAGTTAGTAATTTGGTAGGAAATTCAACTCACTAAAATCTATGACCATTTTTTTATGTGCTTTAAAAAAAAATCATCTTTCTTTAGTATGTCCTTGAATGATGTGTCAGTACTGAAAGAGTAAATATGTAATAAAATACTCTTTATAGTATTTTTTTAGAGTCAGAAGATTTCTTTCAATAGAGATTAACATAAGTACTTGATGCTATGAATATACTCACACATACATACACACATGCACACAAAGAATAACAAAGCAAATGCTGCATAATGTTCACAACTGGTGACTCTAGGTGAAGAGAGCTCACTACTGTTTTTATAACTTTTCTCTACTTTTCAAAGTAAAAGGTAATAAAGTATTACCTAAAGAAATTCAATTGTTTCATATTAAAATATTATCTTTCCCAATGAACCTCATTAAAGGTATTAATAATAAGTCTTCCTGTTAAGCTTTAAACTAAGTCCTCCTGAAAGAAGGATAAGTTTTGTTCTTTCCACTACTAAATTTCCAGGGAATGACCAGAGAGTTCAAAGAGTAAGAGGATGTTAGCTGCCTTTGAATAAACCCATTCTGAATTAAGAGTCAATATGTCCTTAGAAATTAAGGATAGAAATAGATCGTTTTCCTCTCAACATATGAATTATGTTATCAAGTTATAAATCAGGAAATGAACTTTCTTTTTCTTCTTATATAAAGACTAAAATATATGTTAAGAAAATAATCTAAATAAAAAAGAAAAGAATCTTTTGCCTAAGATTGCTTTGGGAAAAAAAAAAAGAATCTAAAATTTATCTTTAAAAGTTTATAAAAAAATGAAAACAGTAGTTTGTAATCAACTTCAGACGGGATTAAATTTGAAGAGAACTGGCTGGACACAATGGCTTACGCCTGTAATCCTAGCACTCTGGGAGGCCGAGGCAGGAGGATAGCTTGAGGTCAGGAGTTCAAGACTAGCCTGAGCAAGAATGAGACCCCCGTCTCTACTAAAAATGAAAATAATTAGCCAGGAACTACCAAAAATAGAAAAAATTAGCTAGGTGTGGTGGTGCTCGCCTATAGTCCCAGCTACTTGGGAGGCTGAAGCAGGAGGATCAGTTAAGCCCAGGAGTTTGAGGTTGCTGTGAGCTAGGCTGACACCATGGCACTCTAGCCTGGGCAACAGAACAGGACTCTAAATAAATAAACAAACAAAATAAATAAATAAATATCTGAAAAGAACTAAAAGGAAAAATATTATCTATAAAATGAACTTTAAAATATTGCCATGAGTAATAATAATTCAACAATGTACTTTAAAATAATTTTAGGTAAATTATATATGGCATCCTGTAATTTCTCACTATGTAGTTGTTTTTCCATCTTGCTTTATCATAAATCTGATTTGGGGAAATAAAATTTAAATAATATTTAAATGCTAAATCCACAAATAAATCTCTCTTGGTATATCACTGAAGCAGACATTTCAAACTAAAACAGTGGCTTAAAAGTGCTCTAGGACTGTTTTCTACTCCTAAAGGAACATGATAAACTTTAGTCACATTGGTTCAGTCTTCTTTCTTATGGGCCTCATCCCAAAGTAAATTTACATGAGATGGAATTTACTTTAGATGAGTACGGAGCCAAAACAGTATCACAAAAAGGCAAGCTACAGAATGGGAGAAATATTTGCAAATCATGTATCTGATAGGAGTTAATATCTAGAATATATAAAGAGCTCCTATAACACAACAAAAATAATCTGATTTAAAAATGGGCAAAGGACTCAGATTGTAAAGAAGATATACAAAGGGCCAAAAAGCACATGAAAAGATGTTCAACATCACTAGTTACTAGGGCAATAAAAATGAAAACCATAATGAGATACCAACTCACATCCATTAGGATAGCTGCTATTTAAAAAAAACAAAAACAGAAAATAACAAGTGTTGCCAAGGATGTGCACTCTTGGCGGAAATATAAAATGGTGCAGTGGCTATGAAAAACAGTATGGTGGTTCCTCAAAAAATTTAAAATTAGTAACTAACTACCATATGATCCAGCAATTCCACCTCTGGGTATACACCAAAAAGAATTGAAAGCAGGATCTCGAAGACATATTTATACACCCACGTTCATAGTAGCATTACTCATAGTAGCTAAAAGGTAGAAAAAATCCAAGTGTCTATCAATGGATGAAGGATAAATGTGGTATATACATCCAATGAAATATTATCATCTCTCAAAGTTATCTGTAAGCTTCACTGATGTTGTGTGTTGTTCTAGCTTAATTTTCTTCCACTGTCTGAATCAATTATAACTTTTTATCCTTTCCTGGTTGACAAACAGAATTTGCTATACTGATAACACTTGCTACATTTTTATAAATGTCTTTTGATAAAATATGCATGCATTTTATTACTATAAAGTATCTACTCAGGGATGAAATTGCTTGGTTATAGGGTGTGCATATCTTCTCCAATTTTTTTTTTAGACTCAACGTCTGACTCTGTCACCCAGGCTGGAGTGCAGTGGTGTGATCATAGCTCACTGCGGTCTCCAACTCCTGGGCTCAAGCAATCCTCCTATCTTGCCTCCCGAGCAGGTAGGACTACAGGCGCACACCATCAAATTCAGCTAATTTTTAAATTTTTTGTAGAGACGGGTCTCGCTATGTTGCCCAGGCTGGTCTCAAACTCTGGCCTCCTGCCTCAGCCTTCCAAAGTGCTGAGATTATAGGTGTGAGTCACTGCCCCTGGCCCATACCTTCAAATTTAATAGGTAATGCCAAGCAATTTTCCAAAGGGGTTATATAGCTTATACTTCTATTAGAATGCATAAATGTTCATATTACTCTTTGTGTATATTTTCAGACTTTTAAATTTCTGTCATCTAGTGTGTATGCAATGATACTTGGTTTAATTTTTGGTTTTAACTTGTATTTCCTTGATAATTAATGAGTTTAAATATATGTTGATTGATCTTTTGGATATCCTCTTTTGTGGAGTTATTCACATCTGCCATTTTAAATATCTTCTCTTCTGTAGCTTGTCTTTCCATTCCACATTTCTATTTGTCCTTGCTGTTGCTGTACATAAAACTGAGTATATTTCATATTTATTCCAAGGGTTAGCAGTTGCATTGATAGGACAAGGATGGTTTCTCTTTATTTTTCATTCTTTGAAGCCTTAAGTCACTCCAAACTAATAATAATATCTGCTGCCTTTGGACAAACATCAGAACTCACCAATGAGTACTTCTTTTCCCACTTCAAGATCCTTACACATTTTCTCTTGATCTTTTAAAGGTAGGAGTGGTTACTAAAGTGGGCCTGTGAGAGATGAAGATTTTCTGGCAACTACTCATTCTTATTTCACTGTGTCACTGTCAATATGACTCCAGCTAACACTGGAGGACTTTTGTCTACTTTCAGATTATTTCCCTTTTTCAAATGTAATTCCAACATATCTTGCTCAGTAAAATTTTCATCCCCAACTTCTTTATTGCTCTTTAGAAGCAAAGCATCTTTCTGCTTATTTTGTACCTCTCCTTTAGGATGCCAAGTTAGCATAGACTGTTCAGACTTTTGTCCTTTTAATTCATTGGTAATAATATTAAAATAAAAGCCAGAATAATTCTATGAATATCTTATAAGCATCTAGGCAAGGAATTCATTTAGTAATTTCTAATGAATACCTACCTCAAGAATTCTTTTTTATGGAGTCTTATTACTCACAGCACATGATGCTGGAGGCAACCAGCTTTCATGTACAAATAGATGTACAACTTGATTGTGTATGTCTCTATGGAGACTAATGGATCCACAAAGAACTCATAAAAAGGATTGCAGGCTTCATTTAAATAAAACATAGGCAGGTCCCAATGTATATTTAGATTCCTAAAATTCTTTTAAATTATTTTCACATCTTATTAGAAGTCCTATCATTAGTCTTACAGTAGCCTTCTAATATTTGTCAACATTTAAAAATCCTGGCTTGACTATATCATTGGAACTTATTTTTCTCCCTATCTGGATGATTGGTTTTTAAAATCCCCAAGGTTGGTCTTACTGCTACTATGTCTGTATCTAAGATCAGGACATTGACTATGACAGCCTGACTCATCCTGAGCCACAGCTACTTTTCCCACCAATTAATCACTAGCCTCTAAGTTCTCTTAGCCAATGTGACTAAAACCACCAGGACTAGTGATTAGCCAGTTAATTAAAATAAAGCAAAGAATCATTTTTTAAAAAAGTTTTATATATACATATATATATATATTTTTTTTAATGTGTTGCTTGGGTCCTAGCTAAGAGAGGAAGAATACTATACCGCAAAGAAAAAAATGTCAACTTGGAAAGCACTTTTCTTAATAAGTTAAACAAGATGGAACTTTAGTGCACTGTTTGCACAAAAGCTGTTAATTACTTATATAAAACAAAAGGTAAGAGACTGGTATTATGTGTCTCCAAAAATTAATTTTGAAAAGTAAACTCTTTTCTACTAGTTGAGATTCAACATTATGAAATGACAGACAAAGATAACATTTTCCTCTATCACATGGGAATAATCTGAAGATAAGATATATAGAACTTTCTCCAAGGTCACTGCAAAGAAGTTAGCAATTTTAACATACTTTATTTTAATGAATAAAAAGTATTTAAAAATAATATGATCAGGTCAAAAACTGGTTTTTAGCCCCCAGAAATACAAGTATTTTTGGTTCACAAAGCTTTCATCTTACCTTTAATAATTCAAAATAGTGCCAACAATGATACACTGGCACCAGCATAAGGCGTGGAAGGACATAACGAACTGCCTCTTTAAAACCATCAGCAATGGACTGCAAAGCAAAAAGATATTATAGTCTATCTCTGATATCAAGGATATATAAAAGCAGTGCCTAACAAAAATAGCTTTTAAAAATTCAAGATACAGACTTAGCAAAACTGTAATAGAAAGCATATTCTATATTGAAATTCAAGTGCTGTAAATCAAGTTGTTAGTTTTTTCTCCCTTTCTTCAAGTTATTGAAGATAAATATATACATTTCTTCATCTTTTATATGGCTAAAATAACGTCCACAATAGTCCTCTACAGCTTTTCTTCAAACGTTTGAGCTTCCATATCCCTAAAGGAATTCTGAAAAGCCACGTACCCTCTTGCACATCATCAGATATGTTTTAAATTTAAATAGTTACAAAGGCTGTACTTTGAGGAATGTTGTATATTGTAAATGTGATTTAAATATATTTCACCAAAGAATAAGTGAATAAATTTCAGATTTGGCTCATTTAATTTATGAAAATGTCTGTCATATAACTTGATTGGCAAAGCCAATCTTCACTGTCAAAATAAACAGCTAGCAGACTTAATTTGTCAGAAGTCTGACTTTATTCTTAAATTCAAATATGCATATCAACGTCATGGCCTCAAGAATTAAAAGCATCTGGAAGAATCTACAACTGCTTCTAACATAGTACATCAAGGAATGAGAACTTTATAAGCCTCCCTTCTCCTTTATCCCAAATGACTGAAGTACTTAAAAATGTTATTATATAATAATAATATAAACCTTTTTATAATCATCTCACTTCTTAATTCTTAGGTAATCAGACAGATATGACAAGACATAGAGAAGACATCTCAGCTACCAAGGGTTTTTTGTTTTTTTAAACCATAATCACCCCACATCCTTCTTTTGGAAACTCTTTTGCTTTATATTCAATGAACTCTCCTTTAGGCATAACACCTTTTTTTTTTTTCCTTGGTTAGTGCCCTGGAGGTTTTTACACCTTGGATCAAGGAATAAAGGAAAATTCAATATGGCAAGAGGTAACATGCAAGAAAAGTTGGAAAAGAGAGTGCAAAAAACACAAACAAGATTTCAAGCATACTAGATGTTGATTCCCTTAAAGCCAGTTGTGCCTTTATATACCCTGAAAAATCTCAGTGTATAGTTAGGAATAGGTAATACCTCAGTTTTGGAGACTATTACTCTGCAGAATAAATGATTTCCTAAAATTTATGAGGGATTTAAAAGTCACTCATGTTGATTTTAAACATCTTTAAGGTTCACCTACTGGTATTTCTCCCCTTAAGAAAAATACCAACCAGAGCAATATATGTGAGAAAGAATCTGTTATTTAAAAAAAAAAAAAAAAATCCGCTTGCACAAATACTTCCATAATTCTCATATTTTCTTAACTGAAGTTAAATGATAATTTGTTCAATAGACTTATTACCCAGTAACTAGACTTGTTACTAGGATAGGCAAGAAGAGCCAACTATTTTCTTAAAGATTCATTTCTTTTAGCATTTGCTATGGTCTGAATGTTTACAACCCCCCAAAATTCATATGTTGAAACCTAATCCCCAATGCAATACTATTAAGAGGTGGGACTTTTAGGAGGTGATCAGGACATGAGGGCAGAGCCTTCAGTAATGGGACTGGTGCCCTTTTAAAAGGGGCCCGAGGGAGCTTCTCTGCCCCTTCTCCCACGTGAGGACACAGCGAGAAAGCACCATTTACAAGCCAGAATAAGCCCTCACCAGACACTGAATCTGCTGGCACCTTGATCTTGGACTTCTCAGCCTCCAAAACTGTGAGAAATAAATTCTGTTGTTTATAAAGCAATCCAGTTGATGGTATTTTGTTAGAGCAGCCTGAACATACTAAGAAAGCATTAAAATAATACAGTGATTTGAATTACTCTGGATGTTTTATATATAGTGCTATTGGAACCAATATGAAACTTTAAAATTAGTATATAAGGTCATCTGTTTTATTGATTTGTGCTAAAATGGCTACTAAAGTGTACTCTAAAATTTCTGTAATATTCACAGTGTAAGGAGCCCTCTGATAGTAACTGGAGCTATACTAAGTGTTTAATACATGCCAAACATTGTGTTTCTGCTTTATATGTATTCCTATTTAATTTTCATAATAACTATAAGAGGTATACATTGTTATCATCACCATTTTACAAATAAGCAAACTGAGTCTCACAGATTCAGTGAATTGCGAAAGGTAATGCAACTATTAATTAGCCCAAAACCGCAAGTTCTGGCTCCAAACCTCTTTTTTTTTTTTTTTTGAGACAGAGTCTCACTCTGTTGCCCGGGCTAGACTGCCGTGGTGTCAGCCTAGCTCACAGCAACCTCAAACTCCTGGGCTCACGCAATCCTTCTGCCTCAGCCTCCCAAGTAGCTGGGACTACAGGCATATGCCACCATGCCTGGCTAATTTTTTCTATATATTTTTAGTTGTCCAGCTAGTTTCTTTCTATTTTTAGTAGAGACGGGGTCTCACTCTTGCTCAGGCTGGTCTTGAACTCCTGACCTTGAGCAATCCTCCTGCCTTGGCCTCCCAGAGTGCTAGGATTACAGGCATGAGCCACCACGCCAAACTTCATTTTCTTAAGGTGTGCTATATAGCTTCAAAGATGCTTTTTGGTGAAAGCATTACTTCACCTTAAACTGAATGAAATTTTTTAAGTTAATACAGTATAAGCGAGTTTGGCCTAAAAGGTGTTTTATCTAATTTTCAGTTTTACCGTATATCTGAGGGGATAACTTCAATAACTATGTCCCAAATATTCAAATTCCACTGCAAGAATTCCTAATAAAATAGGAATGAAACAAGAAATGTGTTGTGAGTGCTTTTAATGAGTATCCAAAGTTTTTATACACAGAAGATTGTCCCTTTAATTAATGTTTATTTTACGGTTTTTATGAACCTGTAAGATTTAATTTATTCCTCTCTTGAAGTAATTTGGAAAATTAGGTATAATTTTTATTCCATGTTTACAAATTTTTGAGAATAAAGTAGTAGAAGGAGATACAGGGAATTCACAGTAAAGAGGGCAGGAAGAAGATGGTAAATTCAGTTTTAAACTCGTTATATTTTGAAGTGCCTACAGGATATCCAAGTGAATCAGTTCATGGCAGCTGGTTATATGAAAGTGTGAAAGACACACACACACAGTGCTCATAAGTCAGTGATGGCCTGGAAATACAAAAAGGAAGTCACCAGAATATAGGTATGGATGAAGTCACCCTAGGAGAGCACAGAAAGACAGAAAAACAGAATTGGATAAGAGCTACAATTGAGGAGACTGAGAAGAAATCAGAGAAGTAAAATGAACATTAGAGAAAATGGTATCATAAGAGCCCAGAGACAAGAGGGGGACTAACAAATACTATTGACATAATTATGAAATTAAAATATATGAATTAAAATAGAGGCCAGGCGTGGTGGCTCACACCTGTAATCCTAGCACTCTGGGAGGTCGAGGCAGGAGGATCGTTTGAGCTCAGGAGTTTGAGACCAGCCTGAGCAAGAGCAAGACCCCGACTCTACTAAAAAATAGAAAGAAATTATCTGGACAGCTAAAAATATATATAGAAAAAAATTAGCCAGGCATGGTGGCACGTGCCTATAGTCCCAGCTACTCGGGAGGCTGAGGCAGAAGGATTGCGTGAGCCCAGAAGTTTCAGGTTGCTGTGAGCTAGGCTGACGGCACTCTAGCCTGGGCAACAGAGTGAGACTCTGTCTCAAAAAAAAAAAAAAAAGAGATCTGCTAGATTTGGCAATTAATTGTGAGAGGCTGTTTTTAGTATTATATTCTGATTAGAATACACATGGTAGTGTTTTGACAAAGAACCGTGAAAAAGAACATGAAGACAACTGGCTGCAAAGTGAAAAAATCAAAGAGAGGAGTAGCTAGAGTGAATGGTTTGTTCATTTGTTCGCTTGCTTTAGGGCAATAAAGATTTGACCATAATCACATGCTAAGGGGGGAAAGTTAGTCTAGATGCAGAAGTTTCTACAGCCAATAAGTAGTCAAGTATCACTTATACCAATGTAAGCTTTGCTGTAAGTGCTGATAGAGTAAAAATATAATTTTATTTGGCTCTCTCCACGTATTTTCATTTTATCTAAGTGCATAACTGAACCAATTAACTTGTATACTTCTCCTCAATACAGTTTAAAGATGGCTACTATAATGAATTTTTTAAAATGCAGTATTTACCTCCTTTAAATTATGGGCCTAACACAGAAATCAATAAGAATATATTTGAGGCCATTATGATTTCTCCAAATCTTCCTCCTATAGGGAATATAATCCTAAAATAGCTCTCCAGATTCATTTCTATGTCCAAATCTAGGATGTGCCAGATTCTTCTGGTCATCCAGTATTTGTGATGTTGTACTACAAAAGATTTCCATATAAAGAACAGATTGAGGCCAGGTGCAATGGCACACACCTATAACACCAGCACTTTGGGAGGTCGAAGTAGGAGAATCACTTGAGGCCAGGAGTTTGAGACCAGCCTGGGTAACACAGCAGTGAGACCCAATCTCTACAAAAAAAAAAAAAAAAAAAAAGAGCCAGATGTGGTGGTTCGTGCCTATAGTCCCAGCTACTTGAGAAGCTGAGGCGGGAGGATCCCTTGAAACCAGGAGTTTGAAGCTGCAGTGAGCTATGATCCCACCTCTGTACTCCAGTCTGGGTGACAGAGTGAGACCCCATCTGTTAAAAAAAAAAAAAAAAAGGAGAAAGGCAGAAAACAGAAGACAAGCTACAATGGGTTTAGAATTAATAGGATTTGAGGGATTAATGAAATATTTTCTCACTTGCTTTATAAAAAGACTCCAGAATTACAAACATTTGAAGGATAAGATGGTGAAATATTCCTTTACTTACTTCATAAAAAAGAAAAAAACTTAAGTTTACCTGAAAATGTAGAGCAACTGCAGGTCTGGCCATCAGTTTACTGAAATGTTCATTAAACTCTGGTGAAAGAATGTCCTGTGACAATGTCTCATATGGATCAAATGCTTGTTCCTATTTTTTTGAAAAGAAAAATGTGTTAGGTTTAAAAGAACATGTTATCTACTAATATGGTACAGATTACTTAATGGCAAATTTTTATTCAAGTCCTCGATTAGATTTTATCACTTTTAGCTCTCTATTTTTTCAGGGTCAAATAACAATAACTATGGCTGCAACTGGTAAATTTTTTAAAATGTAAGTAGTGACTTAGAGTAATAGATGGCAAGAGGCTACAGGTCTTAAAATAGGTCACTGACTTTATGGTCACAAATATCAAACTATTAAAATGCTTATGCACATTTATCCCCAGTGAATGAAAAGGGTAAGAGTAGGCTGGAATTTGAAATTCAGCTATGCTTACCTAAGTTGAAATGAGTTTACATTTCAAATTATTTTCAAAGGAAACAAAAGTGATAGCTCTGTTTTATTGACTCTACAGTTTCCAAAATAAGAAAAAGAAAGTCTAGCACAGATAACATACACTAAGATAACAAGCAGAAATCACCCATAGTTTGTCCAATGTCTGTATTTAAATAAACTCCTATTATTTGGTAATAATCAGTAACCCAATGTTTAGTTAGACCTAAGAGATTTGTTTCATTTTTCTAGTTTAAAAGTACAAAAAGAGTGGTTTTTGGGGAAAATAAGTACACTATTGGCAAAAATGCAGAGAAATTAGGATACTTGTATATTGCTAGTGGGACTGTAAAATGGTTCAGCCCCATGGAAGACAATTTGGCAGTTCCTCAAAAAGCTAAACAGAATTACCATATGACCCAGCAATTCCACTCCTAGGTGTACATCCAAAAGCACTGAAAACATTGCAGCATTATTCAAAATAGCTAAAAGGTGGAAACAATCCAGGCATTCATAAGCAAATGAATGAATAAACAAAATGTGGTATACACATGCAATGGATTAGTATTCAACCACAGAAAGTGGTAAGTTCTGACATATGCTATAACATGGATGAATCTTGAAAACATTATGCTAAGTGAAGTAAGCAGGCACAAGGGACAAATATTATATGATTCTACTACATGAAATATCTAAAATAGCCAATTCATAGAGATAGAAGGTAGATTATAGGTTAAGAGGAGTGGGAGGAATAGGGATTTCTTGCTCTTTGGGTAGAGTTTCTGTTTGGGGTGATGAAAAAGTTCTGGAAACAGATAGTAGTGATGGGTGTACAATATTGTGAATTTAATTAATGCCACTGAATTGTACACTTAAAAATGGTTAAAATGGCAAATTTAATGTTTTTTATATATCTATAACCAAAATAAAAAATAAAATAATACGGTATTTTAGAATTACATCTTTAACAGTACAGCAGGCAACCAGACCAAATATAAGATATCATAGCATAAAAACATTCTATTAAGAACAAAGGCTGGGCCGGGCGCGGTGGCTCACGCCTGTAATCCTAGCACTCTGGGAGGCCGAGGTGGGCGGATCGTTCGAGCTCAGGAGTTCGAGACCAGCCTGAGCAAGAGCGAGACCCCACCTCTACTAAAAATAGAAAGAAATTATATAGACAGCTAAAAATATATATAGAAAAAATTAGCCGGGCATGGTGGTGCATGCCTGTAGTCCCAGCTACTCGGGAGGCTGAGACAGGAGGATCGCTTGAGCTCAGGAGTTGGAGGTTGCTGTGAGCTAGGCTGACGCCACGGCACTCACTCTAGCCTGGGCAACAGAGTGAGACTCTGTCTCAAAAAAAAAAAAAAAAAAAAAAAAAAAAAAAAAGAACAAAGGCTGAATATTTTTAATTTTAAAATTTTTTTCTTTTTTTCTCTTCTTCATCATCCTCAGATAATTTTTTTTCTTTTTTCCAAGGTTGAATATTTTGATTAGGCATCAGTAACTGAATATTTCTATACTATCAGTTTCTTTGTCTATAAAATGGATGTAATAAAAGTGATCTAGATTTTCAGAAAAATTATATTCAGAATTCTATATTCAGAGATTATAAAATTAAGAAATTTTTTTACATGAAATCTAAAGACAGCACATTTAAAGCCCTATTTTCCAGAAGACATAAAAATGGCCAATGAGTATGAAAAAATGTTTCACATCACATTTTTAAAAAAGCAAAATTAAAGAAAAATAAATGATTTCTTTTTTCCATTAGAATGGTAAAAATGAATGGAATAATACCCAGAATTAGTAAAAAGGGAGGGGGTGGGCAAAGGGGTACAGGCTTCCATACACTGGAACTTATCTAGAAGTGAATCTGGCAAAATGTTTCAAAGTTCTAACAAATGTACCTAGTCTATAATTTCACTTCCAAGAATATGTCTTAAAAAAATTATTAAACTATGAAGGCATAGTGCAAATACGTTTGTTGCGGTGCTGTTTACAATAACAAAAAAAAAATCTACAACCTTAGGAATATAGATGGTTAAAATGTTACGGTATTTCCACATAACACAGTATTACTAATACTTAAAAACTGGGATAGGTGCAGTAGCTCATGCCTATAATCACAGCACTTTGGGAGGCAGAAGCAGGAGGATCGTTTGAGGCCAGGAGTTCAACACTAGCCTGGACAACATAGTGAGACTCTGTCTCCATAAAAATAAGAAAAATTAGCCAGGCGTGATGGTGCATGCCTGTAGTCCCAGCTACTGGGGAGGCTGAGGCAGGAGGATCACTTGAGCCCTAAGTTTGAGGCAAGGCTGCAGTGAGCCATGATTGCACCACCACACTCCAGCCTGGGTGAGAGAGCAAGACCCTGCCTGCCACCCCCCACCCCGAAAATTTTTTTTAATTGTGTTGAAGTATATTTATTAACACAAAAAACGTTTATGTATGTAGACTAAAAAATAGCAAGTTACAAAATAGTAGGATACTATTTTTTTAAAACACACATACGTTTGTATGTATACACAGAAAAATATAAGAATGAATAAATGTTATAAGAATAAGTTATCTCTGGGTGTTGCAAAATCAAGTGATTTTCATTTTATTTATATTTATCTGTATTTTTCTGAATATTTTTACAATGAGCTATATTACTTTTATAGTCATTTAAAAGACAACATAACTTTCATTTCAGAAAAATTAAAATAATATAAACATCTTTCTAATTAAGATTAAAATCTACAAAATGAGCTATAGTCAATAAAATTTATTTTCCTTCACCTTCACCACACTTACCATTAAGAA
Organism: Eulemur rufifrons; assembly: GCF_041146395.1. NCBI lineage: Eukaryota > Metazoa > Chordata > Mammalia > Primates > Lemuridae > Eulemur > Eulemur rufifrons. Next base: position 81,466,649 of record NC_090984.1, read on the forward strand.
AAAAAAAATCCTAAACACTACTCTAGTACATAAACTCTGACTATAAATATTAGCACAAATACAATATAAAGAAAGTATCACTATAACTATAGACAATGCAATTCTAGTTTACTATTGGTTAAATCTTCAGTTTTTTTTTTTTTTTTTGGAGATGGAGTCTGGCTCTCTCACCTGGGCTAGAGTACCGTGGCATCAGCCTAGCTCACAGCAACCTCAAGCTCCTGGTCTTAAGCCATTCTCCTGCCTCAGCCTCCAGAGTAGCTGGGATTACAGGCGCACATCACCACGCCTGGCTAATTTTTCTACGTTTAGTAGAGACAGTGTCTCGCTCTTGCTCAGGCTGGTCTCGAACTCCTGAGCTCAAGTGATCCTCCTGCTTTGGCCTCCCAGAGTGCTAGGATTACAGGCACGAGGCACTGTGCCCAGCCCTTAAGGTTTTTTTTTTGTTGTTTTTTTTTTTTTTTATAATAACCAGCAGTGTCTTCTGATTTTCACAAAGAATTTCTTACTAAACTTCTTAACACAGCAGTTAGGACTCTAATGAGAATATAAAGTAGTTTTGTAAACCTACTTCTGCTAAATCTTCAAAACAGCTGCCAGCTAACGGATGAGGACTGCTTTCATCAGTCATTTCAACTGTGTCTTCAATCAAACCTAAAAGTTTCACAGTCAATTCATGTATATCTGAAATGTTACTAAAAATCTTTTCAATATCCTGAAAAAAAGAAAAAGAAAGGTTAAGATATGGGAGGTTGAGAATTGTGTTTAAAAATTACTAAATAAGTATTAAGGGTGTATTTTCACCCAATCTCAAACTATTTTAATAATATATTCCAAAACATAGTGACAGTCATTTCAGACATGAAAAAGGAAGAGAAATTTAAAAATCTCTTGGATTACACACAGTAAAAATACTGGAAAATATAGATTCTAAATAGTGTCATTAAATAATTCTAAAACCTGGGATTACAGGCACATGCCTGTAATTGTATTTAATTTATAAAATAAAATTATACTGTGGATAATGCTAAGCAACTCTTTACATAAAGAATTCTGGCATTTGAGTGTTTTAAAACTGGCTAAAATGCTAAAAGACTTGATCTAGGTTTTATAGAGCTGGTTAACAAAAAGAGCTGGGATCAGAATGAAGATAACTCCTAATCCAGATTCAATATAGTAAAAACCCCTTTCTAATTTTGTGTCTAATTTTCATTGTCACTGCACTTATTACATTAGTATAATAACTCACATATTTTTAAAACCCATAAATAAATAAAAGCATTTTTATACATTCATAAAGTATATAAAGCTACTATTTATTAATATGATTTTAAGCTGCTGTTTGACTTTTTGGGTACACAGAATTTCAAACCCAAAAAGGTACTTACAGAAGGTTTAAACAGTTTTCTGTCAGAAAGAAAGGCTTCTCGAAACACTTTTATGATCATATTCAGTTCCCGCAGATACTGTCTTTCTTCTGCAATTTCACTTCTGACAAGGTCATAGTAGTTTAATTCACCTGAAGAACTAGGTTCATCTTCACAGAGGGAAACCAAACCTATGTCATCTTGATCAAACATGTCCATCAAAACCTGAGAAATATAAATCAGTAAGATATAAACTTATTTTCCTTACTTTTATAAAACTGCCTCAAAGTACTAGAAATCAAAACATTATTAAACAATGTGTATTATAGTCAAATTTATGTAAGAAAATTTAGAATAAAAGAAAAATAAAAAGTTGAAGGTGGGAAGTGTTCAAATAAAACTGGATATGGCAAAGTAAATATTTCTGGAAATAAGATAGACCTAATGGTGAAATATGTATGTATGTAGATATACATGTGTGTGTGATACAGGGTGTCCCAAAAGTCGCCATACATAAGGAAAATGGGAAATTGTAGCTAAATGTCCCTTTATTTACAAAATATACATTAAGTAATGATCAGTGTGATGCTTTTCTGATGCATATTTACTACCCTGACCACTGCTATTAAGTTCATTTGCTAAACTTCAAACACCCATAGATGCTTAAACAGTTCTAGTGACCATTTCTTCTTTCAGAAATAGTAAAGACTGCTACCATGGACTTACATCAACCAACAGGCAAGAACCAGTTGTAAATTAAAAGCAACAGGAGAGGGTAACCAAACATTATAGAATAATAGTTAAAAAAAAAAAAAAAAAGATTAGACCTAGTTATTCATTCAGTCATTCAAGACTGAATGAAAAATACTCTGAGAGTTCAGAAAGAAGGTATAATCCTGAAAAGGAAATTGAAGAAGGAGAAAAAAGATACATGACAACTAAATAAACAACAAAGGATTCTGGACTAAATCACTGCTATAAAGGACAAGTGGCAAAACCTGAATGTTTGAGAGTTAGATGATACAATGTATCAATGTATTAATTTCCTGGATTTTCACTGTCATACTACAGTAATATTGGAGAATGTTTTTATTTGTCGGACACACTATATTGGCAACTTACTCTCAAATGGTTCAGCAGCAAAGGAATACTTTTTATTGTACTTTCAAATTTTCTGTAAGTCTAAGATACTCTCAAAGTAAAAAAAAAAGTAATCATAATTTTAGAAGTCAAAATATAATGACAAGGTATTCCTACACTGAAATTTAAGCGAAAAATCATTTTTGAAATTATGGCATAGTATAATGAATCTCAGCCATTAAAACTGCACATCTGGAGGTCATTCACCCTTAGAGGTCCCAATTTAGTTAGGCGCCTTCTCTATAAAGTCTTCCTGGCCTCACCCACACTAGAGTTGATTACTATCTCCACTGCACCTTAGACTTATTACTATAATGGTTTTAATCACATTGCGCTGCAATTATTTGTTTATAATATTTTTATTTTGCACTAAAATAAATTCCTCCTAACACAAGGATTGCTATTTTATTCAGTGCTATAACTTCATCATATTCAGGCCAGTGATCGGCACATATGGGGTACTTCAGAAATGTTAATTTAAAAAGTAAGGGGAACAGGCCGGGTGTGGTGGCTCACGCCTGTAATCCTAGCACTCTGGGAGGCCGAGGTGGGCGGATCGTTTGAGCTCAGGAGTTCGAGACCAGCCTGAGCAAGAGCGAGACCCCATCTCTACTAAAAATAGAAAGAAATTATATGGACAGCTAAAAATATATATAGAAAAAATTAGCCGGGCATGGTGGTGCATGCCTGTAGTCCCAGCTACTTGGGAGGCTGAGACAGGAGGATTGCTTGAGCTCAGGAGTTTGAGGTTGCTGTGAGCTAGGCTGACGCCACGGCACTCACTCTAGCCTGGGCAACAGAGTGAGACTCTGTCTCAAAAAAAAAAAAAAAAATAAATAAATAAATAAAAAAGTAAGGGGAACAAAGGAGGAAAAGTAGGAGGGAAAGAAAAAGAGAGAGAAAAATGAAGAGATTCAATTTTTTTCCCCTCAAGTAGCTTACAGCCAGGAAGGAATACAGATATGGAAACAAAAATTATCAGATGAGAGTAACTTCAGTATTGCAAAGTCTTTTTCTGTCTATGCCTCACTAAACTATTCTGTGAATCCAAAGTATGTTCTTCAAAATTAGTTAAAAGTACCTGAGCAGAACAACATATGTTCTCTTTCCAAAATATAAAACTCAAACTACTTTCCTTAAACTGGTTTAAGGCTTTGGAAGTTTTCTCCTGTAAGCAAAAGTTTCTCAGTGAAAAAAAAGAGATCCCCATGCTGCAATATGCTTAAAAACCTGGATATAACATGGTTACTCTGTAAAGCCAGGACTTTTCTGTCTTCCAACAATAGGAATTATAAAAATTACTAATAGAATCATGTATAAAAAAAACACTAAGGCAGAAATGAAATAGTCACTATTATTCAAGTTAAGTTTAAATACCTTTTAATACTTACCTTATCTGCACACATTGATACTTTAATGTCCTGCTGAGATATTTCATAATGTCGGATATTAAAAACATAATTACCAGCCAATTTCAAAATATCAGCTGAGATATACTCTAGTACAGCCACAATATATAGGGACACATGGTAGTCCACTTTGTACCCTAAAACCTCCTGTGGAGAGAATAGATAATTGCAAAAAATGGCACTGTCATGTATCAGTTAAACACTCAAAAATTCCTACTTAACATCCTTGCTTATAAAGAACTTTCTATAAACTAATGTCTAAATTTATGGGTACCATAGGATATAAAATGAGCCTTTGGTCCCAGCATTAGGGTTCTGTTTTTTTTTTAAAGAGACATCTAATCTAACAGCTCTGCCTTTTATAAAACAAGAATAGTTGACTCTAATATATTAATAGAAATCTTGGGCTGAACTTCACTGAAAGCCTCTTAATACATTAACCAACACCCATCTGACAAATATCTGTTAACTTTATCCCCTAATAATAGTAGTTTCTATTGAGGGAAGGATGTGTGTATGTGTGTGCATGTGAGGGGGACACTGTTCTTGAAATTGCTACAAGAGTCTTCAAAGCCATGTACATCAAGCATATTCTAAGACTAAATATTCCCTAGCCTACTTTTCCAGTGTACATAAAATACTTGTGATAATACAGATTAATTGAAAAACTTTGAACTAACAGTAGCTTTTGACATTATGTATTTTCTTAATCAACAAAAGATTGAGAATCATGGCCTACTACATAGAAATCAATTTGGGGTAGCACTCATTAGAAAATGCCACTGAGATGCCATAATGCATTATTGCTATCATTAATTTTTAGTATCAGTTGAAAGGTAATCTGATTTCATCAGAGTATTTTCAGTTTATATACATATGTGTATATGTATGTAAAAGTACACACATGCAAGTGCACATATACACTAACACAGACCATAAATAAAGTATTATTTGTGATAAAGAACTCTCCCAATGGTTAATCTTTTGTTACCTTCAATGAAGGATGGATCTTGTCCACAGGCAGTAAAAGAGGATTTCTTCTTTTTCGTTTCTCTATGGCAGATTGTGCATCAGCAATAGCCCATTTATCAATTGGGTGAGGAAAGGTCTTTTGAACTCGTTCCTGTTCAGATCACAGCAGTACCATTGTAGTATTAACAGATGTGTTCATAAATAGAAATTTCATGCAAAATTCAACTTTATCACTATCCTTAATGCTAGTAGGTAACAGTAACATAACATGTTCTGATTCCTATAATAAATAAATTTTTGGTTTAAAAAAAAAAAAGAGGTCAGCTGGGAACAGTGGCTCACATCTGTAATTCTAGCACTTTGGGGGGAGGCCAAGGCAGGAGGATTGCTTGAGGCCAGAAGTTTTAAGACCAGACTGAGCAATGTAGTGAGACGCCATGCTCTACAAAAAAATTAAAAAAATTAGCCAGGCTCAGTGGCGTGTGCCTCTAGTCCCAGCTACTCCAGAGGCTGAGGCAGGAGGATCCCTTGAGACCCAGGAGTTCGAGGCTGCAGTGAGCACTGTACTCCTGCCTGGTGACAGAGATGGACCCTGTCTCTGAAAAAAAAAGGAGATTGATATTAAATCACTCTCAATCACTCCAAATTAAGACATCCTTTTATACTAAAAGTTGTTGTTTTAAAGAAACAATCTTCAAAAGAAAGGTAAACAATAGGCCAAGCACAGTGGCTCATGCCTGTAATCCTAGCACTCTGGGAGGCCAAGGCGGGAGGATCACTTGAGCTCACGAGTTCGAAACCAGCCTGAATAAGAGAGATACCCCGTCTCTACTAAAAATAAAAAAATCAGCCGGGTGTTGTGGTGCGCTCCTGTAGTCCCAGCTACTCAGCTACTCAGGAGACTGAGGCAGGAGGATTGCTTGAGCCCTGGAGTTTGAGGTTGCAGTGAGCTATGATGATGCCACTGCCGTCTACTCAGGGCAACCGAGTGAGACTCTGTCTCAAAAAAAAAAAAAAAAAAGAAAGGTAAACATTATAGTACAAAGGAAAACTTTGAAAGCTGTAGTAACAGGTATTTCTTTTTTTTTTTTTATTTTTTTTTTATAAATTATAATTTCTTTCTATTTTTTTTTTTTAGTAGAGGTGGGGTCTCGCTCTTGCTCAGGCTGGTCTCGAACTCCTGAGCTCAAACGATCCGCCCACCTCGGCCTCCCAGAGTGCTAGGATTACAGGCGTGAGCCACCGCGCCCGGCCTGTAACAGGTATTTCTAAAAATCTAAAATACTTCCAAGTAACCAAGGCAAAACAATTATTTAAGCACTAATTCACTATTTCTAAATTTCAAATGAATGAAATCATACAACACGTACTCTTTTGAGTCTGGCTTTTTTTTTTTGGCTACGTAATGTCTATGAATTGCAGCTATGTTAATGTACATATTAATAGTTTATTTTTTTATTTTGTTACCAATTAATATTCCATTTTATGTATCTACCATATTTGTTTACACATCTTCTTGTTGAAAGAAATCTGAATTGTTTGATAGTTACTGTGTTTTGAGTCCTCTTTAAAATGCATTTGCCTAACCCCAGGTTATAAAGGTATTCTCCAGCATTTTCTTCTAGAAACTTTATAGCTTCAGCTTTTATGTCTAAGGCTATAATCCATCTTGAATTAATTTTTGTCTGTAGTATGAAATAGGTCTCAAATTTTTTTCTCTCATAAATTTATCTAGTTGTTCTAATACTTTTGCTGCTAAAGAACTTTCTTTCCTCAATGAATTGTTCTGACGTCTTTGTCAAAAATGAACTGGTCATATATATCACACATAGTTTCAGCGGTTTTAGTTTCCACAGTAAGTTAGAACAATACAGATTTGGATACAAAAATTAATTTGTACAGTGGTTTGGTGACTTTTTGAAATAACAAAATAATTTTTACCTCCACATCTTGAACAGTCCTTGGTTGGGCCATGCATAATTTATTAAGCAGCTGAAAAATCAGCTCTTCAATATAATAGAGAGACTCTTCATTAGCTGACAGAGTGGGATGTACTTGCTCCTGCACCTTTAAAAGAAAAAAAGTTCTCAGTTAAATTACTGGCAAAATAACAGGAACTCAAAAGTCAATGAGACTCTTATATATAATTAATAATATTTTACTAGAATGGTTATTCAAAAACAGACATAAAACACAAAATTTTTAAAAACCTGTATATGTTGGTCTCCGTAAACTTTTCTTAACCCACAAGAGTAGTCATTCTTAAAGTTTTTTGGAAACTCTAAAAATCTAAGTAAAGTTACTGAACCCTCTCTTCCCTTCCACCAAAAAGCATATACACATAAAATATTCTACATAATTTTGGAGGAATCATGGATACCCTGAAGTCAACTAATAAATCTCCTAGAAGTCTATGCACTAGGTCATGAATCCCAGTAACAGAGCTGCCTCTGAAAAACTATATTCCTTTACAAATCATAGAGGTGTTCTGTGAAGTAGGTGCTACTCAGCTTTTACAATGGCATACACTCCTTATTGTCATCATCTAGCTATGCTGAGCCTTTTTGTTTTTAAATTTCTTAAAATTAGAATCCAGAAATCCATCCTAAAAAATAATCCAGTCTGACTGGATATAAGAAATACGGTAAATAATAGTGCTAGAATGTAGTAGGTGTCCTGTAAATATTTGTTGAAAGAAAAAATAAGGAAGTATCAATCTTTTTATGCCATGGTATTAAAAGCATATCATGCCACTGGCACAAAAAGTAATAGATAAATAGCCTAATAGTTAACTAAAGGTAATTAAAAAGCCTTCCCATAAAGACAACAGTGTGAAGTTGACCATTTCATCTAAATTTTCAAAATTTAGCATAAAATTTTCCTTCATATCCGGATCACATGCCCACCACGAAATCAATCATTGCCAAACAATGAGTGGCCTAAGATTTGGGGCTTTACCGTTTCCTAAGGGATCCACACCAGAACAAAATCAGGGTTAAAAAAAAATATTTAGCATAAAATGTGTATTATAGCCTCTTATATTTTATAAATCTATAGGGTTTATAGTGAAGTACCTTCTTTCTTTCATTCATTCCTAATATTAGTTATTTGTGTGTTCACTCCTTTTCCTGATCAGTATCTCAGAGGTTTATCAGTTTTATTAATCTTTTTAAGAACAAACTCTTGGCTTTGTTGATCCTCTATTTTATGTTTGTTTTATATTTTATTTATTTCTGCTTCATCTTTGTTACTTCTTCTGCTTTTTATGTTTTGTTTTGTTTTGTTTTGAGACACAGTCTCACTCTCTTGCCTGGGCTAGAGTGCCGTGGCGTCAGCCTAGCTCACAGCAACCTCAAACTCCTGGGCTCAAGTGATCCTCCTGCCTCAGCCTCCCGAGTAGCTGGGACTACAGGCACTTGCCACCATGTCCAGCTAATTTTTTCTGTTTTTAGTTGTTTGGCTAATTTCTTTCTATTTTTAGTAGAGATGGGGTCTCGCACTTGCTCAGGCTGGTCTCGAACTCCTGACCTCCAGCGATCCTCCCAACTCGGCCTCTCAGAGTGCTAGGATTACAGGTGTGAGCCACCATGCCTGGCCTGCTTTTTATGTTCTTTTACTAATGTCTTGGGATGGATACTTAACTCGTTATTTTCCAATCTTTCTTTTCTAATATGTATGTTTTCTCTAAGAACTACTTGTATGTTCTCTAAGAACATACTATGTATGTTTTCTCTAAGAACTCCTAAAAACCCACAGATTTTGAAATGGAATATCTTTGTAATCATCCAGTTCGAAATACTGTCATCACTCAGTATTCCATGGGAGATTGGTTGCAGGACCCCGTGGATACTCAAATTCATGGATGCTCAAGTCTCTAATATAAAATGGTGTAGTATTCACATATAACCTACACACATTCTCACATATACTTTAAATCATATCTAGATTACTTATAATACCTAATACAATGTAAATAGTTGTTATACTGTACTGTTGGTTCTAATTCTCTGGAGAATTCATACTAACATATCCATGCAGGACAAAAATATTATACAGATAACTTATTTGAATTCATAAAAAATAAACTTTTATTTCTATGTACTAGTAACAAAGCCAGCAAATAAAATTTTTAAATAGCATTTACAATAGAATAGAAAATACCACACACCATGAGCCAAATCTTACAAAAGTACACACACCCCTAGGGAGAAAACTAGACTCTGAGAGAAATTAAAGATGTAAATAAATGAAATACCATATTCATGAATTATTCATTAATAATTCATTAATAATTCAATAATGATATTATAAATATATCAATTCTCCCCAAACTGACCCAGGAAGTTATAAAATCACAATCAGAACCAAGTAGGTTGTTTTGCTGACAGTGACAAGGTAATTTCAAAATGTATATGGAAATACAAAAGGCTAAGAAAATTAGTCATTTTTTTTTTTTTTTTTGAGTCAGAGTCTCACTCTGTTGCCTGGCTAGAGTGCAGTGGTGTCATGATAGCTCACTGCAACCTCAAAATCCTGGGCTCAAGGGACCCTCCTGTCTCAGTCTCCTGACTAACTAAGACTACAGGTGCACGCCACCACATCCAGCTAATTTTTGTATTTTTTGTAGAGACAGAGTCTCACTATGTTGACTCAGGCTGGTCTCCAACTCCTGGCCTCAAGCAGTCCTCCTGCCTCAGCCTCCTAAAGTGCTAGACTTACAGGCATGTGCCACTGTACCCAGCCAGTCATGTTACTGGGATTTACTACAATGCATAAGGATAAAGAAACAGATCAATGGAACAGAAAGAAAATCTAGAAGCAATCCCACATATATATGGACCCTTGATTAACAAAAGTGGAACAATAGGGTATGGGGAGTGGTGGGGAGTTGTGGGAGGCAGGGGAAATGGATGAATAGTATGGAATAACTGAATACCCATATGGAGAAAAATCAAACTCAAACCCTACTTCATACTTTATCAAAAAATCAATCCTAGCTGGATTTTAGAGCTAATAAAGTTAGCTAATAATAGACCTAATAAAGTTCTGATAATGTAAAACAAGATGATATTCTTATGACCTCAGGATAGGAAAGGATTTCTTAAATAGGACACAAAAATTACTATCCATAAAGGGAAGAACTGATAAATTTTGTATCATAATTTAATTCAATTTAATTTAATTTTTTTATGAGATGGGGTCTCACTCTTGCTTAGGTTGGTCTTGAACTCCTGGCCTCAAGTAATCTATCCACCTCAGCTTCCTGAAGTGCTAGGATTATACATTATACTTTAAAACTTAAGGTTCATCAAAAGACACCTTTAAGAAAGTAAAAAGGCAAGTTACAGAGTCGGGGAAGACATCTGTAACACATATAACAAAAGGTTTCACATCCAGAGTTTATAAGGAACTCCTAAAAATTCAGTAAGAAAAAAATGATAAAAATCCCAATAGAAAAAAAAAAAGGGCAAAAAATATTTAAACTAGGACTTCACAAAAAAAGAAATTTAAATAGTCAGTATACATTAAAAAAGTGCTCTAGCTCTTTAGTAATCAGGGAAATGCAAATTAAACCACAATGAAAACTATTACCCACTCATCAGACAGCAAAACTAAAAAGTCTAATAATACCAAATGTTGATGGTTATGTGGAGAAACAGGAACACTCACACACCACTACTGGATTGAGCAATAATCAACCATTTTTAATAACATTGCCGGCTGGGCATGGTGGCGCACGCCTGTAATCCTACCACTCTGGGAGGCCGAGGCGGGAGGATCGCTCGAGGTCAGGAGTTCGAGACCAGCCTGAGCAAGAGCGAGACCCCGTCTCTACTAAAAATAGAAAGAAATGATCTGGACAGCTAAAAATATATACATACAAAAAAAATTAGCCGGGCATGGTGGCACACGCCTGTAGTCCCAGCTACTCAGGAGGCTGAGGCAGAAGGATTGTTTAAGCCCAGGAGTTTGAGGTTGCTGTGAGCTTGACACCATGGCACTCTAGTCTGAGCAACAGAGCGAGACTCTGTCTCAAAAAAAAAAAACCAAAACAAACAAACAAACAAACAAAAATAACATTGCCATTATCCACTAAAGTTCAAGATATGCATACCCTATGACTAGGCAATTCCAATACAGGACATACACATTCAGGATATATATATATATATCCTTTAGAGCTATGCAATCCAATATAACAGACACTGGCCACATGTAGTTACTGAATATCTGAAATGTAGGTCCACTGAATTGCAATGGGATGTAAGTGTAAAATATACACCAGATTTCAAAGATTTAGTAAAAAAAAAAAAAAAAGTAAAATATCTCAATAATTTTCAAATTGAATACATGGTGGAATGATTAGATTTATTGGGTTAAATAAAATATATTATTAAAATCTATTTCACCTGTTTTTTTCTTACTTTTTACATGTGGTATGAGAAAATTTTAAATGACACATGTGGTTCACATTATTATTTCTATTAGACTGCTCTATAGAAATGAGTACACGTTTACCAAAAGACATACACAAGAAGGTTGAAAAGTGACATTACTAGTGATACTCTCCAAATCAGAAAAAAGTTCAAATATTCATCTAGAGTGGAATAGATAAATTGTGACATATTTGTACACTGGAATATACACAGCCCCCCAAAAATTACAGTAGTAACAACGGCTTCATAAAATGTGGGTGCATCTTCAACATATCATTGGCAGAAAGAAGTCACATAAAAAGAATACATACAATGGGATTCCATTCACAAAGTTCAAGATCAGACAAAATTAAATGATGGTGTATAGGGACATATGCTTAAGTAAGAAAACTATAAAGAAAATCAAGTCAGTGATTACCATAAAAGTTGCTGCCTTTTGGAGCGTTATTTTGAGAACGCGCTGACAAAGTGCTATCTTCTAACCTTGGAATGGTTACACAAGTGTTCCTTAAACTGTGTATTTATTCTTTATGCATTTTCTGATTGTGTGTTACACTTCATCATAAATAAGGTTTTAAAAAGTTAGAGAATCATCTAGCAAACAGGAAATTATCAATAAAATAAGTCTGAAGGGTTCTCCTAGCACTCAACTCAATGAACAAAATTAAAATGTCAGAACACTGGAGACAAGGAGAATATCCTATAAGACTGGGGGTATGGGGAAGGTAGGGGGAGGAGCGTATTCTATGCAAGAAGCAGACATTAGCTCCAGACTTCAACAGTAACAATAGAAGCTAAATGGCAATGATGTCCAAACTAGAATTCAAAATGCCAACAAATTATAAATCAAATGATAAAATGGAGACATTCTTAGATATAACAAGGTCAAAAATTTTATCTTCCACATATCCTTTCTCATTAAGCTTCTGTAGTTTGTGCTACACTAAAACAAGGGTATAAATCAAGAAAGAGAATATGGGATCTAGGAAATGAAGAGATCAATACATAAGAAAGGAAAAAAAGCCCAGGATAAAGTGAAGGAAAATTATAGGATGGGAGCTATAAGATAGGCATAAAAGTCACCAGTCCAGACTGGAGCAGGTCAGAAGGCTCTGGGAGAAAATGTCTCAAGAAGATGAAATTGACAGTATCTGATGGGACTAAAAATATTGAGAGAATATTTAGATAACTGGTAGAGAGTTTGAGTTTGATAATAAGTACAGTACATAGAAAACTATACAAACAAGAAAACAAGAATAATTACTAACTGTAGTAAAAGGAAAAAGTTAGGAAAGCAAAAGTGGTTTAACTGTAAGTAGCATTCATAGTCACAATAATGTAAATTTTGAATATTAATCTAACCTAAATAAAGATATAACTATGGGGTGGGGGAGGCAGAAATCATGTATATGTGGTAAGGTGTGCATGGTTGGAGGGGGGAGTGTATACGCATATTAAAGAATATTAAGTCCTTACCTTCCACGGTAAGAAGTCAACAGATAATACCCAAAACAGAAAAAACAAAAAATAGCAACATAAGTACTTTTTCTTTCTCAGAAATACAGAAGTGCAGTAGCAGCTCACACCTGTAATCCTAGCACGTTAGGAGGCCAAGGCAGGAGGATCACTTTAGGTCAGAAGTTTGAGACCAGCCTGGGCAAAACAGTGAGACCTCATCTCTAAAAAAAAATTTTTAAATCAGCCAAGTGTGGTGGTACACGTCCATAGTCCCAGCTATTTGGGAGGCTGAGCCAGGAGGATTGCTTGAGCCCAGGAGTTAGAGGCTGCAGTATGCTATGATGGCACCATTGCACTTTGGACGGAGCAACAGAATGAGACCCTGTCTCTATTTAATTAATTAATTCAAAATAGGTTTGAGGGAAATAAATATTTCCTCTTACAGCCTTCACTTTTTTTAGCATGACAAGAGGAAACTTAATTATATCTTAAGTATACATCTCTACTGAATCAATAGAAGTAAAGAAGACTTTTTTTCATATAAAATAAACATTTAGCTGGGCATGGTGGTGTGCCCAAAGTCTCAGCTACTCAGGAGGCTGAGGCAGAAGCACTGCTTGAGCCCAGGAACTTGCGGGCAGCCTGGGCAACACAGCAAGACCTCATCTATCTATAAAACATTTATATTGCAACTGCAGCATAAGGCTGTTTCTTATAACATCTTTTCATAAAAAGCCTCCCAAGGGCCCTACTCAGTAACAATGACTGCCATGAGGATTAAGACGAGTGTAACTGGGATGGATTTTTTCCCCTGTGATTATGATTTTGGTAAATAACCTACAAAACAGCTTTAACACTAAGCATCAAAGTTTCTTATGCCAAACCTCTTAATTTCAAATATGAAAACAGTAATAAAAATAAATATACAATGTTAAAATTCCACCCATAAATGCTATAACAGTACATCAAGATGACAATGAAAGATACCCATACTTTGCACTTCCACAGTATTTACTATCTCAGCATGCTAAGAGACAGTAAACATAAAATTACCACATCAGAATGAATTCACCTATCATATTTTTCTGAAACACTAGTCAGAAAAAGAGCAATTAAAATAATTTTCAGTCCTTTAATAGTAGATTAACAAGTCAGACCTGTATTTTAGTTACACGGTATTTTCAAACTGCCAGAAGGCATTTCCTTACACATACACTGTAAATAGTCGTAATACTATAAATCCATGTATAGACACACATAAAAGCATTTCAAATTATTCTTTACCAATAAACACTATATTTGACAGGTTACAGAAATGTAATTTCCTGATTTATATTTCTTGATTTTCCATATATACAATCAAATAAAAAATCATGCTAGTGTAGTTGTTCAACTAATATTTGAGTTTCAAGTATAATGTGGAAATAAATTCCTTTGGCTACAAAGTCTGACTGATGTTTACGTCAAATTCTTCATTCCATTGCCAAGAATTTTGCAAGGATACAAATGTCTCAAACATCCATTAAGAATACTGGAAGTTTTTTCATTATGAATGAGTTAAAATTTAATTTAAAGAGAAAAATAAATTTCATTCCAAGAATATACACTAAAACTACAAAATACTGGTAATAGAAATTAAAGACTTAAATAAATGAAGAGATAAACTTTATGAGTTGGAAGACTCAACATTAAAATGTCAGTTCCTCTTAAGTGATCTACAGGTTTAATACAATCCCAATCAAAATTCCAGAAGGCTGTTTAATAGACATTGATATGCTGATTTAAAAATTCTTACAGAAATACAAAGATCCTAGAATAATCAAAACAAGTCTAAAAAAGAACAAAGTTGAAGAGCTAACACTAGGGTTAGCTCTAGTGTTAACCCCAGTTAACACTAGATTTTTATAAAGCTACAGTAAATCAAAACAGTATCATACTGATGTAATGATAAGCAAAAAGCCAGGCCCAGTGGCTAATGCCTACAATCCTAGCACTTTGGGAAGCCGAGGCAGGAGGATAGTTTGAAGCCAGGAGTTCAAGACCAGCCTGAGCAACAATTTGAGACCCCATCTCTATTAAAAAAAATAAAATAAAAATTACAAAAATTAGCCAGGCGTGGTAATGTGCACCTGTAATCCCAGCTACTCAGGAGGCTGAGCCATGAGGATTGCTTGAGCCTAGAAGTTTGAGGTTGCAGTGAGCTATAACGAACAGAGGAAGACTCTGCCTCCAAAAAAAAAAAAAAGGATAAGCAAATACATCAGTGGAACAAGATAGAGAATCCAGAAATATGGATGATTGATTTTTTTTTTTTTTTTTTACCAGGCAGGGTCTCTGTTGCCCAGGCTAGAGTGTAGTGACTCGATCATAGCTCACTGTAACCTCAAACTTCTGGGATCAAGTGATTCTCTTGCCTCAGTCTCCTGAGTAGCTGAGTCTACAGGCTCACGCCATCAAGCTCAGTTAATATTTTTATTTTTTGTAGAGAAGGAGTCTTGCTATGTTGCCTGGGCTGGTCTCAAACTCTTGGGCTCAAATGATTCTCCTGCCTTGGCCTCCCAAAGTGCGGGGATTACAGGCATGAGCCACCATGCCCTGCTGGACAACTGATTTTTTATAAATGCACAAAGATCTTTTGCAAAGGAGAAAGGATAGCCTTTTCAATAAATGGTGGTGGAACAAGCAGATATCTATATGCAAAAAATGAAACATACATATACAAAACTATCACATCACATATAAAAATTAATTTAAATGGATCATAGCTCTAAAGGTACACTCTAAATTATAAAACTTCTGGAAAAAAAAATAAGAGAAAATTTTTGAAACCCTGGCTTAGGCAAAGATTTCTTATATATGACACTAAAGACATAGTCCCTAAAAAAAATCAAATGGATAGACTGGACTTTATAAAAATTAAAAACTTTTGCTCTTCAAAATAAAATATTAAGAGAACCAAAAAAAAAAAAAAATGCTACAAACTGGAAGAAAATCTTTGTACAGTATACACTTGACAAAGAACTTGTATCCAGACATGCAAAGAATTCTCAAAACTCACTAAGAAAACAACTCTGCAAAAATAGGCCAAAGACCTGAACAAACACTTTATCAAAGAAGATATGTGGATGGGAAAGAACATGAAAGATGTTCAACATCACTAATCCCTAGGGAAATGCAAACTAAAATCACAAGATACCATTACACCGCTATTAGAATGGCTAAAATTAAATTACCAAGTGTTGGCAAGAGGAACTGGATCTCTCATATACTGCTGGTGGGTATGTAAAACAGTACAACTACTTTGGAAAACATTTGATAGTTTCTCAAAAAGTGAAACATCTACTTACTATCTGATCCAACCACTCTTTGGTAATTACCCAAGAGAAAAGGAAATGTATATACAAAGACTTGTACACAAATGTACATAGCAGCCTTTTTTTTTTTTTTTTTTGTTGAGACAGAGTCTCACTTTGTTGCCCAGGCTAGAGTGAGTGCCGTGGCGTCAGCTTAGCTCACAGCAACCTCAGACTCCTTGGCTTAAGCGATCCTACTGCCTCAGCCTCCCGAGTAGCTGGGACTACAGGCATGCGCCACTATGCCCGGCTAATTTTTTCTATATAGATTTTTAGTTGTCCATATAATGTCTTTCTATTTTTAGTAGAGACGGGGGTCTCGCCTTGCTCAGGCTGGTCTCGAACTCCTGACCTCGAGCAATCCACCCGCCGGCCTCCCAGAGTGCTAGGATTAAAGGCGTGAGCCACCGCGCCCGGCCTACATAGTAGCTTTATATGTAATGGTCAAAATCTGAAAACCCAAATGTACATCAAGTGAATGGACAAACTGTAGTATATCTACATAAGGGAATACTACTAAGCAATGAAAAGGAATGGACTATTGATACATGCAATAACATAAATGAATCTCAAAATAATTATGCTGAGTGAAAGAAGCCAGACAACAAAAGAGTATACACTGCATGATTCCATATCTATAATGATGGAAAGCAGATCTGTGATTGCCTTGGGATGCAGAGTGGGAAGAGATGGGAGGGAGAATTACAGAGTCAAGAGGAAATTTATGGGGCTGAAGGGTATGTTAACTATCTTTATTTTGATTGTTTCACTGTGTGTATATAAAAACTTATCAAATTGTACATTTTAAATATATGCAGTTTATTGTATGTCAATTATATCCCCAATAAAGCTGTTAAAAATAGTATTAAAAATATAATATTCTAAGGTAACATTTTTCAGATCAGAGTGTATAATCAAGAATTAGAACCATAGCTGTAATACTATAAACTCATTAAGGTCAGAAACCATTTGTTTTTGGTTTCCTCCCCTATTTCTCCACCCCTATATTCCTAACACACAGGTAACCCACTACCATGTCATTAAAGGCAGGGTCCTCTGCATAAAGAAAGCACTAAGTAAATACTTGCTAAATAGATTCATGGAGCAAACCAATTTCTTGGCCTCACTGCAATTATATGGAGACTGGGAAAAATTTTAAACTCCATAAAATTTGTTTTTATTCCACTGGATATGTACCTGGAGACGCAGTTATCTCATATAAATGAGGGAATTTCCACTCTGTTTCTCTATTCCTACTGTCTACTAATATTCACTTCTCACTTAAAGTCAGGGATCTTAATTAGGTGCTTTCTTGACAGGTTTTCACAATGTATGTTTATTTAAAATGCAAGTAATAAGTACAGGCCAGGAATCTCATTCTATTTAACTTACTATTAGGTGAGAGCTTACCATAAAACAATTATATAAGAAAGAGTACTAGCTGAAGCAGAAACTTTTGTCATCAAAATTTTCCTTGAATGAAATGAAATGACATATGATCTCTAAGTATCTTCCCATAAAGGCCGGCAAAAGCCTGCAAAACCAAAACAGTATAGGCTACATCAATGGTTCCCAACTTGTTTCAGTGGCAGAGCATTTGGAAGCCAGTGTTACTTGCAGAACATGAAATATTAAGACACTTATATTTCATCATAGTTAGCAGGGACAATGTTAGTAAAAATAACTATAAAACTTAAAATCAAACTACAGGCACACATTTATAAGAAAAAAACAAAAAGCACGATAAGCCATTTTCCCTTTAAAACCTCTGTATCTTTTCATTTATTTTATAATCTCCCACTACTTACTCACTAGCAAGTAAACTGCAGCAGACACCAAAATTTTTTTTTTAATTATGAGAGAAAAACAAAATAGAAAAAAATAATAATATTGGTGCTTTTTCCCCCTGTGAACTGGGAAAAGATCGTTATTACTTTGTTTTATGCTAAATTTAAAAATCCCTGGGCCAAACAGCCACGTCTATCAGCATACTACCTAAAGTACCACATGTACTCTATCTTAAAGAAGAGCTGCCTGACAAGGAGCTTGCACACAAATGGGGAGCAAGTTAGCCTTTCTCACTTTTCTTTCCATAATTGCCCTCCTCCCACTTTACTGAAGAAAGGCAGATCTCTCACTTAGCCTAAAACTCACTATGGTATGTTGTTCTAGGGTGCAAAAAATAAATAAATAAATTCTAGGACACTAAACAAAGACAATTATGAATATTTTCATTTAAATACATCACATTTCCCATCCCTTAGCCTACTGTCAAAAAATCCTCCTGAGGAGATAGGCCCATGAAAACAAAGAAAAAAGAGCATCTTTAAGAAATATTTAAGGCAATATTATAATACCTTCATTCAGGAGAAAAAATCCAAAGCATGCTTTCATACCTTATCTATCTGTCTTACTATTAATATTTGAATTCAGAAGTGAGATGGCGGGCATACGGCAGATAGTAACATTCATTTGACTTAAAAAATTAAATCAGACTTTGACAAAAGACAAATATGACTAGACTGGCTGGCTTAAAAATTAAAACTGACTTTAGTAATGAGGTCATGTGGTAGATATTTTTCATAAAATAATGAGTTTGGTAAGCAGAATTCCAAGATGGCCCCCAAAATTCCCACCCCCTGGTATATATGCCCTGTATAGTCCCTTCTCCTTGAATATGGGTGGAACCTGTGAATATGATGGGATATCATTCCTATGATTAGGTTACCATACATGGCAAAGGCAGCTAAGGTTTTTATGAATTGACTCTGAGTTCATCAGAAAGGAGATTATCCTGGGTGAGGCTGACCTAATCAGATGAGTCTTTAAAACTGGTCTAGAAGTATGAGATAAGGGGTGGTAGCAGATGCATTCCTGTTGACCTTGGTAGAAGCAAACTGACATGTTATGTTAAGTGTCATGTGGCAAGAAATGGCAGGTGGCCTTTAGGAGCTCAGTCCTGTAACTGCAAGGAAATAAATTCTGCCAATAATCACATGAGCTTGGAAGAAGAACCCAAACCTCAAATGAGACCACAGCTGCAGCCAAAACCTTGACTTCAGCTTTGTGAGACCCTAAGCAATGTCCAGCTACACTGTGCCTAGACTTCTGACCTACAGAAACTGTGAGATAATAAACAGGTTTTATGTTAAGCCAATATGTGATAATTTGTTATCCAGCAACAAAAAGCTAACACAATGAGCTAGATCTGCAGCTCCAAAAATTCAAGGAAAATATATTTAAAGAATGTGATAAGATAAAGTGCATTTTATCAATAAATATTGTCTTGGCTAAACTGTACTGAAGTTAATACTGTTTTATTGTCCCAATTTTTCTTCAGTATATTGGATTAAACAAAGTACTCTAAGGACCAGAAAACAAATTAATTTCCAGGCCAGGTGGTTTCCAATTTTTTACCTTAAACAAAACTGAAGGAGAACCCAACTGAGTTGCTGGTAGACAGATCATTAAAAATCATATCTGATGATAGATTTACTATATAATTTGAAAGAATTATATAATTTGGCATATAATTTGAAAGAAGCTTAAAAATTGGGTTTGATTGCTTTAAATTTTTCTTCTAAATTATGCTAACAAGGGTTCTCAGGGCTTATATCTATAAAGTGGAAAACAGGAATAGAATTGATACTGAACTCCGATTCACTTTAGCTAGACTCTCTCTCTCATTATAGCATTAATATTCACCCATGAAACATGAACTAATTTAAAAATAATGTAAATAGTTACACATGTTATTGAGAACTCCATATTCAATAAAGCTTTATAGTTATTAATTATTGTTCAAAATTCATGACATTTGTATGTCTTTGATTGACTATGTCCTATCAACTCAAGATCAATTCAAAAGGAAGGTCTTAAAGCTTTATGATGATAGGAGAAATCTTTAAAAATTCAATATATGGACTTTTTGTTGTAAAGAAGTATTAATACAAAGGAAGGATCAATCAAAGACTTTTTTTTTTTTTTTTAGAGACAGGGTCTCCTCTGTTGCCCAAGTTGAAATGCATGGTACAATCATAGCTTACTGTAAACTCCAACTCCTGAACTCAGATGATCCTCCTTCTCTACTTCCCAAGTAACTAGGACTACAGGCACCTGCCACTGCACCCCGCTGATTTTTTAAAACATTTTTTTTGTAAACACACGGTCTCCCTATGTTGCCCAGACTGGTCTCAAACTCCTGGCCTCAAGTAATCCTCCCGCTTCAGGCTCCCAAAGTGCTGGGATTATAGGTGAAGCCACTGTACCTGGCCAATCAAAGACTTTTTTACCTAAAAGTATTATATTAGAATATAATCGGCCAGGTACAGTGGCTCACACCTGTAATCCCAGCACTTTAGGAGGCCAAAGTGGGAGGGGATCACTTGAGGCCAGGAGTTCGAGACCAGCTTGGGCAATAGCATGATCTCGTCTCTACAAAAAATCAAAAATTAAAAAAATTAGGCAGGCATGGTGACACACACCTGTAGTCCCAGCTACTCCAGAGGCTGAGGCAGGAGGATCATTTGAACCCAGGAGTATGAGGTTGCAGTGATCTATGATGATTCCACTGCATTCTAGCCCAGGCAACAGAGCTAGATCCTGTCTCAAACAAGAATAAAAAATATTTAATTTAGAATATAATTATGTGGGAGAAGCAGAACAAAAAGTTCACAGAGAAAAAAAGAACAATGTAAAATTTCCAACTGTTAAAAAAACTTTGTCATGTGTATTTTAAAAGGATGACAGTAACCAATTATTTGGGCACTTAGATTCCATCTGAAACACTTAAAAGATTGATGAACTGTTTTACTTTAAAACATCAATATTTATAACATATATAAAATTATATCCACTACAACTATTTAAACTTAAGATGAAAATTTCTAGATTCAACATAAAAATGTACAAGTTTTTCAAAATTCTTTTGGAGATACACAGCAAAAAAGTTAGAAAACTCCCAGTTTAGGAGAAAGAATCAAGAAAAGATTCAGTGTTGATTAGATGCAAGCCTGGTGTGAGAAAGGGGGGAAGATGACGATTAGGTTTCTGGCTTGAGAACTGGATATACCATTTATACTGAAGATGCAGGTTTATGGGAGAAAATAACAGCTTGGTTTATATTCTGAACATCTGTGAACAGTTATGTGAGACTGTCCAGGAAGCAGAGGGATGTAGCTGTTTCAGATAGGCTGCAAGGGTAGGCCTCTCCAAGAAGAGGATGTTTGACTATAAAGACCTGAAGGAAGCAAAAGGGCCAGCCACGTGATTATCTGTGGGCACGGCATTTCAGGCAGAAGATACAGAAAGTACAAAAGTCCTTAGACTAAAACATGCCTAAGTGTTACAGGAACAAGAAAGCCAGAGTGGGGCAGGAGTAGAGCAAACAAGGTACAGTAGTAAATGAGGTCAGAGAGATAAAGGGGGGAAGGGAGCACTACCAGAACGTACAGGGCCTAGCAGACCACTGAGAGGACTTGAACTTCTATTCTGAGTGCTAAGAAAATTTTGAACAAAGGAGTGATGTGATCTCACTTATCTCTATTATGCTGAGAAAAAACCGAATGGAACAAGAGTAAAAGAGAGGAGACCAATTAAAAGGCTTTCTCAGTACTCCAGGAGATCGGTGATGATGACTTGATTCCAAGTGGTAAAAGTAAAAAGTCTAAAATGGTGACTGAATATAGTTATAGTCTGAAGTAGAGCTAAAAGGATTTGCTGACAGATTAGATGTGTAGTCCAAAAAAAAAAGAAAGGCAATATTCAAGAATAATTTAATCGCAGCTCTCAGAATCTTAGGAAAAAAAAAAAAAAGAAGAAAAGAAGAATAATTTAAGATTTTGAGTTAGAGCAACTAGAAAGATGAAGTAGCCATTTACTGATATGGGAACGACTACAAAAGGAACAAGTTTTGTGGGGAAGAAAAGTTGTTCAGTATTGGTTGAGATCCCTATGTAGGAGGATCGAGAAAAAAGTTGGATATCCAAGTTTAGGAGAGAGGTCTGAGCCAGAAATATAAATTTGTAAATTATTAAATATAGGTGATACGTGAAGCAATGAGGCTGGGTGGGATCGCCAAGGGAGCAACTATAAATAGAAATAGAAGTCTAAAAACTAAGCTTTGAGGAGGTCAGAATGATGTGGTCAGGAAGATGAGAAGGAATCAAAAAAGAAGACCTAGAAGGAATATCCAGAGAGAGAAAAAACAAAAAAAACAAAAAAAAAAAACCAGGAGAGTTTGATATTCTGGAGGCCAAATGATGAACAGAATTCCAAAAAGAGAAAGAGATCAACTGTCAAATGCTGCTAATGGGTCAACTAAGATACAACTACAAAGTACTTTGTAAGTAAGAGGTAGTGTTTGAATTTGCAAAATGATTTAATGAAGAAAACTAGGGTACAGAAAACTTTACTTGGAAGAGCTAATTAATACCAGTGGCTCTTACCTAGATCATTGATGTTATTTTCATTGCACTTATTTATTTCCACATGTTAAAATGTGAAGTGAATAACACTTTATACATTTCAAAAAGCTTTCTACTTACTATCACGTTTTTATGCAAAAGAGGAAAAGAACTTTAGGTTGTTAACTGTTAATGTGGACTACATGAGATAATGCTAAATCCATTAGTTAACATTAAAATTCCTTTCTGATTCAAGTATTCAGGCTAATAGAGGATATAATCAAACTACTATTTCCTAGAAAGAGAGGCCACGGTTAATATAAAAGACATATACTTGATCTATGTCAAGTGATAACACAGGTAATGCTTTGGATAGTCAGCATAAAACACTTTAATGGAATATTATTGCTCCAAATATACCATACCAAAATTAAACTTAAAACAGAAGAAGGCTACTAAATCATGGTTGACAGGGAGCCAAATGCAGCAAGTTAAAATGCATTCCTAATGCTCATCCAGTTCTGGCTGAACCCCTGGGGTCAGTTTGGGTCATTATTAGTTTGGAATAATTCCAAACGACTCTCTCAAGTTCTGTTGTTACATTCAGCAGCTTTGGGAAACCCAGAACAGGCCTCATGTCACAAAACTCACAGGATCTCTAATCAGTTTCTGGCTTTGACTTGGAGTAATTTTTTCAAAATGCAATTCTGATCAAGTTAATCTAGTTACTTTGTACATAAATGATAACCCTACAGAACGACGCATTCTCGGGCACCAGAGACCTAAACTCGGTGTACCAATAGTCTGCTACACTGGCCTCATCTCCTCATTCTCTTGGTTCTTCAAAACAAGTCATGTTCCTACCTTTCCCTCAGCCTCAAATCCTTTCCCCCCCTTTGTTTTGTTAATTCCTATTGCTCTTTCAGATAATTGTTTAATTCTTTATTATCTGTCTCTCCCAGGCCTCTCAGCCACAGACAGAGAATGGAAGCTTTATGACAGCAGGAGCCTCGAAACATTCTTAGTATCAAGAATAGCACTTGCCCTAACACATGGGAGGCACTCAGTAATATATTTGAATATATCCTCTAGAACGCAGAACAAATGTTACTTCCTTAAAGAAGGCTTCTTGGACTCCCTTATATTTTAGTGACACCAACTTTATTCTCTCAAATCACCCTATACTTTTCTTGTGGGCCCCAGGCAATCTTCTAAAGTGAATTTCCAATAGACATTGGTACAAAGGCAGAAACACTAGAATTTCTCAAAAGCATTTCTGAATCAAAGTCCTCACCCTCTTTTTTTTCTTGCCATGGACAGCTTATTAATTAACCCGGACAGTCTCTTACACCTCTTGCTTTTTAGACAGATATCTAAGAGCAAACTGTCATGGGGTGGGAGGTGGATATTTAACGTAAATCAAATTAGACTCAGGAACAAAGTAATTCAACCAATTCTTTCTACCTCTCTCTGACATTTGTAACTACAGATGGCAAGACAACATTTACTTTGCCATGGCTAGCCTGGTGAAGAACACCTTACCAAAAAGGCATCTACAAGTGGTAACACAGTAATTCTTTGGATAGTCAGCATAAAACACCTTAATGGAAATATCAGGGACTGAAAAACCTGATAAAATGATTTTAAGGCATATTTCCCATACGAAGAATGCTGATTTATCTCAGCACACAATCAAATAACAAGCACAAAGTACCAAAGGCATTTCAAAGACAGAGACTAATAAACTACATTTACAAATATATCCATGCTCTTTTTTTCCCCCAAGTAATATGATAGCTTCAGTGTTCTTGGGGAGTAGTGGTGAAGGCATTTATGTTCCTGGCTCTTTTAGGGAAGATGCATAATTTAGCAGTAATGTAACAATCCATGTATTATTATCCATTAGTAATGTCATTTCACTCTGTTTTGTAGCTCTCTGTGTTTTTAAATGTCCTGGGTGAGGTTAACTAATATTTTAAAAGTTAAAGAACAAACAAGTTAAAGACCACATTTCTATTTCTGAAATTATTTTTCCATAAATCTATTTTTCAATCTTTATGCTCCTACATAATGCAATGAAACTTAATGTTTTTTAAAAATCCCTTGTATTTTCAATGTTGACAAGAGTGATTCTGCCAAATATATATACACATATGTATTCAGTTTTCATAAAAATTAACCAAAACTTGAAAAATAAAAGAGAATAGTAAGTACTTTTCAGTGCAGTGCTATCCTTGAACCATTGGTTACTTTCTATTGACTGGGCTATTTTACAAACCTATAAGATTAACTTACAGATTTTTGGCTGGTAGAGATGCAAATAATTTTTATCCAGTGAAAAAAACTTATCCTTTTATGTTCTTTTAGGATATTAGCTAATTCTGTATCTAACCCAGCAATCTTAATATTCCCTTAATAAATTGCCTATACCTACCTCCTCAAATTTTCAAATGAAGTGGCTTTAACATTGTACTAGTTCCCTCATTAAGTAATGAATTAAATCAAAATCACTGATACAAATTCATTTACATATGCATGAAAGTCATGATTTTACCTTCCTAAAAATTGTATTTTAACAAAGTTTTAGAGGTTCCACCAAGATGCCCAAGTGGACTAACCTGACAGAGCTGATTAAACTACATTGCTCCTTTCACAGACACACAAAAATATTCCTTACAGCTCTGAGCTCAGAAATATCTCATTTACATAAACCAAAACCTCAAAATTTAGAATTTTCAGTCTAAATGGGAAATACCTTTACAACAGGGCCTTGGCTTTTTAAAATTTGTCTTTGTATTCTTAGTGTCCAGCACAGTGACGAGTACCTAAAATGTGTTTAATAAACATTAAGTGACTGAAGGAAGGTAAAGTACACATGTTCAATGGAAACACCAACTGAAGGAAAGAAATATTACAGTCAAACCTAGGAGTCTTTTGTAACTATCTGGTCAGCTGGAGGGGGAAGCCAAGTTCTAGATGCTCTGAATGTAAAGACAGAGCCTCCCCCAAAATGGCAGAAATTCTGATTGTACAAAGTATGGGTGGCAGATAAATATCAGAATTTAAAACTTCCTGCAAAGAAAGAGTAGACCTCTAACTCCTTAAGAGTTACAAATCTTAGCAGACACTATAAGCCTAAAAATTGCAATCTCCCAAATACCACAAAACTGGACATAATCCGAATTACTTTCACTAAAAATTTTCCAAAAATATAAAAAACATTTTCTGTAGGAATGTATCTCAATTCTATAATAACAGTGAGTTAATAAATTAATAGAAATTGCTGTTTTAAATTCATCTCAAAAGACTGTATTTTCTTAGATGTATTTATTTCATAAACAAAGCATATGTCAGAATTGTGGAATATAACATAATGTCCACAAGGCACTTGAGTTCTAGGAAAGCAAGCACAACATATAAATGCAAAGTAATAGCAGCACTAAAGCAATGAATTAGGACTGGAAAACAATCCTGGCTTTGTTTCTTGCCTAACCTGAAAAAGTAAATCTGTATCTGTTCGTGAAGGATTCCTAAGTCAAAGCTATCTACTGAATAAATTATGCAACACATACTCAAATACTATTTGCTACCAGACAGTTCTAATGAATATATACCTGCATCACATTGCCAACAATATAGATCTACATGATAACTGCACTAACACTACTGCGTGGTCAAAGGGCTAATTACTACGTAAGCATTTCCCCCTTTACTTTTAATTAAGACCAGAGTTCATTATCACTACTCAGCACACTTTTCATTGCTTTCCCAGAATTGGGCAGCACATGGAAGGAAGCTCAATTTAATGTAATACTTTAGCACCTGGCACACCAGTGAAATAACTGTTTAAGCTGCCTCTAGTCACCTCCACCAAGTTCTTTAAAAAGACATGACTTAGTACTTGCCCCAAGAAAAGCAATACCTCCTTACAAGAATTAGGAAAATATTGGAAATCTGAAACTCTCAGTGCATGGAGAAAATGTTTTTACCGTTAAAATACACTACTTTCTTTCATTTACAGACATTTAATGTGTGAAGATTTATTTTTTAAGTGCAGCCTTTTAAAGTAATCTTTTTCTCCTTTATTACTTTAAAATTTATTCTTGGTTACTTTGCACAAAAGGCAGAAGGGACTAAGTTTGCATCAATGGCAAAGAGAGCCCCTACTCAGCAGGCAGATAGCTGATCTTTCACCCATTTACAGTTTTTAAATTTGTCCTGACCTTGTAAAAGGATGTATTATAAAAATGATAGTATAGTTATCACCTAAATTACACAGAGGAAGACTGACACCATCTACAGGAGAGACGCACCTTAGCAATGCACCCAAATTTGAAGGATTGATTTGTATAACCTGTACCTTTTTTGTTCCTTAAAATGATTCCAAGTTCTAAATTGCACCCAGTGAAGAAACTGACCAAATTTTATAAGGTAAATCTCTTGTAAATAGGTAAGACATTTTTTTGCAGGAAGTGGAGAGGCGCTTTAAATTTACCTCAAGAACCGTAAAACGAATA
Source organism: Eulemur rufifrons (assembly GCF_041146395.1). Taxonomy (NCBI): domain Eukaryota; kingdom Metazoa; phylum Chordata; class Mammalia; order Primates; family Lemuridae; genus Eulemur; species Eulemur rufifrons. The sequence goes on from NC_090984.1 coordinate 81,493,706, forward strand.
CGACATTTCACACATGTGAAACATCCATGTTACAAAAAAACATTGCCTCATAAATGAGTGGACACCCTTGACAAGCAAATTGCTTAGGGGGAACACTCCCAAAGAACTTAATTAAAAGTAATTACCCGGCCTGAAAATGTGCTTTTGTTTTAGAAACTGTCTAAATACCAGCGGGACTTTCTCCTGCCCGAATCCAGCCTGAGGACAACAAATTGGTCAACGGCGGAAGTTGCCTGACGAAATGACTGCAACATAAAATCCAGTTTTATGATCATAACAAACCTTCCTTCCGGGACCAGGCAAAAAAAAAAAGAAAAGAAAAGAAAAAAACTTGAGAAAACGTCCTTCTGGATGCAACAGGCAATTATGAGCACCCCCGTAGCCAGCCAAACAGCAACAGTTCGGCCCTGGGGACTCGACACTGGGAGGACGAGCTGCTCCCCGTTAGAATCTCGGGGGGCCGCGGCCCGGGCACCCCGCCCGCCTGCCGCCCGCTCGCCGACGACGCCCCGGCACCTCCCTCGGCCGCCCGGGCCCCAGCACTGACCTTCCGCAGGGCCGAGACCAGCAGTCCCCGCCATTTCGGACTGTTCTCCTCGCTGAAGAACTCGTAAGGCTGCGGCGCCTGCTGCATGGCCCCAGCGGCAGCGCCTCCGCATCGGGGGCGGCCCACGGGCCGAGCCGGGCCGGTGGCCTGACAGGCAGGGTGCGGGCCGCCTCGCCTCGCCTCGCCGGCGGCCGCCGCCTCCCGCCCGGGCCGAGGCTACGGCCGAGGCGGCTCGGAGGCGGCGCCGGCGGGCTGGCGGGGGCCCCAGAGGCGGCTTCCTCGGCCGGGCGGCCCTCGCCCCGCGAAGCGCCGGCAGAGGAAGCGCGGCGGCCCGCGAGCCCGGGCGACCTCCTTTCCCCGCGGCGCTGGCCCGCGGCTCGGGCGGCTCCTCCTCCTTTGTCTGGGTTCGCAGCCCGGCGGGGGTACCGCTGGCCTGGCCCCCGCCCGACTCCCGCTACTGCCGCGGCGGGCGGTGAGCGGCGGCGGCTGCTTGTCTCCTCATCGCCTCATCCCCGCCCTCACAGCCGACACCGCCGCCCGGCCCGGCCCGACCGAGTCACCTCCAGAGGGCCCTGGGGGCCGACCGGGCGTGCGCGTCGGGAGAGCCAGCCCCACTCTAGCGCACACGGTGCGGGCCACCGCCGCCGCCCCTTCAGCAGCCGCGCAGAGCGCCCCGGGGCCGCCGCCGAGCGCCGGGTCCCAGCAGTCGCGGCTCGGCCCGCCCCCTCGGCCCAGCGCTCATTATCCCGAGTCGCCGGAGAAGCCCTGCAAGGAGCATGCGCGCCGCGGAGCGGGCAGAGGCGCCGGTCAGGCGCTGGGGTGCGGGGCCTGGGGGGCCCCGGGGCGGCGGGGGAGTCCGCCTCTCCCGGGGACTTTGCAGGAGGCCTGTTGCAGACAGACTCTCCAACTTATGCATAGGCTCCCTCCTCTTGACCTTCCTAAGGCAATGCTGACTCCGTGTCACTCTTGGCGCGCCTGAGTCCCGGGACTGCAGTCGTGCGTGGCAGTACAGGGATTTGGAGAGAATAAGGGCGTTCAGGCTGGACACAGTATTTAACGTATTTGTGCTCCACTTGGCTTCTTTGTTTATATATGTACTGTATGTAGATACAAAGTGTATACTATATGTAGCATAGTAAGGAGATAGTAACTATTTCATACGGTGGTGGTGTGGGGACCGAAGCATGGAAAGAAAGCATACGGTGGTAAGGCCAGAAGAGGCAGAAGACAATGATGTTGATCAAGCTTGAACTTAAAGATCTTTGACTTGCACGAACCCGTGTGTTTACAGAATCATAACGTTTTTGTAAAACTTTCAAAAGATATTTTCTTTTTTTTTTTTTTTTTTTTTGAGACAGAGTCTCACTCTGTTGCCCAGGCTAGAGTGAGTGCCGTGGCGTCAGCCTAGCTCACAGCAACCTCAAACTCCTGAGCTCAAGCTATCCTCCTGTCTCAGCCTCCCGAGTAGCTGGGACTACAGGCATGCGCCACCATGCCCGGCTAATTTTTTCTATATATATTTTTAGCTGTCCATATAATTTCTTTCTATTTTTAGTAGAGGTGGGGTCTCGTTCTTGCTCAGGCTGGTCTCGAACTCCTGAGCTCAAACGATCTGCCCACCTCGGCCTCCCAGAGTGCTAGGATTACAGGCGTGAGCCACCGCGCCCGGCCCAAAAGATATTTTCTTTATCATGTCTCCAAATTGTGCGGGCTTCAGGTACTGCAAAACCTGGATCCACCCCTGGGATGCGCTTACACTCATTAGCAACCCAGAAAAGATCTCCTGACCTTAAGCTTTTCTGAATTGAAAAGGCATAGACTTTGGAAACTATATCATTAGCACAAATGTCATCCCTCTAAAGATGCTAAGCACATGATTTTTAACAGGTTGTAAAGAAGACAGTCATTTATTTAGTCCCTGTCCTCAGCCACCAGCAGTGAGGAAGAGAAAGGGAAGAACAGAGTGCAAAAAATAACTCAGTGCTACAATTCAGTTCCAGGATTGGTAGCTAAGCAATTATTCTGCCCAAATCACGCACCATTTTGTCATTTTGGCAAAATCAGTAAGGCAAAGTTGGAAAACTTAAGAGATCATTTTTCTAATCCAAGTATCCACTAAGTCAAGAATATCCTTTAATAAATGGCCACATCCATTCCCATGTACTTAGGATAAAAGGTAGGACAGTAAAACCCTTGTATTTCTCCAATTAGTCTTTCAGTCTGTGAGGGCAAAGACTTTGGCTTCTATGAGGGTCCTTATTTTCTCTCCTATTCCCAGACCCCAGCTATAAACTACTAGAATGTCAAACTACTAGGCTGTGACTGTATTTTCTCATAGGAGAGTAAAGTTGTTAGTGAGAAGTTTCATTCTTGGCCAAGGATACTGGAAGGCTTTTCTGGGCCAAATCTGGCCTGACGACACATTTTGTTTAGCTAAGGCTGTATTTAAATTTTTTAAATTGTTAACATTTTAAAATCAAGAGGTTTCATATAAAAATCTGTATTTCCAGCTTCACTTGACAAAGATCTGGCAACTCTGGGCCCTACTGCATTCGCGCAAGGGAATAATCAGCAGACGCTGGGTAGTGGCTGCCCTGTTTAGAAAAGTATGCTGTCCCATTTCCAGTTGGCTATACTCTCCACCTGGCACTCTTCACCCTTTTATGTAACCTGCCTAGTCTCTACAGGCATCTGAGTTGTGATCTCTGGGCTAGGCAAACAGAAATTTGATCCACGTGCATGTGGAAAATAATCCAAGAATGACAGCAGTCAAAAGTTTCCCAACCAGACAAATGGGCCATCTAGAAAAAAATGTTGGATCCATATCCTGCACTCTACACTCGGATAAACTCCAGATATGTCAAAGATTTAAATGTAAAAAATAAAATGAGAAAATAATTTGTTTATAACCTCAGAGTGCAAAAGATCTTTATTCACTGTTATACAAAATCTAGAAGATTGATAAATTTGATTTTTAAAAATGTATGGCAAAAAAATCACCTCTAGATAAGCCTAAAGGCAAATGACAAACTGAAAAATATATCTGCAACTCATTTTTGAAGTTACTTTTCCTAATATATAGAAAAGCTCCTACAAATAAATAAGACTGAAACTAAAAAAGAAAAAAAAGGATAAAGAATATGAAAAGGGAGTTCACAGAAAAAAATATAAATGTCTCTTAAATATATTGAAGATGCTCACTTCACTCACTTTTTAAAATGTAAATTTAAGTTATACTATCACTTTTCACCTATTAAAATATTAATAGCATAGACCAAAAAGTTTGATTACACACTATGATGGTGAAGATATGAGGAAACAGGCATTCTAATTTCTTATTGATGGGAGTATAAATTGTTTCAACTTTTGTCAAGGGCAACTAGATGATATCTATACCAGTTTCAAAGGTACGTACCCTTTGACCTAGAAAATTCTAGGAATATTTCCTGTAGGTATACTTGCTCATATGTAGAATTACTTAGAGACAAGGTTATTCTTTGCAGTGTTGTTTGTTACAGCAAAAACAAAACAAAAAACCCTCTAGAAGTAAACAATTTAAATAATCATCAGTTGGAATTGGGGACTGGTTCAATAAAAAGTAGTAAATCTATACAGTGGAACCTATAAAGTTATTTAAGAATAACCAGGCCTTTCTGAATGTCCTCTAATATATAATGCAAATTGAAAAGAGCAGGATATATAATATAGTGTGTAGAGTGTGGTACCGCTTGCATATAAAAAAGGCAATATTTTATTATATAAGTATATAGTATTTTATTACATAAGTATTTTATTAAATAAATACAATTTCTCTGCAAGGCTACAGAGATTTCTGTTGCCACAAAGATCAAAAACTAGGTAGCTGGGCAAGAGAGGGAGATTTTTCACCATGTACCTTTCTGTGACTTTTGAATTTTCAGTCATATGAATATGATACTTATTAAAAACATCAATTAATTAAAAGGGGCGCCATTGTTTGTTGTTTGTTTGTTCTGAGACAGGATCTCACTCTGTCACCCAGGCTAGAGTGGTGCAGTGGCACAATCATAGCTCACTGCAACCTCAAACTCCTGGGCTGAAGGGATCCTCCTGGCTCAGCCTCCCCAGTAGCTAGGACTACAGGTGCATACCACCATACCTGGCTCATTTTATTTTTTGTAGAGATGGGGTCTTGCTATATTGCCCAGGCTGGTCTTTAACTCCTGGCCTCCAATGATCCTCCCATCTCGGCCTCCCAAAGTGCTAGGATTACAGGCATAAGCCTAAAAGATATTTTTTTAAAGGAAAAATTTCCAGCCTGATTATAAACATTTGCTTCAAATGTTAAAAAATGAAAATGTTAAACACGCTGATACTATAAAGAGGGCCTATGTATATATAACAAAAAGCTCAATCATAAACTTGAACTGAAATTAACATGCTAATTATCATAATAATTTGATAGTAATTTTGCTTGTTGCTTTTGAATTTAGAAAGGCTTTTGGGAGATAATTTTAATAACCCAAGCACATTTTAAGTTTTAAAAGGCAGTTAAAATTTTACCACTAATATTCTCCCACGGAAAAACATTTTGAAGAAGGACTTACTCAACATTTCTCCCCTTTACTCTCTCATACTTCCTCAATTTATTTAAAGCTACAAGTGCTGCCAATCAGTAGCAAACCAAAGCAATGCCACAGCTAGCTCTGGTCCTCTTACAGTCCACCTGCTTGAAAGAAGTTGGAGCAGGCACTCAAACAGACATCCTTTTATGGGTGGCTCATGACCAGAAGCCCAACCCTCTGCAAGAGACAGCATACCAAAAATGTCATCCCAAGAGAAACTATAATTTTGTATGAAATTCCAAAAGATTGATTTATTGTGCCCCCACAAAAAAAAAAAAAAAAAAGCAGCGCTGTGTGTTTATATGCTACATAAAATTTGCTATTGAGCAAACATAATATTTCCTGGTGCTCTGGGGTATGACAATGACACTGAGGTCATCCAGATACTGCCACCACTACTCAATGGAAAATCATTTTTTGTGAGGAAGTAGTTATTCCAGACACCAACTCTTATAATAAAGGTGAAAGGAAAAGGCATCATTCAAGTTCTTGTTATTTATGGGATAGCAATAAAATCCTTCCATGTTCTGACAGTTACAAAGTTGATCTGTCAACAATGAATGTATTCATAATCTGTTCAGAACAACTCCCAGCCAGGGGTGTGTTTGTCGGCAATCATCTGTGTGTATTGATCCTGATCACAGAATAGGGAACTTGGTAAGGAGAAAAGAAATAAGACAGAAACTGACCCGTTTGCCCCAAAGCGTTAACAATTATAGTAATTTGCCTAAGGTGTTTACTATCTGTGCCTAATTACTAGGTGTGATGGATATAGTATATAGCCGGCAACATATATTCTACCCTCCTACTAACCCAGAGATTGGAAAGCTAAAAGCCGTATTTCCTAGATTCCCTTGCAACCAGGGTTCTGAATATGATTTAGGTTGGGCCTATCAGATGCATAGGATTGAAATCTAGAAGGTAGAAGTGAGTTAGAAGCTGCAATTCTGATATTTCTGCTGGCAAGCATCATTCAGTCATTAGTTTTCTGCAACAGCAGCAATTGCTAGACTCACTGTGTGGCAGTTCCCTGTTTGTGGAATAGTTGTTTTGAAACTGCTCTCTTGGTGGCTTGGTTCTGTGGTGTGGCTTTGGAACTTGTTCCTGAAAGCTCAACCTAGAAGCTACTACATCAGCCTTCCAACGATTTTGTATGCTTTAGGATAAATTTGTTCTTTTTTAACTAGCTAGAAGGGATTCTATTCTCTGCAACTGAACCCAAAATACTATACCTCCTCCCTCAGGAGTAGGAAATGTGGCATATGCTAGTTTATATCACTAAACCACAACAAAATGTTTTTATGATTACAATACTATATTCACTGATAATCAAACTTTAATTTGTTGATGAAATTCACATTTACTTTCTACTTAGGAAAAAATAGTGTGATCCTTTGGTGTGATCCATTGATGTGATCCTCTTAAAAACTCCTGTTGCTACTCCTGGAAGCTATTTAAATAGCCTGGAATGACTTTCCAGATTCCCTTCAACCCTGTGGTTCTCACCTAGCATATCCATTCTTAGAATAAATGTCATCACTGTATGCTCTTTCTATAGGAAAGTACTATCCTCTCAATTGGAAATGCTAGTAGAACCTTGAAATCCTTAAATCATGTCAACCTTTCTAAAATAACATTAAATACTAGGCTTTTTCTTTCTTTAACTTCAGAAAACTTACCAAATAATTTTGGAGAGAAATCCAAACTAAAATTGTGTTCAGGCTGAGCGCAGTGGCTCACACCTGTAATTCTAGCATTCTGGGAAGCCGAGGCAGGTAGATTGCTTGAGCTCAGGAGTTCAAGACCAGGCTGAGCAAGAGTGAGACCCCGTCTCTACTGAAAATAGAAAAATTAGCTGGGTGTCATGGCATGTGCCTGTAGTCCCAGCTACTCAGGAAGCTGACGCAGGAGGATCACTTGAGCCCAGGAAGTTGCAGTGAGCTACAATGATTCCACTGTACTCTACCCGTGGCCACAGAGCAAGACTCTGACTAAAAAAAATAAAAGTACATTAAAAAATTCATTAAAAGTACTGTAATGTAAAAATTCATTATAGGAGTGGGAGTTCACTCCTATAATCTCAGCACTTTGGGAGGTCAAGGTGGGAGGATCACTGGAGACCAGGAATTCAAGATCAGCCTGGGCAACATAGTGAGAACTTGTGCCTACCAAAAAAAAAAAAAAAAAAAAAAAAAAAATTCACTACCAACCACAAAATTTTAACAAAGTAAAAGCAAAAAGCATCTTTATATCCCCCAATTCCAAAGCACAAAGTTGGACAACCTTTTCCTTTTGGCCTATAATCAACATGCTTGGTTCTGAATGTTCAGAAGAATCCACGCAATCAGAACTTTGTACATGTCCCAGCTGGAATGATTGATCAAGAATCTAAGAAAAAAGCAATCAAAGGTTAAAGATCTAGGCATCCTGGGAAAAAGCAATTGATATGTGGCCAGTGTGGTTTGGGAAGCCTGCCCCAATCCTACTCAGATATCCAAAAACTGCCCTAGTTGATAAACTGATATCCCTATAGGATACCTCTTATATTCCCAGTGGACAAATTTAAGTAAATTAAATCTGAAAGGCATAAAAGAAACCACCACTACTGTAGCCCTTTCATTCTACTCCTCACTCTTTCAGAACAACAAAGTTAAAAGAGTTTATTCTTAAAATACAGTTTTAAGCAGAACTTAGCTGAAAGTCAAGGTTCTCTAGTGAGAGAAGTCCCTCTGTTAACACTGTCCCTCAGGTCTTTCCCTAAATTAAAAGTTGGGCTCCCTGGGCAATCCAAGGAATACCATCACACACCTCTCTTGCGACATCTAAAAGGTAAAATTCCTCATTTTATCCAAAGAACAAAAGAAATAAGGTAACTCTGATGTGAAACCCTTTCCTTAGCAGAAAATAATAGCACTTAACGAAAAGAACACAATCATATCTAGGATTTGAGGCCAGAAAAGTATGGTTGGTTGGTGTCAACATTGTTCTTCCTTTCAGGGCTTCAAGGTTTTATTTTCATTCTTAAACTCTTTAATGGGTATAAACTATTTGAAAACATCTCTAAGCATCTTTTGCTCTCCACCCACCTCACCCTGTCCTTGCACCCACCCTTCCACCTTAAATACTGATGAAGAATTTCAAAAACTCCCTATGTGTATTAGAAAAACTTAGTGAGTGACTTCACAATTGCTCCTCAAAATGTTTACAAGATCTTTAGATAATAAATAGTGTATGCTCAGAAAGATGAGGAAACATGGACCAAGAAGTCTAGACACAGATCAAGGGCCCTGGAAGACAGAGTCAGCCCTTAAGCAATATAGGCACCATGTCTCCCATGTTCACAGGGATAGCTCACAGGCACAGCCATCAGGGTTGGACAGCCTCCAAAAGCAGGCCCAACAAACTCCCATATGCCAGGGCCTGGCAGTATTCACCACTCTCACCACCATCCTTTGAAGAAAGTTCTAAGAGTTAAAGTTATTCCACAGGCTAGTAGGCAGATTTCCAAATGGCCTCAAGGGAAATGGAACTCTGCCAACAGTAAAGGCAACTCCCCAAACAGTGCAAACTCTGAGAGGATCAAGGGAAGGACTTTGATATATGTATGTATGGGTGGATAAAAGTGTTAAGTGATGAAACACCCAAAATGTAAATGCTCCACTTTTTACTTAAAATATAAACTACTCTACCTCATTGTTATTTATGCACAGATACAGAAATGTTCTGATTTTTTAAAGATTGGCTGTGATCTAAAGAAAACAGTTTATGTTTTACACACAGAAAATTTATTTGAGTAAAAGTTGTTACAGAACTAAAAAATATGTTCTCCACAACATCAAAGCTCATTAAAATATTTTAATATTAATATACATTTTCTTCTCTCAAAAATACACAAAGCCTTTAAATATTATATCAGTATTAAACAATAAAATCCTATGGAAATAAATATAAAATGTTTTACAACCTACATATTCAGAATACTTTCAACAAATTTTTCACTTGTATTTTTGGGGGGTATAGCACAGACTTTCAAGGAATGAAGATTGCTTCAGTTAGGACAGTCATTTTTGAAATTTCAGTTTTTCACAGCCTAGTATGTATGTAATCTTACTGTTGATGAAATAAAGAATTATAAAACTTTCCATCTCTTAGTAGTCTTGTAATGGAACAGAAAAATATCCTGTGTGTTGCATTTCTTCCAGGAATCAGCTATTATGAAAAACCATTAGGCTTGTTTCTTCTGTGAATGATTTCTTTTTTTTTTTTTTTTTTTTTTTTTTTTTTTTTTTTGAGACAGAGTCTCACTCTGTTGCCCAGGCTAGAGTGAGTGCCGTGGCGTCAGCTTAGCTCACAGCAACCTCAAACTCCTGAGCTCAAGCGATCCTCCTGTCTCAGCCTCCCGAGTAGCTGGGACTACAGGCATGCACCACCATGCCCGGCTAATTTTTTCTATATATATTTTTTAGCTGTCCATATAATGTCTTTCTATTTTTAGTAGAGATGGGGTCTCGCTCTTGCTCAGGCTGGTCTCGAACTCCTGAGCTCAAACGATCCGCCCACCTCGGCCTCCCAGAGTGCTAGGATTACAGGCGTGAGCCACCACGCCCGGCCTCTGTGAATGATTTCTGAATCCTTTCAATGCAGTCATCCCAAGTGTTAAATAACTGCCTACTCTATTTACCTAGGATGTGTACTTCTTGGACATGAGCTGATGATATGTAGACCTTCAAATTAATGGATGAGGTAGCTCAATCAATGTAATCACCAACACTTGAAGCGAAAGGAAAAGGAAGAAAACAAAATTTTTCCCATCAAGAAAATCCCACATCTTTGTGTGATCACTCATCACACAGCTTTGGAGAGAGAATAGGAAAGAAAAAATGAAGAGTAGATGATGAATACTGAAAGGTGAAAATGCCTCATCTAAATGTGGTTCTGTAACCAAAGCTCCCCAGTCCGGTCACCACAATTTCATTCACATTTCTATTTTCCAACTTTCTAAATTATACGAATCAATTCAACAGATATCACACACATGTATACAGTATACAGTATGGCACTGGGAACCAACTTAAAATTTTTATGAACTACACATAAATGTAAGGCACTTTCGCGGTTTATAAAAGTGAATGCCTCAAAGTTAGATATTTACCAAAAATGGAGAAATGTCCATATAAAAACTTACAGGAACCCTGAAAAACCAAGTAGGTATGAATCATTAGTGATCTTAGCCAACATTTTGAGAATCTTAGTGTGACTACAGAATGGAGATACAACAGATAAATAACTTTTTAAAATTACAGACTTCTATATAGCCATATCAGGATTCTAAAACTGCTCTCATAAAAACCTATCAGTTCTAAGTTCTTTTAGTTTCTCAACTACCGAAGACTAACGAGTAGGCAACAACTTAGAGTATATTGCTGTCTAGATTTAGTCATTCACCAAACCACATCAGTTATAAAGAGACTGAGAATAATAGAGGCTTTGAGTTTGTTTTACAAAGTTATTTCTTACAAATGTTATAGCTAAGATAGAATCTTACTCAAACTACTTAAAAATGTGAAATTTCATGTGTTTTCTTGAAATCAAGAATTTTTAATTTCCAAATACAAATATTGTTGCTCTAAATAACGTGAGCTTTTCTATGAATCTTCAAAATTAAAAGAACAAAACTTATACTACATTTTCTTGTCTAGGAGAGACAAAAAGTTTAGATTTTATAAAGCCAAAACCTGATTTAAGGGAATAACCAATATTTTATGCCATCTTTCCCCAAATTCTAAAAAAGTCAAATGTTCTCTAGATCATGGTTGGTACGGACAGGTCATTAAAGTGAGGGAGTCAGGACAGATACAACTGTATCTTGCCTCTTTATTCACACACACACAAAAAAGAGTATGAACTTTAATTTTTTAAAAATTATTACCTCTATGTTATATCATTTTAACAATTCAGTGATTATCTTTGACCTAAAAATGAGATTTTTTAAAAACTATTTTCTTAAAAGTAAAGAACACAATTAGTACATTCTTGTTGCTGACGTGGAGATTACAATGCATACCTAGCTCCTTTCATTATTTACAATTCAAATCTTTGTTGTACTTCATCCACAATCATTTCAGAAATTGCAATGGAAGAAGTGGCAGCAGGGGAAGGTGCATTTCTCACATGAAGAATGCGATTTCCGATATGCCCAACTCCTCCATCAAATACAAAATCTTCTACCAGATTTCCATCTCTGTCCAGAGCTTGGGCTCTTACTCCTGCTGGACCTCTGCAAAAGCAAGAGTGAAAGTCAACTGACCCAAAGACATAGGACACTTTACAAGTCAGTGGTTTTCAAAGTATTCTTAAAGCAAGGAAGTCTTTATTCTTCTAAATGTACAAGTATGTGGAAACACAATAGGTTTGTGTTTAGCCAGACTTTCAACTGCAGCCTGTCAAACCTGTATCATTAGCCTAGAACATAATGCTTATTATATAACACTATAACAAATGCTTATCAAATAAATACACAAATACATAAGTTATTTATAAAAGTCTGTTCTTTCCAAAAGTAAATAAATCCACACTTAATTAGAACAGATGCACTTTTTAAAATTTGTATTAATAGAATGAATTTATTATAAAAATCAATCAATGACAACAGAAGTCTCTTCTGATTAATACAAAACAACGAAGGCAGGGGTTATACATTTCAGTTGCAGTCCTATATTTATTTTTATATTTTGCTTTGATCATACACTATTAAAATCTATGGAGAAAAATATTTGCAAGTGGTAACAAGCTCTTGTTTTGTAGTTTGCTTTTATTTTTAAATAGTGTACCCTTCAATATCAGGATCACCTTCAACTAATTAAAGAGAGATGATAGGAAAAGTATAAAAATGATAAATTTTGCAGCATGTTACTATAATAAACCTTCATTATTTAAAGTTCTATTTTAGAACATTTGAGTTCACATATTAGATTTCTGGGTTTTTTTTTTTTAATAGTTAAAATTTACAGATGAAAGTTGAATCAAATGCTTTTGGAATCCAAAACATCTCTTTGAAACTGTTCAAGGAAGCCTAGAGTAAAAAAGTCTATCTTATATATACCACCAAGATTCAAGAAATCAGGCAACAATATTAAACATTTTTATTGATTCTGGGACAACTCAGATATAAGTACTTGCAGAAGATACAAAGAACAATATAAGGGTACTGCCCTCTAAGACCTTAGCCTGGCTAAAGAGAGAAAATAATAATAACAGCTCTTATTTACCAAGTGCTTACTCTGTGTTAAGAATTATCTCACTTAATCCTCAGGACAACTCTAGGAGGCTGATGCAGTTAATATTTAACAGCAAAAAAAAAAAAAAAAAAAAAAAAAAAAAGAAAAGAGAAAGAGATTAAGTAACTTGCCTGAAGAATCATATAGCCATATTATTCATTTATAGAGAGGTAAATAAGAATTATAAAAACAAGTGTGAAAGGCAGTATGATAAAGGTTAGTAATCTTCCCTATAGAATCCTTCAGGGAATCTGTACAGGAGATTTTTGAGCTGTAAGAATTTCCAAATAAGAATCAGATATATCACTTAGAATACAAAAAGACAGAACAAAGGGGACTGAAGTCTAAAATTTCTTAGGGTAAGGATATATCAGTTTATCAGCCAGTGTGTGGTCTATTTTGTGCATTCTTTATTTATAGCTTATCTCAACTCATCAAAGCAACATTTCTCCCCTCTTTTGTTAGAAAATGCTGACGTTGCTATTAAGAGTGTCTCCATGTTTGAGCTTTCCTGTCCCTCTCTTTGTATCTGGCAGAAAACCAACATGTTGGGGATACACAGTGGCATGACCAGCCACTGATGTTGAGTGTTCAATGTAAAACTTACCACTGTACTGAGGTTCTGTCAGCACATTCCCCTGGCTCCTTCTAAGCATACAGAAATTAATACTGATTAACCATAGTTAAAAATGTCTACACTTATTTCCTTTTTTTTTTTTTTTGAGACAGAGTCTTACTCTGTTGCCCGGGCTAGAGTGCCATGGTGTCAGCTACACTTATTTCTCTTACAAACACAAATTATGTTCTCAATGCCCCCTAAACTTTTGTCCAAGTGTTCAAAACCCTATAATCCAAACTAAAAAATACTCATAAAATGTTTTTCTTAGGATCTCACTTTAGTTTAAAGCAAAGTGGTTAGTAACATAAAATGTTTAAATTACCAAATTTTTCATATTTCCTTTTCACTACTTAAGGGAACTTCAGGGTTTTTCTTCTCAGGACTAGATATAGGTTTTCCCCTCAGAACAGCTCAAGGTAAGAATTCTCATTTGAAATCTCATGCATGCCTGTAGTCCCAGCTACTCGGGAGGCTGCCGCAGGAGGATCCCTTGAGCCCAGGAGTTTAAAGTTATAGGGAGCTATGAGCATGCCACTGTACTCCAGCCTGGATGACTGAGCAAGACTCCATCTCTTAAAAAGGGGAAAAAAAAAAAAATTGAAATCTCAGGTAAGACAAACCATTAATTGTCTTCAGGGCAAAGACAGTATCGACACTACTACTTCACCCCCATGTCTAGATTTGTGTCTTCAACTCAGTACATATTCAGTAAGGCTAGAAACTTTTAGCTTTTACTTTTAAATTTTTTAACTTCTAAACTTTTTTTTTAATAGACAGGGTCTCACTCTGTTACCCAGGCTGGCCTTGGACTCTTTAGCTTAAGTGATCTCCCACCTCATCCTCCTGAGGAGCTGGGACTGTAGGTGCCTGCCATCACACCTGGCTAACTTCTAATTCTTTTAACTTTTGTTTTTTGAGACAGAGTCTCACTCTGTTGCCCAGGCTAGAGTGCCATGGCATCAGCTTAGCTCACAGCAACCTCAAACTCCTGGGCTCAAGCGATCCTCCTGTCTCAGCCTCCCGAGTAGCTGGGACTACAGGCATTCACCACCATGCCCGGCTAATTTTTTCTATATATATTTTTAGTTGTCCATATAATTTCTTTCTAATTTTTTAGTAGAGATGGGGTCTTGCTCTTGCTCAGGCTGGTCTCGAACTCCCGAGCTCAAATGATCCGCCCGCCTCGGCCTCCCAGAGTGCTAGGATTACAGGCATGAGCCACCGCGCCTGGCCATCTTTTAACTTTTAATTCTATTTTAACAACGGAAATAATAACTGACTCAGCAAATTAATATCTGCAAATTCAGCTACATTTAATTTAGTATAATATATAGAGATCTGTAGCCATATATTTTGTTACATTTGTAGCTAAATTTAATGGGAATTTACATCCTAGATGCTTATGTATGTGCAGAAACAACAGGTGAATGTGTAACTAATTACATTGATGCATATCGGAGAAGTCCTGTATTGCATTATTGTCATATGGCAGCCGTTATACCATGGGCTAGGGAAACAGCTATGAAAAGTCACAACTAAGATCTTTGGCCAGTCCCAAATAGGACAATCTAGTATTTATAAAACTCTACTGCTAATCTAAATATACAAGTCCACATGAGCACATTTAAATTGGAAGTGGTGGTATGGAGAAAGTGAATAATTCCAACTTAATTTCCAAACACCAAAAAGGGGTATTCTTCTTAAATTTTTTTTATTATGGATACACAACAGTATCCCTCTCCCAAGAGAGGGATATTTTTGTTACTAATTTTCAACTTAACTGGATTATGAAAAGAGAATATGGTTTTGCTACAGCCAATTTTTGAATTTTATTGAGAACCTGGTTTAGAGTTTAGGATAATTTGAGCTTTTGTAAATATTATGTGAGGGCTTAAATAATACCAGTATTCTGTAATAGGGTTGGAGGGATTTGATCTACAGTGTTTTAATTGTGTTGTTCAAATCTTCTAACATTTTATCTGGTTAATCCATCTTTTATTGACAGACATATCTTAAAATCATCCACCACAATTGAGGATTTGTTTATTTCTGCTTGCAATTATATCCTATGGGAGGGGCTGGGTTGAGGGTGTGTCCCTCCACAGAGGTTTTATATTTGCTTCTATTACCACCCTGAGAGTGCTTTCATTTACTTGCTTAATGGAAAATTTTAAACATGTATAAAAGTAAAAAGAACAGTACAGTGAACTCCCATGTACACATTACCCAGTTTCAACAACTATCCATACACAGCCAATCTTACTTCATCTATATATCCCCACCCAACATCCACCTCTCTCCATTAGATTATTTTATTTTTTTTATTTTTTAAGAGAGTCTCACTATGTTGCCAAGGCTGGACTCGAACTCCTGGGCTCAAATGATCTTCCCACCTCAGCCTCTGAAGTAGCTGGGACTACAGGCATGCACCACTGTGCCCCACTGGATTATTTTACAGCAGACTCCAGATGGCATACCATTTCACTTCAGTGTCTATTTATTTTAAAAGGATTCTTAAATAATAACAGTAAACTAACTATTACTTAGTATCAACAATATTCAGTCCATGGTCAAATTGCCTTGATTTTCACTCTGTCTCTATTAGAATTTATTTAAAGTAAGAAAAGGAGGAAAAGGAAAGGGGTGAGGTGGGAGTGGGGGGGAGGGGAGGAGAGAGAGAGAGAAACAGTTGGTTTGAAGATTTGAACAAGTCTGGGTCCACTTTTTAAATTAATTTCTCAGTTTATGGTTCCTAAACCAAACTGGTAGTATAAATTCAAACTCTAAGCACTTGTGAAAGAGTCTAGATTTTTACGAAGATTCCTCCCATTCCTCACCCTCAAGACCAAGTCATACAAAATTCCTTGACACTTTCTGGTGCCACAGGGACTTTTTTCTAGACTTCCTTTTCACAGAGGGTATAGCCTTTTAAGAGTCCCTGGCTGTATGCTGGGGTCTTGGTTCCAACTTTCTACCTTGTATAGACCCAAGGCCTCTTTTCCAGCACTTGAGTGGCAATTAAAAACAAGTCCCTAATATTCTATATCTTGTTTTGTGTGATGGAGATGAGTTTATACAATTGTCAAAATTTATTGAGCACTTAAGGTCTGCATATTTTATTGTAGGTGAGTCACACATGAATTACAAATAAAACTTGGGCCCCTCAATTATTAAAATCTGCTAGCAGATCATCTCTACCTCCAGGCCAGCATCAGCACCAACTCCTCTTAGTACATGAGTTTTCAATTTGCTCTTTGTTTTTTGCTCCTTAGATGTACCTTACATTCCTGCAGTCTCAGCTATATGTATTTCAAGGATGTTTACTGTATTTCTCCAGACTCTTAGTATTTTGTAGTGTGAGAGTTACCAAATTCTCTATGGTGGTTCTCACACAAGAGAGATTTTGCCCCCTAGAGGACATTTGACAATGTCTGGAGACATTTTGGGTTGTCACAACTAGGAGAATGGGTAGCGGCCAGGGATAATGTTTAACATCCTGCAATGAACTGGACAGTCCCCCACAACAAAGAATTATTTGGCCCAAAATGTCAATAGCACCAAGGCTGAGAAACTCTAATATAGATCCTCCTAACCCATTACAACTTTGCTGGACAAATGTTTTGCTTTTGCCTTTGCATTTCACATTGACATAGCCTAGTTATCACTAGTTATGAAAACATCTTGCCCGAAAGTTTACTCTAGAATTCCCCAAAGAAGATATTTTCCAAAATGAAATGTGGGGAAAAGGGAGGATTGTGACCCCCATGTCTTCCTCTTTTATATCCTTACATGCTAACAGATACAAACTGCAGTTAGATTAACACATCAAAATTAATCACAGAATAAATTAAAGGAGTATAGAGTTAAAATTAAAAGCCTTAGAGACTATCATTTAACAGTGAGAAGTTTGTATACTAATGCATATATTTGATAGATTTTAACTTTACGTTATAATCTAATGTTCACCAGCAAATTATTGCCTAAAATGCTCTGGCTAGGCTATGAGAAGTCAAGCTAGATGTCCTGTAGTGGTTAATGAAACTTAAGGACACCATCCTGAGCAACACACCCCACTGAAAGGATTGCTTCAATTATCTTTTACTATCTAGAACTGCTTGATATGTTTCTGCTGCAATACTGATAATACGGTTTTAATACACTGGTTGCAAGGCAAATGAGATAAGACAGGACTTGGGCTTCAAGCTGTGGAAAAGTCTATTGATTTTATTATTACTGAATATTAATATTTCAGGCATATAATAAATTATAGAGAATAACATACTGACTACTCATTTTCTTACCAACCAGCTTAAGAAATAAAGCATTACCCCATAAGATGGAAGCCCCTGTGGAACTCTCGGGATCCTGTTCCCTTCCCTCCTCAGAGGTAACCACTCTCCTGAATTAGGTGTTTATCACTCCCATGCTTGTTTTCATTTTCACATTAGATGTACAATCCATAAACAATATTTGGTATTATTATGGCTATTTTTAAACTTATATAAATGGTATCAAACATATCTTCTGCATCTTCCTTTCTGTTATCGATAATTTCCTGCATTTAATAGCTACAGGAATCAAGAGAAGGAACAAATGGAATTGCTGAATGTATTCAGGTTCTCTGTCTCTAAAGAGAAAATCATCTGTGATTAGGTTGAATTTGTCCCCAAATGCACATGCCTACTGTGCTGTGCCATTTTCTGCTATATGCCAGTGAAACTGGTAACTGAAATTCACACCCTTATACCCAGAGAGAGTAGTCACTAATACCCATAAGCCCGAAGTCCAGTTCTACCATATGAAATCCAGTTGTCTAATAGTTTTCCTTAGGCTTCTGTGAAAGGATGCTAATGGAATACAGGCAGTGAATTCATTGCAACTGTTTCTACACAGATTCACTATGCCCACCTACTGTGTCTTCCAAGGAATATTAATAGCAGTAATAGAGACCAGATTTGACCAATCTATTTTCAGATATACAACCTCACAAGTCTGTTAAAGTAGACCACTGAAAACATAAAAGCCTTTATAAGAAAGGAAATAATGTCTAGATATTTTTATCCCTTTCATTTCGGAAGGTGAATAGAGGGGTGAAGGAGATAACAGTAAAAGCATTAGCTGGCTTTTCATAGTTCTTCTAAGGATTCAAAGAGGCTGGTCTTAGAATGATACATTAGAGTAAGATTTAAACCAGGACACTCCCCTAAGGGAGACAGCTGACGTTAATGCTCTCTTCCCAGATACACAGTCAAGCCTGCTGACATTTTATAGCAGGCTAGTTCAGCAGCTGTTACAGAGAAGGCAGATATTTAGTGCTCTGAGGATTCATGGGAGGATGGATTGTAAATGCAGGATGAGTACCTCAAAGTATACTACTGACTAGTCCTAACAAATGGCCTGTTCATGGAAAAAGGTGAACACTAAAAAAGAGGGAAAAGATAGGCTTGGATAGTATTTAGGATAATCTACAAATCAAGTCCAGGAAATCTTTTATCTCCAAGAAAAAAAGATGTAAGTTTACCCTTACATAGCCCCATACCCTATAGCGAGGACTTAGATCAATTATTACCACTGTTTCCTACCTCTGTCCTGCAAGAGTCCCTGAGGGGAAGAGGGACTGAGAAAGAACAAAAGTAGTAGAGAGAAAGCAAGGAAAGATGTCACATCTAGGAGTGTATTTCTAAAAGGTTTTAAGAATCAATCAAAATATAATGTTTTAATGTGTTTATTCCCTAATTAGTTAACACAGTGATCAATCATCTTATAATTAAAGCCAAAATCACAAAAATGGTGAGGGATATTTTGAAAACTTCAGGCAAAATGTTTTTATCATGAGTGACAGCTAGACACAAAGGTTACGGAGGCATCACAATACAGCTGCAATGGTTATTTCAGTTTAGAGCTGCAAGGTGGTCTAGATAATTACAAATGGACCAGCACTAAAGGCCATGATACAGCAACGGCCTTCTTTTGGGAAAGAGGGAGCAAATAAAGATTCAGGTGACACGCTGATTGACTGTGAAAGTGTGTTTACTAATCACCAAGTCAGACTCATTGACTATGAAAGTGTGTCTACTAATCACCAAGTCAGACTCACCACTCAAGTTCACCTAGGTCAGGACTGTATTTACAATCCTTATCATTTTTTCTTACCTAAGTATATCACCGATGGTGATTTCAGGGATGAATTTTTGAAGGTACTTCACTGTTGCACCAAGAAAACAGGCTTTATATATTTCATTAACTCCATAGGAGAAATTCTGGGACACCAGTTTAATTAAGCCACTGAAAACAGAGACAAAAATCTTTATCAGAGAAAGGAATTCTTTATTACTATAAAACACCTTTACACCTATTGGATTTTTTTTGTGTGTGTGTGTGTGGCATCAGAGAAATATTGGCAAAGTCAGAAAAAGTACAAATTAAAAGCAAATCAACTTTTGACCAATATCAAAAGCAAATGTCATCGACTCAAGAGGTAAACATCTTCCAAACTCAAATTCCCAAGGAATACTTGTTTCAAACTGGGATTCTATAAAGCCTGCCAACATCAAGGTTTTCTAATGCAAATATTACATGCTTCCAACATGCCTAAAAGGCATTAACAGACCTTTTCTTTTTGTGGGGGACAGGGTCTCACACTGTCTCCCAGGCTAAAGTGCAGTGGGTATAATCACAGCTCACTGTGGCCTCAACTTCCTGGGCTCAAGGAATCCTCCTCAGCCTCCCGAGTTGCTGGACGCATTAATAGATATTTCAATCAGGGCATGAAACAAGTCTACCATACTTTTCTTTAGTCAACCATAGGTAAGATATTTTAGTTGTGATTCTCAAGTGAGACTCTGCAGAGCCTATGAATGTATGTAATTTTACATGTACACACATGCTGGGAAGCCCCATCCCAAACTTTCTGTTTCAGAATCTGTGGAAGATGAAACCCAAGTATAGCTTATGATGATTTTGACACGAAACCCTCTGGAGAGGAACATTGCTAAAACTACCAAACAAAATACATCATTATTTTTTTTTATAATAGTAAAAAATGTGCATCCCAGGTCAACACAATCGTACCGTTAGTTTACAAAAAAAAAAAAAAAAAAAAACAAACCCACAAAAAACTTGGGTCATCAGTCATTTCTCCAGCGACTTACAAGATGATAGTGACTGGCTTATAATGATCTTATCAAAGTAAGCCATCTACTGATTTTGAGAGAACCTCCTTTTCGTTTTCAAACTCAGTTAGGTTAACAATGTAAGATTTGGATTGCCAGATGTGTGAATGGCTCTTGGCCTTACCTTATTTTTAACCAAGACATCACTCTGGCTCATCGGAATTTTCTTGAAGTAGTTAAAACATTATGCTTATTCCACAAAACTCTTAATTTGAATTAATAGTTTTTCAGCTCTTTTAGAATTTGTCTAGTGGGTTTTCTGGTTTTCACTGGAAGACCCAAAAATAACAAATAAAAATAAATAAATTTGGATTAATAAAAACTCAATATAACAATCATAAATATGAGGATTCACTCAGTAAGTAGAATACCAAGAAAGACAAAATTTCCCACATTAAAATTATAAGCAAGGCTGGGTGTGGTAGCTCATGCCTGTAGTCCTAGCACTTTGGTAGGCCGAAACAGGAGGTTTGCTTGAGGCCAGGAGTTCAAGACCAGCCTGAGCAAGAGCAAGACCCATCTCTACAAAAAACAGAAAAAATTAGCCATGCATGGTGGAGCACACCTGTAGTTCCAGCTACTCAGGAGGCTGAGGCAGGGGGGGAACACTTGAGCCCAGGAGTTTGAGGTTG
Source organism: Eulemur rufifrons (assembly GCF_041146395.1). Lineage (NCBI taxonomy): Eukaryota > Metazoa > Chordata > Mammalia > Primates > Lemuridae > Eulemur > Eulemur rufifrons. Next base: position 81,514,557 of record NC_090984.1, read on the forward strand.
TAGTGAGCTATGATGACACCACCGCACTCTAGCCTCAGCAACAGAGTGAGACTCTGTCTCAAAAAAAAAAAGCACATCCTGTAGGAGCTGGATTTTGTGGGGCAAATAAATAAATAAAAATGTAAGCACATAAAATAATTTTTTAAAGTAAATAAAGTTGTTACCTATTTATAATTATATCCATAACATCTCTGGCATTGAAGTCAAAGGGTCTGTAACCTTCCCGCTTAAAGGCAAGAACTGCATTAGGCCCTAGCCAAATATTGCCATCCATCCTTGGTGTGAAGTGAACTCCTAGGAAAGGAAACCGGCTATCTGGGACCTATGGATGTAACACAGCAAAGAACTATTAGCCCCATCTCTCATTTCATTTTATTATAGATGCAAACATTTAATTGGTAATATAAAACACTTTCTTCTCATATATATAATTTACACTGTGAGTTGTACACAGATATACTTTTCTATTAACAAGTTTCTGCTTAGAAATGCCACACAAGGCCGGGCGCGGTGGCTCACGCCTGTAATCCTAGCACTCTGGGAGGCCGAGGTGGGCGGATCGTTTGAGCTCAGGAGTTCGAGACCAGCCTGAGCAAGAGCGAGACCCCACCTCTACTAAAAATAGAAAGAAATTATATGGACAGCTAAAAATATATATAGAAAAAATTAGCCGGGCATGGTGGCACATGCCTGTAGTCCCAGCTACTCAGGAGGCTGAGACAGGAGGATCGCTTGAGCTCAGGAGTTTGAGGTTGCTGTGAGCTAGGCTGACGCCACGGCACTCACTCTAGCCTGGGCAACAGAGTGAGACTCTGTCTCAAAAAAAAAAAAAGAAATGCCACACAAGAAACACTGATGCTGTGGATGCTTGGACACTAATACACACTGTCCCAACTATCCATTTTTCTGGGTAAAGAAAAAAAATGATGAACTGTCTTATTTCAGGTTATTCTCTCTCTCTCTCTCTCTCTCTCTCTATCCTATAACAAGGGATGTCTGTGACTGGCAAGTAACATGAGAACTGCCATAAAAAAACACCCATTCATAGCACAGGCTTTTGCAAAATGGGCAAGTATAAGGTTGAAACACATGAAATTCATGTTTTAGCAAGGTAAAAAGATCAAATAGCTGAATATTGACTATTTCACTGGTTTAACCTCATATATTTTAAGACATTTCATTCATTTCCAGGGTAGTTCCAGACAGAAGAACGAACTCTTCATTTAGACACTTCTGCCTTGTACTCCCTGAAACTACAGAATGGCCACATCCCTTGTCTGCACCCATAGACAGTGAATGAGAAAGAGGGTTGGGTATCTGGGAATTTCATCTGGGAAAGCTTTCTTATGAGTGCTCCCTCCCATGGAGAGGAGGAAGAATCTGGTTAAGAAACCTTAATATACTTCCCATGGTACACTCATGCTTTCTGGAGACATGTACATGTGGGCAATTAATTATAATTTAATAACTATGATATAAAGATTTAGGGATTTAAACATAAGAGAAACAGATGAAATGCTTACATAAACAGCCCTTCAAAATGTCTCTTATTTTTGACCCAGGTAAAAGTTTTTGTTTTCATTCCCTTTATGCCCATAACCAGCTTGAGAAGAGTGAGAAGGCAGAAGCCTCATTACCTACCGGATAAATATTTCCTTTTACAAGATAGCATTTTTCTGGCTTCAATAGCAGGTAATCTCCCCGGAATGGTACAATCTGAGGATCAGGACTGCAGCCACTCAACTCTGAAATTCTGTCTGAGTAAAGTCCTGCACATGTCACAACATACTGACATCGAATTTCCTCTCCCTAGCGCAAAATAAAAGAACAGTGATTTGTACAAAGGAATAGAATAGGTCAAGAGAGGAAAAACAGATAATAGAAAAGGGAAAAAAAGTACAGAAATTGACTTTTTTTTTTTTTTTTTAAGAGACAGGTTCTCACTCTGTCACCCAGTGGCAAGATCATGGCTCACTGTAACCTTGAACTCTTGGGCTCAAGTGATCTGCCTGCCTCAGCCTCCCAAGTAGCTGGGACTACAGCTGTACGCCACCACACCTGGCTAAGTTTTTTTTTTTTTGAAACAGGGTCTCATTGTGTTGCCCAGGCTGGTCTTGAACTCCTGGGTTCAGGCAATCCTTCCACCTCAGCCTCCTAAAGTGCTGGGATTATAGGTGTGAGTCACCTCACCTGGCCAGAAATGGACTTTGTTTTAAAAGAGGAAATCCAGCGCAGGTATTAACAAAAGAAATTCTTCAGCATTTAGGTGGCAGCTAGAGACTTAGGGTATTGGCATGCAGGAGGATGTCACCTTAAATTTTATACTTTAAATTAGAGATAATAATTAGACCTAGCAAGGATACTTAATAAGCTATGCACACATACACAGACCAGCCTATTTTATTAGGACCTACCAGGGAGCTTCTCAACTATTTGTTGTAGGAAGAAGCAAATTTCGTTTAGATGGCCTCCACCAATTTGGGCACCTCTGTATTGCAGACAGCTTCTCCTGTTTTATCTGAGTAATTACCCTATTATTCTTTTGTTACTTTATACGCAATACCCCTGCTCAATCCAACTCTAACCTACCTACCAACCAATTTCTCCTTCCTCCTGATCAACATCTACTTTGCAACTAAGGCTACTTTAAAAATCTCATTCATTCAATTCACATTTATTGAGAGCACACACTGCAGTGAAGGCTTGCTCTGGTGACTGGGAGGCTGCTAATGTTAGGCTATTGTGATTTGCCACAAATATTTTGTGATTATCATCTGCATGTTTTTTAGCTTCACCCTGCCAAGTTTAGCAAATTTGCCACCCTATTCCTAAATCATCTAACCCCCACTGACTACCATACTCTACTTACCATCTCTTTACTTCTTACAGAGTAAACCACTAGCAACTCCTTGTTCTTATTTAGATTTTTTTCCCAGCCTCGGAGTTCTCATCTGTCTTAACATTTTCTTTCTTTCAAGTTCTCACTGATTCAGCCTTATTCTACTGAACTATATTTTCATCTCTATATGCATCCCATTTTTGCCCTTGCTGGACAGTTAAGCCTCTTTTCAAGAGTTATACATGTCACATTTTAGACAAAAATCAGATCAAACTTCTCCATAGTGAAGTCAAATTAGTTAGACTAAACCATGATAGTTTAAAGACCTTTGAAATCAAAAGGGCTATATCAGCAACAACAGAAAAATGCCTTCGTCTAAATAGGTTAATATCATTTCTGTTTATCTAGAGTTATATACCAGAAGTATAAGAGATATTTTTATGTGATATAAATTTACTAGTTCCTACTTAAAAGGTCAGCAGTTCTTTTGTTCCTGGAACATAAAATGCAGTTAGGCTTTATGATAGATGTAAAGATAACAACGGAATTTGTAGAATGGTGCCAGCATGCAATAAGCTAATAGTTCTCTTTAAAAAACTCAAGCAATAATTCCAAAGAAAGAAATTACTAAAAACTATCACAGGTCTTTGAAATCCTTTTATGCTACACATGAAAAACTAATTAAATTCAGTAACATATTAATTTTACTTCCAAACTGAAATTTAAGTAAACATTGAATGATAGATTTGTTCAAACATAAACTTCTTTTAAAACAAAAACAAAAGCCATGCATCTCTATTGCTCTTTCATAAGTGAAACATTTTGTCCCCCATAGCCAATGTATAAATCTTTATTGAGTAAATCCTCTCCCCAAAAGTTTATTTTAAAAATTCCTTTTCTGACAGGCATGGTGGCTCATGCCTATAATCCTAGCACTCTGGAAGGCCAAGGCAGGAGGATTGCTTGAGCCCAGTAGTTCAAGAACAGCGTGGGCAACATAGCGAGACCCCATCTCCACAAAAAAATAAAAAATAAAACAATACCAGGTGTGGTGACATGCCCCTGTAGTCTTAGCTGGGTGGGAGGATAACTTGAGCCCAGGTGTTCAATGCTACAGTGAGCTATGATTGCACCACTGTACTCCAGCCTGGGAGACAGAGCAAGACTAGTTTCTTAGGGGAAAAAAATTCCTTTTCTTTTATTAATATACCTCTCATAAAACCATTTCAATATAAACAGACCTAAAAATTTTAATTTGTACCCCAAAACTATACTAAATGAAAATGCTGAAATAAAAAGCAACAGTTATAGTAACTACGGGGAAAATATATATCCATTAGTATGCGATAGGCCACTGCATATCTTCCATCACATGATGCCATACTCTAGTTCCTTAGATAAGGGTGAGCACAGAAACAGATTTTTATCCTTTGCATGGAAACCCTGGTTGCTCTGCCACTTGGATCACATACTCAGCAGATCTGATGGTAACTGAAGTGTCTGTGGCAGATAGTGATGTTTTTATAGAAACTTTGGCAGGCCCCTAAGGGAAATCATAGCAAAAAACTTTAGGATTTTGGAGGAAAGTTATACCACCCTCTGCAGATCACTATCTTCCTTTTGAGAAAGTGCTTCTGGCTTTGAGTGAACACCACAGGTCACTAAGTTACCCTATGAAGAACCCATTATTAACTGGATATTGTCTGACTCACCAAGCCACAAAATTGGGTGTATACAGCAGCACTCCGTTATCAAGAGGAAGTAGGGTTGTACAGGTCCTGCAGGCACACATTAGTTGCAGAGGACAGTGGCTCAAATTCCCACAACCCCTAGTCTTGCTAAACTGCCTCTTTCCTCTCAATCTGCCCCTAATGGCCCCCACAGGGAGTTCTCTATGACCAGCTGACCGAGGAAGAAAAAAATACAGGCTTTGTTTACAAATGTTCCACACAACAGTCTGGCACCACTCAAAAGTGAACAGCTACAGCACCAGACACCCACTCAGAAGTGGTCCTAAAGGACTGTGGTGAAGGGAAAACCTTCCAGTGGGCAGATCTTTAAACATCACACCTGATGGTTTATCTTACCTAGAAGGAAAGATGGCCAGAGGTATGGCTCTACACTGCTTCATGTTCAATAACTAATGGTTTAGGCCGGGCGCGGTGGCTCACACCTGTAATCCTAGCACTCTGGGAGGCCAAGGCGGGTGGATTGTTTGAGCTCAGGAGTTTGAGACCAGCCTGAGCAAGAGCGAGACCCCGTCTCTACTAAAAAAAAATAGAAAGAAATTATATGGACAGCTAATAATATATATAGAAAAATTAGCTGGGCATGGTGGCGCATGCCTGTAGTCCCAGCTGCTCAGGAGGCTGAGGCAGGAAGATTGCTTAAGCCCAGGAGTTTGAGGTTAGTGAGCTAGGCTAACGCCACAGCACTCTAGCCAGGCAACAGAGTGAGACTCTATCTCAGAAAAATAAATAAATAAGAATAAAAAATAAAAAAAATAAAAAAAAAATAACTTAATAGTTTGGCTGGATGGTCGGGAAAAGGAGCTCTGGGAAAAAGGTATGTGAATGGACCACTCCAAACAGGCTCACAGGGTAAAAATATTTGAGTTCCATATAAATGCTCACAGAAGACTAATTTTGGCCAAGGAAGATTTTAATAATCAGTAGACAAAGATGACTTGCTCTATGGATGTTAGTTAGCCTCTTTTCCTAGCACCCTGTTTTTACCTCATAGTATCATGAACTAAACAGTTAGGGGAAGGGATAATCTTTTCAATAAATGGCACTGGGAAAACTGGATATCCACATGCAAAAGAATGAAATTGGATCCCTGTCTTATACCACTTACAAAAACTAACTTGAAATGGATTAAGAGACAACCTAAGGAATAGTAGAAAATATCTGCAAACCATACACCTGATAAGAGGTTAACATCCAAAATATTAAATATATAAGGAACTCATACAACTCAATAGCAAAAGAATAAATGAACTGATTTAAAAATGGGCAAAGGACCTGAATAGAAATTTTTTCAAAGACATACAAATGTACAGCACAGTGACTATAGTTAAGAATACTGTAAGGTATACTTGAAATTTGCTAAGAGAACAGATCTTAGGTGTTCTCATCACACACACAAAAAAATAGTAACTATGTGAGGTGACGGATGTGTTAACTAACTTGATTGTGGTAATCATTTCACAATGTATTATCAAAGCATCACATTATATACCTTTTAAATATACACAACTTTGCTTGTCAATTATGCCTGAATAAAGCTGAAAAAAAATAATATGGTGGCAAGGATGGAGGTGATGCATGGCCTCAGCAACAAGATCTTACTCACCAAGGCTGATCTGTCTACAGCCACAGCTGAGTGCTCAATCTGCCAACAGTAGAGACCAAGATAGCAACTTATATGGTCCCTGGACTCCTTCCATCATAGAAAAGGCAGCACTTAGTTCTTACTGGAATAGACACTTGCTCTGGATATAAATTTGTCTTCCCTGCCCACAATGCTTCTGCCGAAACCACCGTCTATGAACTTATATGATGCCATATTCACCCTCACAGTATTTTATACAGAAGGATTACTTCTGATCAGTGAACTTATTTTGCAGCAAATGAAATGCAGCAATTGGCTCACGCTCATGGAATTCACTGATTTTACCATTTTCCCCATCATCCTGAAGCCACTGGGTGAAAGAAACTGGAATGGACCTTAGGAGATTCAGTAACAGCACTAGCCAGCAGGCAACACCTTGCAGAGCCAAGGCAATGTCCCCCAGGATACTCTATGTGCTCTAAATCAGTGACTAATATTGTTATTTTTTTCTCCCAGAGCCAGGATTCACAGGTGTAGAAATCAAGAGGCAGAAATGGGAGTAGCCCTTTACTATTACCCCATTGATCCACTAAGTGAAATTTTTGTTTTCTATCCCTATAATTTTGGTCTCTGATGATCTAGAGGTCTTAGTTCCCAAAGAGAGAAATACTTCCATTAGAGAATAAGCAACTTGAAGTTGATATTGCCATACCTGGCCACTTTGGGTTCCCCATGCCAGTGAATCAGTGGGCAAAGAGGGGACTGCAGTACTGAATGGGGTAACTGATCCTGACTCTCAATGAAATAGAGTTGCTCCCACACAGGACTTGGGGATGACAAAGAGAATGTCTGCAATACACATTCCCTGGGGCACCTCTTAGAATTCCCATGTATTGTTATAAAATTTATTGGAAACTACTACAACCCAAAATAGACAGGGCTGCTAATGACACAGATACTTCAGGAACAAAGTTTGGGCTACCTCACCCAACTAGAAACCATGACCAGCTGACATACTTGCCAAAGGCAAAAGCATATGGAATGGATAGTAGAGAAATACAATTATAAATATCAGCTATGACCACATGACTACTTACAGGAATGGGGGATGTTACAGTTATGAGTATTTCTTCCTTACTTTGAAATAAATATATTTATCTATGTATTATCCAATTCTTCCTTTATCCCCATTGTTATACACTGAATTGTATCCCCCTAAAATTCTTATGTTGAGGCCCTAACCCCCAATGTGACTGTTTTTAGATATAGGGCCTTTAGGGAGATAATTAAGGTTAAATGAGGTCATAAGGGTGGGGCCTAAATCAACAGGACTGGTGTCCTTATAAGAGGAAGACACCGAAGTCACTCTCTTTCTGGGCACACACACAGAAGGGGCCATGTGAGGACACAGTGAGAAGGTGGCCACTTAGAAGCCAGACAGAGATCTCACCAGAAACCACCCTACCAACACCTTGATCTTGGACTTCTAGCCTCCAGAACTGTGAGAAAATAAATTTCTAATGTTTAGGTGGCCCACTTTGTGGTATTTTGTTACAGCAGCCTGAGAAGACTAATACACTTATCTCTAACATTCCCCCATTATCTAACACAGTTTCTGAACCTCAGTACTATCGACATTTGGAGCTGGACACTCTCTGTTTTGAGGGCCTGTTCCCCACATTAAAGGACATTTAGCAGTATCCCTGGCCTCTACCCACTAAATGCCAGTAGCACCGCCCCTCCCCTTCTCCCAGCTGTGACAAACAAAAATGTCTCCAGACATTGCTGAATGTCCCCTGCAAACAAAATCACTTCCGGTTGAGAACAATTAATCTAATATAAGATGCTTAAAGAGTGGTTAACCTTATCTCAGTATTTAAGTTACAGGATCTCAAAGGGAGAGTGTGACTAGCTAGAAAGAATGAACATCACTCAAAGATGGATAATGTAGACTCTGCATCTTTTTTGAACAGAGTTAGCTTGTCTTTGGTTTTATGAGGGATAGTTACATCTTATTAAGTGGAAGCACAATTTTACTACTGTCTTTATTTGTAAGCTAAATATGGTTATAAGGGGAGTGTGTGGATGTCAAGTTGACAAGGGGGTTCTACAGGGGATTGTACTGTGTCAATTTGGTTAAGCTGGGAACTGTGCTTGACAGGATCCTTCTCTGCATGGTTTCAACTTAAAGTTGACCAGAACAGGAACTGCATATGACTTGCAGGCAGAAGTAAAACAGCAGCCACTATTCTCTGAAGGGCATCCCAATTCAGTGTTGTGACAGACAGACACCCACTGCCTGGTGAATTCCAGCTCCATATCCAGCTGTTTCCCAACCACTGATCCACCAACTCCCTTCTGAACCTCTGCTTCCTCAGATCCTTTCACAGTTGTGTAAAGCCTAATTCCTATAATAAATCCTGTAGCATTCATTAATGACCCTACTCCCCTGCATAAACCCTGATGATGCAGTAGATATATGGGGAATCCAATGCTTCTGTGCCATTCAATGTTTCTTGCTTTCGGACTACGTGAAGATGAAGGAGAGCAGTCCATTTCCCTCTGCACAATCTTCATACCCCCTCACCACAAAGTCTTCTGATTAGTAGAGAGTCAATGGAGATTAGTAGGCAGAGGGATAAAATATCTATCAGTTTTACTTTAAAATTAAACACTCCAAGTGCCTATAATCCTATTCTTTGCCACCACAGTCACTTTATATAGACATTCCCAACTTGAAACCCTTCTTAGAATGAAAGCTGTTAAATTGCTCTAAAAGAATTTCTCTCAGAATTACTTTTACATTAGATACATTTCATTCAATGACTTAAAATACAGCACTGTGAGTTAATTCAACTTTTTAGGAAGGAGGAGGGGATGAAAGTAAACAACGGTTTTGCTTAAGAATCTTTACCTTTGTATTCTTTATAACAATCGGATATTTCATTCCTGGAAAAAAAAAAAAAGAATTAGTAAAAGATTTATTTTTAGCAAAAGAAGACCAACATTATTTGAACTATTATACTAGTAACAAACTTAAATTACCTTCTCTGCCATAACCATGATTGCACCCCACTTTTCATTCTGAAGCTTTTTACCAAGTAAAAAGATAAAACTAGTTCATACTTGACGATATATAAAACTCTAGCATGTTTCTAGCTTGTTTTATTTTAACTCATCTAATCTATGCTTATAAACCATTTCCCACCTCAGCTCCAACACAGACAGTCCCAGTTTTTCTCTGAACTATAATCCTGAAAATCATGCTGTACAATGGATTATCATAAATCAGCATATATTTTCCCATAGGACTAAAGCTATGATATGAGAAACTTACGTCCAACCTACCTGATTCCTTATAGGTTCTAGGTTGTTTAGAGAAGTAAGAGTTATCACAACACAGAAACTTCTTATAATAAACTGACCATTTATAAAATTAGTTCCCACTCAGATACATGGGATTTCAAAGTCTTATAAAGCATATGTATAGCAAATGAAGAATACAATCTACCTGTAACGTACATTTGATTTATTATGCTACCTACCTATAACAAACTTAATTATTTAAAAATTTTGCTTATTATCTTAGAATTCAGAAGGACACTGGGAGTGATTCAGATGGCCTAGATGTCCTTAAAAACTTGTCAAGGAAGAAAGAACAGAGCACTACTTCTTTTCTCCTTCAAATTTCCCAATAGCAAATAGAAGGCTTACAAATCTTTCATTCAGTTAAAATAAAAATTGATGTCTTCAGAGCAAAACAAAACAAACTCTAAGTATAGTCTTAAATGTGGAGGGGAAGGTAGTTCAGAATGGCTGAGCCATTTTATGACCTTGGGCTATCATTCTAAAACTCCGTGTATCTAAGAATCACTAAAGACTTATTTCAAGACAATTTGATTCAGTAAATCTGAGTGATGCTACAATCTGCACTTTTAACAAGCATTGCCAAGGGATTCTGACTCTAACCTACAGGGTAGGAAAGTGTTTGGGGGCTAATTTTCCATAAACAGCCTTGCTAGATTTTAGTACCAGTCAGAAGTGTCTGATCAGTGCCTAGTTCTACTGCACAAGACCTTCCAGAGTCCCGGTTCTCTCACGTTCAGTCTCACCCTTGTCCCTTCTGTACCCATCTCTGGTTCTGTACCCTACTCTAGCCTCTCTCCTAGTGGCCCTCCCACCAACACTACCCCAGACAAAAACAATCCCAAGTTTTTTTTAACAAGTCAGTACAAGTACAGTCATCCCTCGGTATCCATAGAGGATTGGTTCTAAGAACTCCAAGGATACCCAAATCCATAGATGCTCAAGTCCCTTATATAAAATGGCACAGTGTTTGCATATAATCTATGCACATTCTCCATATACTTTAAATCATCTCTAGATTACTTATAATGTAAATGCTATGTAAACAGCTGTTATACTGTATTTCTTAAATTTGTATTATTTATTGTTGTACTATTATTTTTTATTGGGGTTTTTCTCTGAATATTTTCAATGCTGGGATGGTTGCATCCACAGATGGGGAATCAATAGATACAGAGGGCTGACTGTACTCAATAGAAAAGACAAGGATGGCTTACCATCTTTACTGCTAGAAGGGCTTTCTTTAGCCATTTCAATATCTTTTACTTCAAAACTGGTCAAGACAGAGCCACCTGCTTCTTGAAAATCCTGGGCAAATGACAAAGCCACCTGCCGATAGTCCACAATGCCAGTATATGGACAATCAATAGCCATTAGACCCTGGGACAGAATTATGAAAAAATATACAACATATATATATAATGTCTCTAACAGATAAAAAACATTAAAAATAGGTAAATAAGAAAATCTCTATAATCAGGAAACAATTTTCTCCCTTAGAGGAGTTAATTTGCCAGGTTCTCCCAGCTGCTACTCCATTTATTTATCCCTCACCATATCTGATTCATATCTGACTCTGAGTCAGATTCTATATCATCAAACAAGTATGTTTTAAATATGCTCTACTGAGATTTTCCCAGTAGTATATCACATGTCACGCACATTCAGTGAGAACTCAGAGTTGTTCTAGCTATTCACAATGTTCGCAGAGCATTGTTTTGATTTGCTGCAGACCTTATATCTTATATTCCAGACTACAAATATGGAATGGAGATTTCAATGTGGTTAACTCAAACTTTTTCTTCAGATAATACAAGAAATTAACAGCCTAGTTCATTTTTGTTTGTTTGTTTGTTTCTATTTTTGTCCTTCAAGACAAGTTCAAACTCTGTAGATGAATGAACTATAACCTAAGCTTATTTTATTTTTTGGAATGAATGTTGAAAACGCCATTAGCCTTTTCTAATTCTGAAGAAAAGGATAAGAGTAGAATTTCACACACTAAATATGGACTACATTTTAGTGATCCTTGTCAACAGCACCATTTTCTGTTTCCTTATTGTATATATGAGTATATCAGTTCTCCCAATCAACTTCCCCTAAGAGGGTAGCCTGGTTTCTAGGATAACTAACATCCAGAAGCTGAATGCAACTAGTAAATTCTGTCATCCTATTGTTGGGCCAGCACAGCAGTGTTGTTGTAGTTTTAAAATATTATCTGATATAATATCATTTTAAATATCTCACTCTTGTATTCACCATCCCACCCTCACCCCAACACATTTGCCTGCTTGGCCCTTAAAAGCTTTTGACTTTGCCATCCAACCCTGGCCAATGCTTTCAAAGGGCCAGATCATGTTAAGGGTAAAGACTCACAAAATACCCAATGATCTCTTTTCACAAACTGAAAGCAACATTCGGAAAACTTCAATGTTTTCCTGACAGTCTTGTTTCCAGAATATGAGAGCATTTACCAAGTATAGGAAATTATTCCATTTTGATACACTTGATGTACATAAGACTTTACATTAGACCTAGTCACTGCCCAATAATCCCTAAATTAGGTTAATAACTATAACTCAGCTTCAACCTATAAATAGTATTCTGGGTACAATAACTTTGAAAGGTAATTTAGGATAATACCAAGAGTTTAGTCCACAAAATTTTCCTTACCTAGCATAAAACTATGTGACAAGTATGATAGATAACAAGAGGGGTAAAAATGTGCTGTAAAAGTGCTTCATTCTGGATCAATAGTTTTTTTGAATACCAAATATCTTCCTTATTCATATTTTATTATTACCCAGCACAACGCATGACACATAAAAGGCACTCAAATATTTAAGCAAAGGAATCAATTTGAGGGCTGCCTTTAAACATATACTATTTCTCCCACTCTGGACCTTCTCTAAAGGGTTTCCGTTTTCTTTCTCTTTCTAGTCTTGGCTTTGCCCCTCCCCAATAAGATGCTGGTGTGCCCCACATGTATGTGTGTACTGGGGAAAGGTGGAGAGAGTCACCACTGCCAAGCAATCCAATGCCCTGGCCCAGGACTAGCTGCAGCGCCAGGGCAGAGGCAGCCAAGTCAGGATGGCACTGGTAGACAGACTGGCTGTGTCTGTTAACCAGGAGGCTGGTTATACACTGTCCAGGTCAGCAGGTCAGAGCTTGAAATCTGAAGCCATGACAGGTCAGGTGGCTAGAAAAGAACCAGGCAAGCAGGACAGGAAAAGTTGGGAGTAGAACTCAGTCAGGAGACAGAGGAACAGATGAACATGTGGTTGGCCAATCGTGTTAAAGGCAAGGCAGAAAGATCAGCAGAGCCAAGGTCAGAGGTATCAGTTAGGATTTGCTCGAGAGGGAGCTACGAGAGTTACTCTCCAAAGTCAAAGTTTACAGAGGCAGTTTAAAGTTTTCCAAGAGCCTCCCCCTGGTGATACTTAGTTTTCTTCTTAAAGGGACCTGCTCCAAGAAGCCCTTTAGAGTTGCCCTGATAAACAATTTATCTCCAGAGGGCCTGGCAGAAACACAAGTGATCCCATACCATGGAAATTGTCCCCACTATTTCTGGCAGTGGTGGTGAAGTTGGGGGATAAGGGAGGAATTTACTCAAGCAACTTTTATGAAATAATCAGCCTATATTTTCCATTATCTATTGCCACCCCTAAATACATGTAAACACTAATGATTACATTTTGGCATTACACAAATCGCATCACTTCTGTGGAGGCCTCAAAGAGAAGTAGGATACACACCTTTTGTAAGTTATTCAACTCATTCATCTTTCAAGGTGGGAGGTCATCTCTGAGAAGGTTTTCTGAAACCCTTGGGCTAAGCTAAAAGCATGCCCTTACACTGGTATGAGACAGAGAACCTACCAGCTCTATCAGAATACTTATCACTATATTAAAATGATACTTTCTGCTACACTATATATAACTCCTTTCAGGATGACAGCCATGTTTTTTTGTTTGTTTGTTTGTTTTGAGACAGAGTCTCACTCTGTTGCCCAGGCTAGAGTGCTGTGGCATCAGCCTAGCTCACAGCAACCTCAAACTCTTGGGCTCAAGCAATCCTCCTCCCTCAGCCTCCCAAGTAGCTGGGACTACAGGCATGCGCCACCATGCCCAGCTAATTTTTTCTATATATTTTTAGTTGTCCAGTTAATTTCTTTAGATTTTTAGTAGAGATGGGGTCTCGCTCTTGCTCAGGCTGGTCTCAAACTCCTGACTTTGAGCGATCCTCCCTCCTCGGCCTCCCACAGTGCTAGGATTACAGGCATGAACCACCGCGCCTGGCCAACAGCCATGTCTTATTTATCTTCACATCAGCAGTGCCTACCATAGTGTTTGGCACATGACAAACGAGAAAATTCTGGTTTAACCAAATAGAAAAAAATACCAGTTCCAAGTCAGATCTTGGGCTGGGGAACTCTTCAGGAGCTCTGTGACCCCGGAAAAGTAGCAACCAGTTTCTCTGTTTATAAGACACAAAAATACACATATATAATTTTATTACCTATGCACACATATCTACCTCATTCCAAGGTGCAGACAACAGTATCCACACTCATCCTTAACCTTTGTAACATGTAAAAGGTTTTGGTTTTGCTTTTTCAATGAAGTGTGATATAAAGAATCATGGGTTCCTGTTGCTATTTTTTCTATCTTTAAATTCTTCACAAGGATACACAACAGATAACAATCAGATGAAATCTCCCAAATCCCCCAAATTTCAGTACCACCGGGATTCTGTTTTTCAAACTCTACAATCAAATAATTTTTACCTCATGACCAAATCTACAGGGGGGTCAGCAGCTCAGGTATAATTTTTTTTTTTCTTCTTAATACCAATCTTAAAGTTTGAAAGAGCTTTAGATTTGCAAATAAAAATAACAACATGTTAAAAGTTGGCATGCCGGCCGGGCGCGGTGGCTCACGCCTGTAATCCTAGCACTGTGGGAGGCCCGAGGCAGGTGGTTTGTTTGAGCTCAGGAGTTCGAGACCAGCCTGAGCAAGAGCGAGACCCAGTCTCTACTAAAAATATAAAGAAATGATATGGACAACTAAAACTATATACAGGAAAAATTAGCCGGGCATGGTGGTGCATGCACCTATAGTCCCAGCTACTTGGGAGGCTGAGGCAGGAGGATTGCTTGAGCCCAGGAGTTTGAGGTTGCTGTGAGCTAGGCTGACACCACGGCACTCTAGCCTGAGCAACCAAGTGAGACTCTGTCTCAAAAAAAAAAAAAAAAAAAAAAAAAGTTGGCATGCCTTTTTGAAAGAAATTATCAAATATTTCATTCTCAAAGGTCATATTTGCTAGAAACATGTCAGTGAGATTCTTTTTATAAATTCAAATTTGAAAAAAATTTTCCATTTTATTATTATTATCTTTTAAATCTTTAGAACATGTGAACCTTTTATTTTTAGTTGACATGTAATAACTATATGTATTTATGGAATACAGAGTGATATTTTAATGCATATATACAATGTGTAATGTGATCAAATCAGGGTAGGCCGGGCACGGTGGCTCACGCCTGTAATTCTAGCACTCTGGGAGGCCGAGGAGGGAAGATTGCTCAAGGTCAGGAGTTCAAGACCAACCTGAGTAAGAGTGAGACCCCATCTCTACTAAAAATAGAAAGAAATTATCTGGACAACTAAAAAAATATATATATAGAAAAAATTAGCCAGGCATGGTGGTGCATGCCTGTAGTCCCAGCTACTTGGGAGGCTGAGGCAGGAGGATTGCTTGAACCCAGGAGTTTGAGGTTGCTGTGAGCTAGGCTGACGCCACAGCACTCTAGCCCGAGCAACAGAGCCAGACTCTGTCTCAAAAAAAGAAAGAAAAAAAACAACAACAACAAAAAAAAAATCAGGGTAATTAGCATATCCATTACCTCAAACATTTATCATGCTTTGTGCTGTGAAAATTCAAAATCCTCTCTTCTAATTTTTTAAAACTGTATGTCAGTGAGATTCTGACATCTTAGTCTCACAGCCAAATTCCATCAAAATCACATAAAGCTATGAAACAGCAATTGGTTTAGTATACTTTCAGGAAGCACACGTCAAATAAAGTTTATAGGAGGACACTGTTTTGGACTGAGCTCCTGCACTAGGCCCAACAGACCAAACCAAAATGGAGTCACTCAAGCTAAAAATTCCCTATCACCAGACCAAAACCAAGCTGCTTATCTGACATTCCAAGAAATCAGGAGAGAGAGACAGCCAAACCCCCAAATAGGTCAGTTTTAGCCAGCATGACAAGGAAGTCCTCTCTGTTTTAACCCTATAAGGAAAGTAACTTTGAAACCACCAATCCTCTTTTTGTTCCCTGTTTCTGCTTTCTTCAGTTCTTTTCTGCAAAGCCAAACTCTTCTGCTCAGCTCACTCCCAATAGGGAGTGCCTTTTCTAAATCTTTGGATGAGATGCTCCCTTGGTTCATGAATCACTAATAAAAAGCCAATTAGATCTTTCATCTAAATTTGCTGTAATTTTGTCTTTTAACACATTCAATAGTTTTGTAAAGCACTGTATAGATAAGGAACAGGAAGTGAGTTTAATCTCATTTTAATAGACTATTTTTTAAGAGCAGTTTTAAGTTCACAGCAAAATTGAGCACAAGGTATAGAGATTTCCTATATGCTCCCTGCCCCCACATACATATAGCCCCCTAATCTCTTAATTTTAATATTAGTATTTTTTTTTCCTTGAAGCATGACATCAGTGTAAATAGTAAACTCTTATATGAGTTATTCACAATCCTGGTTTTACAATATGCTAGGATCTCTCTCCACTGTTTTTAAATAGCCTATTTTACTCTACAAAGGAATTGCTAGGGCGTAAAGGAAATAAACAACATAAAATAATGAGTTAAAAGTAAAGCATTCGATCAGGCAGTGTGGCTCATGCCTGTAATCCTAGCATTCTGGGAGGCTGAGGCGGGAGGATCGTTTGAGGTCAGGAGTTCAAGACCAGCCTGAGCAAGAGCGAGAGCCCGTCTCTACTAAAAACAGAAAAAATTAGCTGGGGTTGGCGGTATGTGCGCCTTAGTCCCAGCTGCTCAGAATGAGGCAGGAGGGTCGCGTGAGCCCAGGAGTTTGAGGCTGCAGTGAGCTATGATGACGCCACTGCACCCTAGCCTGGGTGACAAAGCAAGATCCTGTCTAAAAAAGAAAAGAAAAGAAAAGAAAAAAAGTAAAGCATCAGGAAAGGGGCAAATATAAACCAGAGAGAAAGAACACACATAAGTAAATTTCTTTGATTATCTTAACAGATATCTTTGAAAAAGTCCCCAAATATTTCAAACAAAACCAATTTTAGGCCGGGCGCGGTGGCTCACACCTGTAATCCTAGCACTCAGGGAGGCCGAGGCGGGTGGATTGCTCAAGGTCAGGAGTTCGAGACCAGCCTGAGCAAGAGTGAGACCCCGTCTCTACTAAAAATAGAAAGAAATTATATGGACAACTAAAATATATATAGAAAAAATTAGCCAGGCATGGTGGCGCGTGCCTGTAGTCCCAGCTACTCGGGAGGCTGAGGCAGTAGGATCGCTTGAGCCCAGGAGTTTGAGGTTGCTGTGAGCTAGGCTGACGCCATGGCACTCACTCTAGCCTGGGCAACAAAGTGAGACTCTGTCTCAAAAAAAAAAAAAACAAAAAAAACCCAATTTTAATTTACTAGAATTGTTTAAATAAACATATAACATCTACCATTTCTTGAGAGATTAACATATGCTGAATGTTATTATTACACATATTATTTCATTAAATTCTCAGAACCTCCATTTTGCAAAAGAGAAGTTAAAGGCTTAGAAAAATTATAACCCATCAAGTCAACGGCCATTAAAGCAGATGTGAGAGTTGAATTTATGTCTGCATGACTTCTCAGCAGCTGCATGATATTGCTCATCTTATGTTAGATCCAAGTTAATAAAAAAATAGAGAGGATATAGTAAGATAAAATAAAGGATAATATGGCAAAACTCCCTGAAGTCTGAGAATTACTGACCTATGATGTGTAAGAGATATCAGTTAGAAATCAGATAATCCAAAAATAACTATAAATGGCTTTGGCTCTCCTCGCTCCTAGTCCAGTTCCATCCTATGAACCAGAACTTGATTAACTTTCCTAAATTAGGATATTTCACACGTCACTGTTCTGCTCAAATCCTTCAGTCGTTTCCTACTATTTAGATGGGGTAGGTAAACTTTTCTATAAAGGCCAGACAATAAATATTTTTGACTATGTGGGCCTATGATCTCTGTTGCAACTATTCGACCAGGCTGTCTGGCACAAAAGCAGCCACAGATAATACATAAATGAACATATGTGGCTGCATTCCAATAAAACTTTATTTATGGACACTAAAATTTCAATTTCATAAAATTTTCATCTGCCACAAATTATTATTCTTCTTTTAATTTTTTGATTAGCCATTTAACAATGTAAAAACCATTCTTAGCTCACAGGCCATATAAAAACAGGTGGCAGGCTGGATTTGGCCCACAGGCTATAGTTTGCTAACCTCGACTTAGACCATTTAGTATTTGCCCAGAGCTTGAAAGAAGTAGGCAGCCAACAGAAGGCGGCAGCCAAAATGAGAAAGTCAATGAAATGTGTCTTCTTTTTTAAAAAATTAGTCATTAATTCACCATCTCAGGGAGATAAGAAATATGTGGGGAGAGGAAATGGGAGTAAGAGGACCTAGTGTATCCCACAAGCAAAACACTGATTATCCTGACTGAGTCTCAGGGAAGGAATAGGTGGTTTGCTGGAGCTGAAGATACTAAGACCTTCTTTGAATGAAAAACTTATTCAACCCTATTTAAATTCCTAAGTACTACCAGCCTCTTAGGAGCTTTACACAAATTAAGAAAATCTTGGGCCGGGCGCGGTGGCTCACGCCTGTAATCCTAGCACTCTGGGAGGCCGAGGTGGGCGGATCGTTTGAGCTCAGGAGTTCGAGACCAGCCTGAGCAAGAGCGAGACCCCATCTCTACTAAAAATAGAAAGAAATTATATGGACAGCTAAAAATATATATAGAAAAAATTTAGCCGGGCATAGTGGCGCATGCCTGTAGTCCCAGCTACTCGGGAGGCTGAGACAGGAGGATCGCTTGAGCTCAGGAGTTTGAGGTTGCTGTGAGCTAGGCTGACGCCACGGCACTCACTCTAGCCTGGGCAACAGAGAGAGACTCTGTCTCAAAAAAAAAAAGAAGAAAATCTTACATATTTTGACCCAACCTGAACTTTACAACTAGAGACAACTTAAAGTAAAAAAATGTATTTCTATCTTGTCCTTTTGCAGAAAGGATTTGAAGTATTAATAGCTTATAAAAATAAACAAACAGGCTAGTTATCTCAATTGACTGTTCATAGTCATTTATAGATCAAACTCCTTGTTCTACTCTTTCCCCCCTTTTCACTACTACACTTGAGTAGTCTTAAAAACAAACAAACAAAAACACATACAAAACCATATAAACTAACATCAAACATCAAGTCAGCCAAATATACGAATTAGAAAGGAAGAAATAAAATAATTATTATTTGCAGACAACATGACTGTGTATATAGAAAATCCAAAAGAATTTATTAATATAAATGAACTATCAGAATCAATAAGTGAGTTTAACTAGAAAGCTGGATACAAGGTCAAAAGTCAATTTTATTTCCATATACCTTCAACAAACAAATAGAAAATGAACTTTAAATAACAATACTATTTATGAGAGTAACAGAAAACATCAAATGCCTAGAAATAAATCTAAGAGACATGCAAGACCTCTAAATTGAAAATTATAATACCTTATGTAATAAATTAAAGAAAATCCAGATAAAAGGAAGGATATATCATGTTCATAGATTGGAAGACTTAATATCATAAAGATATAAATTGTCTCCAAACAGACCTTCAGATCCAGTGCAATCTCAGTCAAAATCACAACAGGTTATCTTGTGAAGTTTAGTGAATTAATTCTAAAATTTATATGGAAATATAAAGATCCAAGAATAGCCAGGACAATGTTGAAGAACAAAACTGAAGGATTTATTCTACTAGATGTCTAGACCTACTAAAAAGCTACTGTAATTAAGACACTATGGTAGTAGCATAAAAAGAGACAAAGAAACAGAACAGAGTCCACACTCTAGACACACCCATATAGAGTCACCTGATATCACAAAGGTAATACTGCAGCCCAGTGGGGAAATAATGGTTCTTTTGATAAGTGGTGCTGGGTCAGTTGGATATCCATATGGGAGAAAAAAATGCACCTTGACCCCTACCTCATACCATAAACAAAAAACAATTCCAAATGAATTGCAGATCTAACTGTGAAAGGCAAAACAATAAAACTTTTAGAAAACCACATAGAATGTCTTCCAGACTTTGGGATAGGCAAAGACTTCTCAACACAGAAAGCACTAAGCACAATGCATAAATTGATAAATTGATTACATTAAGAACCTCTGTTCATCTAAAGATATTAAGAAAGTGAAATATTAGGAACATTAGAGTGATAGAAGATACTTGTGATATATATATAATGTGTATATGTATGTATATATAAACACACATAAAAGACTCATATATAAAAGACACAGATTATATAATAAACTTTTAAAATTAATAAGAATTGATAATTATAAGAAAGACAGTAGGCCGGGTGCGGTGGCTCACGCCTGTAATCCTAGCACTCTGGGAGGCCGAGGCAGGAGGATCGCTCAAGGTCAGGAGTTCGAGACCAGCCTGAGCAAGAGCGAGACCCCATCTCTACTAAAAAAAAAAAAAAAATAAAATAAGAAAGACAGTGAACCCAGTAGAAAAATGGGAAAAGGACTCAGAGGTACTTCTCAAAAGAAAATATATAAATGGCCAATAAACATATAAAAAGGTGCATAATTTTATGAGCCATCAGGGAAATGTAAATTAAAACCATAATATGATACTACTACTTAACTACCAGAATGGCTAAAATGAAAACAACAAATAATAACAAGTGTTGGTGAGGCTATAGGGCAACTGGAACTCTCATACACAGCTGATGAGAGTATAAATTACAACAAACACTTTGGAAAACTCTTTGGCGATAACTGCCAAAGCTAAACATTTGTATAAATTGCAACCTAGCAATTTCCCTCCTAAGTATACACTCAGTAGAAATGTGTACATGTGTTCACCAAAATATATGTGCTAAAATGTTCAGAGCAGCACTGTTTACACAAAAGAGTACATACGACCTGATTCCACTTATAAAAAATTCAATAACCCATAATGTAAGAAGTCAGGATAGTGGTTAACCTTCAGGAAAAGGTAGTAATAGAGGGCATGACGGAAGTACTGGGAGGCTAGTAATATTCTGTTTGTTGACCTGGGTGCTGGTCACACTTTGTAAAAATTCATTAGGCTATGTATCTATGATTTCTGCTGTACATTATGGATCCAAGAAATTGGGAAAGATAGAAAATAAGTGTGGAAACATAAAGAGGTAAGTTAGTATACAAAAATAAAAATTTATGCTTAACATATCTGGCAAGAGTGGGGTACACTCTTGCCTTGAGTTTCCTTGCAGCCAAGGCAAACATTTAATGGCAATCTGTTAAATGATTCAGTGTCCTTTAGATAAAAACAAGCTAATTGTGCTTAGGAAGAACAAAATTATTCTCAGTACTAAGATCTGAGAGAAATTTCTCCTGAGGGTTCTCAGAACAAGATGTTGTGTAACACAGTGACACAACATATGTTCTCAACCACATCCTTGCAAGTAGAGGCCACAGTGATTGATACAGTGACCTTCTCCATAGGCTGATGTCATAAACCCAAAGCACAATTCAAAGAGAGTAATTGGAGTCAAGGAGTAGAATGGGGAAGACAAAACACTGTAGCGTAGTTGTGCCACTGTGAAAATCTGGAGAGATGTAGAGGAACAACTGGTCTACATATCCTTGAGGCTATCTCCCACAGTATTTCTCTAAACCAAGATTTTGATAGGCATTGCCTGGTGGTGAGTTCAAAGTCATATTCTCTAAGACAGTCTAGCTATTGTATATTGTCAATAAACCAGTGGAAGAGAGCAAACAGGAGATACAGCCATTCATTGGAACAGTCAGTGGAACTGGGGGGTTAGGCTGATAGTCTCTGAAAAGGCTATCAGTAAAGGTTACTTCATGTACCTACTTCTCCCTTTCTTCATGACTTTATTTTCTTCCTCCAACAAGAGGAATAATATGCAGCATAACTATCATATTACTATTCATGTCTCTTTCATGAATAAAGATCTGTTTTTTCCCCATAGCATGTTTTAAGCAAAATACTCTACACCCCACCCTTCATACTCATGCTGGCCTTATCTTCCTAAAATATAGATCAGACACTGCAGCAACCCTCCTCAACAATTTTCAGTGGCTCTCCATAGCCTACTGGCTAAACTTCAAAATTATTAGCATGAATGCCTAACCTTGCCTTTCCAGTCTCATCTCTCATCTCTCACTACACACCAGATGCTCCCAACCACCCCTCACTGCTCAGTGTTTTCTAAACATGCCATATGGTCTCAGACCTCCTCTTGCCTTTATTTATGTTGATCAGACCTGGTATTTTCTCACAGGGAAAGAAGAAATCAGGTGTCCAGAGTTTTCAGCAGTGCCCCCTTGTGTCTGTCACTTCACTACTTCTGTGGCAGAATCATCTAACTGATTTTATATGATTCCTGCCTCCTAGGAACTCACCATCAGCCTCCATGCCATAAGACCGAGCCCTAAATGAAAACATCCCTTTGAACATGTGCATGAAGCTGGTGAATCACTTACCCGACAATATGGCTCCTTCTTTTTTATATCTTCCTGCTGGATCAGCTTCAGGCCCTGGACACCATTCTGTAGGCCTCTCTCATATAAGGACTGAAGTCTGGGAATTTCTTCTTGATCAACAGCTACTATAAGCTTCAGAAAATAAAAATGATAAAGCACATGGATAGTTACACATATCATCAGCTATGAAAGATAAGTCAATGGAAAAATGTATCATCTACTTCTCCCTTTCTGCATAACTTTATTTTCTTCCTCCACCAAGAAAAATTGTCTTAAGAAAACGGCATTAAAACAAATTTTCCCTGAAGGTGAAACATTGCCTCAATTGCTACTTGTTATTACAGTCTCTGCATGTACCTTGGCCAAATACAACTCTTATCACTAACACTCCTTCAATCCCAGAGGGAAGAGAAGCACAGGTTGCTCAGCCTTTACATTTCTTTTTTCCAAAAGAGAATGGCCTTATTTCTATGAGAAAATATGAGGTATCAGTACATCAGAATGACACCTGGTATTCAGTGTAATGGAATATTACTGACAAAACTATCCCTTTTATTTCCTGGAATAAATTTCAAACTATTTACTAATGCATTCTATTGCAGAGGGGAAAAAAACACTAAATTCATCAACTTTACTCATGATTCTTTTACTATTATTTCTGGGCAAAGTATCAGTTTTAAGTAGAGTTTCTTCCTTAATCGTCACCAGCAAAGGAAAGCAGGTGCATGAGAATTCACAAATCATTATTTTAGACCAAGGAGTCAACAGAATTTCATGAGGTAATACTTTTAATCAAGGTGCAAAGGCTATTTAAATTAATAAATAATTAATCTTAAAAACAAATGAAATCAAAGGACACATTCAAGAAAGTAAAAAGATAACCCACAGAATAGGAAAAATATTTGCAAATCATACAGCTGGTAAAGGTCTAGTATCCAGAAAATATCAATTAACTCTTACAATTCAAAAATAAAATGTGTAAATATAGTTTTTTTTTTTTTGGGAGTTTATTAGTCTTTTTTTTTTTATATTTATTTTTTTTTCTAACAGTATATCTTGTTAGATACAGTATGTCCTCATAATGTATACATTTCTTGTACAATGATATGAAATAATATGGGAACTATTCATGATAAATTATTAAGTGAACAGTGCAAGTTAAAAACAATAGTTTCGGCCGGGCGCGGTGGCTCACGCCTGTAATCCTAGCACTCTGGGAGGCCGAGGTGGGCGGATCGTTTGAGCTCAGGAGTTCGAGATCAGCCTGAGCAAGAGCGAGACCTCATTTCTACTAAAAATAGAAAGAAATTATATGGACAGCTAAAAATATATATAGAAAAAATTAGCCGGGCATGGTGGCGCATGCCTGTAGTCCCAGCTACTCGGGAGGCTGAGACAGGAGGATCCCTTGAGCTCAGGAGTTTGAGGTTGCTGTGAGCTAGGCTGACGCCACGGCACTCACTCTAGCCTGGGCAACAGAGTGAGACTCTGTCTCAAAACAAACAAACAAACAAAAAAAACAATAGTTTCATATTTTTTCCCCACCCCCCCTTTCCCGAGTCAGCACCTTCAAGTGTTACCACTCCCCAAACGGTGCGCAATGCACTCATTGTGTAGGCATACCCCCATCCCCTCCCCCACCCCCCACCTCAGTCTGATGTCCAATTGGTGTCGTTCCCAGATTTGTATTTAGGTGATGATCAGGGAAACCAATTTTCTGGTGAGTACATGTGATGCTTGTTTTTCCATTCTTGGGATACTTCACTTAATATAATGGGTTCCAACTCTCTCCAGGAGAACCATAGAGATGTCGTATTTTCATCATTCCTTATAGCTGAGTAATATTCCATGGTATACATATACCACAGTTTACTAATCCAATCATGTATTGATGGGCATTTGGGTTGTTTCCACATCTTTGCTATTGTGAATTGTGCTGCTATAAACATTTGGGTACATGTGCCTTTGTTACAGAATGACCTTTTTTCCTTTGGGTATATGCCCAGTAATGGGATTGCTGGGTCAAATGGCAGGTCTACTTGAATCTGTTTAAGATACCTCCATAATGCTTTCCACAGGGAAGCTTTCCAAGTTTGCAGTCCCACCAGCAGTGTATTAGTGTTCCTGTCTCTCCACACCCACGCCAACACGTGTTGTTTTGGGTTTTATTGATAAAGGCCATTCTCACTGGGGTTAAGTGATATCTCATTGTGGTTTTGATTTGCATTTCCCTGATGATTAGAGATGTTGAACACTTTTTCATATGTTTGTTAGCCATTTTTATATCTTCTTTGGAAAAATTTCTATTCATGTCCTTTGCCCACTTTTGATAGGGTTGCTTGATTTTTTCTTGCTGATTTTCCTGAGTTCTAAATAGATTCTTGTTATCAGTCCTTTATCTGATGTGTAGTATGCAAAAATTTTTTCCCATTCTGTAGGTGGTCTGTTTATTCTCTGGACTGTTTCTTTGGCTGTGCAGAAGCTTTTTAATTTAATCATGTCCCATTCATTTATTTTTGTTGCTGCTGTGATTGCCTTGGGGGTCTTCTTCATAAATTCTTTGCCTAGGCCAATGTCTGTAAGAGTCTTTCCTACATTTTCTTCTAGAATTCTGATTGTATCACGCCTAAGGTTTAAGTCTGTTATCCACCGTGATTTGATTTTTGTGAGAGGTGAAAGCTGTGGGTCCTGTTTCAGTCTTCTACAAGTGGCTAACCAATTCTCCCAGCACCATTTGTTGAATAGGGATTCTTGTCCCCAGAGTATATTCTTTCCCGCTTTGTCGAAAATTAGGTGACTATATGAGGATGGTTCTATATTTGGATTTTCTGTTGTGTTCCACTGGTCTGTGTCCCTGCACTTGTGCCAATACCAGGCTGTTTTAAGAACCACGGCCTTGTAGTATTGTTTGAGGTCTGGCAAATTAATACCTCCCATTTTGTTTTTGTTGCTTAAAATTGCTTTTGCTATACGGGGTCTTCTTTGATTCCATACAAAGTGTATAATTATTTTCTCTATGTCTGTAAAGAATGATGTTGGTAATTTAATAGGGATTGCATTGAATCTGTAGATCACTTTGGGTAGTATAGACATTTTAACAATGTTGATTCTTCCGATCCACGAGCATGGTATATTTTTCCATCTATTTGCAAGTTCTGCTATTTCTTTTCTCAGTGTTTCATAGTTTTCCTTATAGAGGTCCTTTACCTCTTTAGTTAGATATATACCTAGATATTTTATTTTCTTTGTTGCTATTTTGAAGGGTATTGAGTCTTTAATTTGGTTTTCCGATTGACTGTTATTGGCATATATAAATGCCTCTGATTTGTGTATATTAATTTTGTAGCCTGAGACTTTGCTGTATTCGTTAATCAATTCCAGGAGTCTCTTGGTTGAATCCTGGGGGTTTTCCAGATATAACATCATATCATCAGCAAAAAGTGAGAGTTTGATCTCTTCTTTCCCTATTTAGACTCCCTTGATTCTGCTCTCTTGCCTGATAGCTCTCGCAAGGACTTCCAATACTATGTTGAAAAGTAATGGAGACAATGGGCAGCCCTGTCTGGTTTCAGTTCTAAGTGGGAGTGCTTTCAGTTTTTCCCCATTCAGTATGATGTTGGCTGTGGGTTTGTCATATATGGCTTGTATCATTTTTAGGTAGGTTCCATCAATGCCTATTTTGTTAAGCGTTTTTATCATAAAAGGGTGTTGTAAATATAGTTTTATATTTTGCTTCTTCTACTTAACATTATGTCAGGACCATTTTACTATATTACCAAAAAATTTTTCTCATAGCATCTTCAATGGTGACCATGAGCTTTTATTCTTAAAAATAACATGAAGAAGGTGAGCCCTGTGCAGTGACACACATCTCTAGTCCTCGCTACTTGGGAGGCTGAGGCAGGAGGATTGCTTGAGCCCAGGAGTTTGAGGCTGCAGTGAGCTATAATGATGCCACTGCACTCCAGCCTGGGCAATAGAGAGAGACTCTGTGTCTAAAGAAAAAAAAAAAAAAAAAAAATATATATATATGCAAAGAAGGACATCACTACCAACTTTACAGAAGTAAAAAGGCCTATAAAGAAATACTATGAACAACTATGTGCCAACAAATTAGAAAATCTGGATGAAATAGATAAACTCTTAGAAAGATACAAACTTCTGAAACTGATTCAAGAAGAGAAAATGTGAATAGACCTATGACATGTAAAGAGATTGAAAACTCCACAAAGAAAAGCTCAGGCCCAAGGGTTTTACTCATGAATGCTACCAAATGTTTTTTTAAAAAATTAATATCAATTCTTCATAAACTTTTCCAAAAAAACAAGACAAAGAAACACTTCCAAACTAATTCTGTGAGACCAATATTAGCTTGATATCAAAACCAGACATCACAAGAAATTACAGATCAATATCCCTTATAAATATTGATGCAAAAACCCTGAACAAAATACTAATAAACCGAATGCAGCAACATAAAAAAAGGATTATACACCATGACCAAGTGGGATTTATCCTAGGAATGCAAGATCAATTTAACATCCAAGTCAATTAATGTAATAGACTACAGTAATAGAAGAAAGGAGAAAAACCACGTGATTACCTCAATAGAGGCAGAAAAAGTATCTGAGAAAATCCAACACTCTTTCATAATAAAAACAATCTACAAACTAGGAATAGAAAGGAACTATCTCAACCAGATAAAGGGAATCTACAAAAAACCCACATCTAATATACTTAAGGGTAAAAGATTGAATGCTTTCTCCATTAGATCAACAACAACATAAGAATGTTCACTTTTACTACTTCTATTTAACACTGTATTGAAGTTCCACCTACAGAAATTAGGCAAGCAAAATGAATAAAAGGCATCCAAATTGGAAAAGAAGTAAAACTAATTTATTTGCTGATGACATGATCCTGCATATAGAAAAGCCTAAGGAATTCACACACACACAGAACTAATAAATGAGTTCAGCAAGGTTACAGGATAAAAAAGTCAGTATACAAAAATCAATCATATTCTATACATCAGCAATGAATAATTAAAAATGAAATTAAGAAAACAATTCCCCTCACAAAGCATCACAAAAAATAAAATGCTGAGAAATAAATTTAACAAAAGAAGTACAAGACTAACCAGGAATAGTGGCTCATGCCTGTCGTTCCAGCTACTAGGGAGGCTGAGATGGGAGCATCACTTGAGGCCAGGAGTTCGAGACTAGCCTGGGCTATATAGAGAAGACCTCATCTCTAAAAACAAACAAAAAAAAGTAACTGAAAGCTACAAAACATTGTTGAAAGAAATGAAAGAAAATCTAAATAAATGGAAATAAATCCTATCTTCCTGGACTGCAAAATTTAATATTGTTAAGATATCAATAGTCCCCAAATTGCTCTATAGATTCAACACAATTGCTATTAAAAACTCCGGCTGCCTTTTTGGAGAAATTAATGAGTTGCCCCCAAAATTCATTTGGAAATGGTAGGATCCCAGAATAATCAAAAAAATCTTGAAAAAGAAGAACAAAGTTTAATCTGTCATGGGATTAAGGGAGGAAAAAAGCTAAGAAAAAAACAAAAAACAAAATTAGAGGGCTCACACTTTCTGTATTGGCATAAGGATAGACATATACATCAATGGAACAGAATTGAGAATTCATAAATTTATGCTTAACTGATTTTTTATAAGAGTTCCAAAACAATTAATGTAGAAAGAATAGTCTTTCCAACAAATGATGCTGAGACAACTAGATATCCACATGCAAAAGAATGAAGATGGACCCTTTCCTTACAGTATACATCAAAATTAATTAAAAAGTGATCATAGATCTAAATGTATTATAAGAAGTAAGGCTACAAAACTTTTACAAGAAAACATAGGAGAAAATTCTTACAATCCAGTGTCAGGCAATGGTTTCTTAGATATGATACTAAAAGCACGAGTAACAAAAGACAAAAGATACATTGGACTTCATCAAAATTAAAAACTTTAGTGCTTCAATGGACTCCATCAAGAAAGTAAAAAAGAAAACCTACAGAATGGTATAAAATATTTCAAATCACATACCTGTTATACTGTATCCAGAATATATAAAGAACACACACAACTCAACAATAAGACAAAAAAACCAATATTAAAATGGGTAAAAGATTTGAATAGCCAGTTCCTCAAAGAAACTACATGAATGGCCAGCCAATAAACACATGAAAAGATGCTCAACATAGATCCAGCAATCCCACTACTGGGTATATATCCAAAGAAAATATAATCAGTATGTTAAGCAGATATGTGAATCCCATGTTTACAGCAGCATTATTTACAATAGCCAAGTATCCACCAGTGGATGAATGGATAAAGAAAATACAGCGAATATACATAATAGAATACTATTAAGCCTTTAAAAAGAAGAAAATCCTGTCATTTGCAACAACATGGATGAACCTGGAGGACATTATATTAAAGGAAATAAGCCAGGCACAGAAAGATAAATACCACATGATCTCATTTATGTGTGGAATCTAAAACAGTTGAACACATAGAAGTAGAATAGAACAGTGGTTACCAGGAGCTGGGGGTAGGGTTAGGGGTGAGGAGATGGTCAAAGGATACAAAATTTCAGTTAAATAGGAGGGATAAGTTCAGGAATCTATTACATAAAATGGTGATTATAGTTAATAACAATGTATAGTATTCTTGAAGATTGCTAAGAGAGTAGATTTTTAAGTGTTCTTATCCTTAAAAAAAAGTTCAGTACATGAGGTAATGCATGCTGGTTACCTAGATTTAGCCATTCCACAATGTACACACATTTCAAAACAACATGTTGTACATGATAGATACATATGATTTTTGTCAGTTAATAATTTTTAATAAGGAAAAAACAGAAAAGACACTTAACATTATTAATCACTAGGGAAATGTAAATCAAAACTGCAATGAGATATCACTTCATATGGATACAATAAGACAGCTAAAATAAAAAAGACAAGAATAGGTATTAGCAAGGCTATGGAGAAATCAGAATCCTCATAATTACTATTATTAAATAGTGCAGAACTCTGGAAAACAGTTTGGTAGTTCCTCAAAACATTAAACATGGAGTTACCGTACAACCCACACCCAGGTATACACCCAAGAGAGATGAAAACATACATTCACACAAAAACTTGAATACAAATGTCCATAGCAGCATTATTAGTAATAGCCAAAAAGTGGAAACAATTCAAATGCCTATCAACTGATGAACAGGTAAATCAAATGTGGTATATCCATACAATGGAAAATTGTTCAGCCATAAAAAGGAATGAAGTACTGACTCATGCTACAACATAGATGAACTTTGAAAACATTGTGCTAAGTGAAAGAAACTAGTCACCATAAAATACATGATTCTATTTATATGAAAAGTCCAGAATAGGCAAATCCATAGAGGCAGAAAGTATATTAGTGGTTACTAGGGCCTGGGGGGGCAGGGGGTGGGTGGGAATGGGGAGTGACTGCTAATGGGTGTGAGGTTTTTTTTGTGGAGGGGAAGTGATGATAATAGTTTAGAATTAGACTTTGTAAATATACTAAAAACTGAATTGTATACTTTAAAAGGGTGAACATGGCCAGGCACAGTGGTTCATGCCTATAATTCCAGCACTTTGGGAGGTGAGAGAGGACTACTTCAGGCTAAGAGTTTGAGACCATCCTGGGCAACATAGCAAGACCATGTCCTTACAAAAATTTTTTTTTAAAAGGGTGAATGGTATGGTATATAAATTATTTGTCAATAAAACTATTATTTAGAAAATTACATGGAATAAGTCACAACATCATTTTTTTTTAGTTATTCCCTAACATTAGATTTCACAGATTACATAGCTACAAAGGAAGAAAACACCAAGTATTTTTACAATTTCAATATTGAACATCGCTAAGACAATGCTAGTTATAAATAAGTTAAGAACCTAGTAAAAGGCCATACCTTGCCACATTGCTTATAGGAAATTCCCTTTTGGTTACAGTACTCATAGATGAGGGCTGCGCCTTGTACACATAATTTAGCTTTCAGAGATTCAGGTTTATAATAAATTCCACTATGTATGACACCACTGTTATGTCCAGTCTGGTGAAGAGCTATAGAACAAGAGAAACAGGGTAAAAGAAAGTACATGACTCATACAAAATGTAAGAGGTGAGAGAATAAACTTATAATTGAAGCTATTAGAGACCACATCATTTAAAATTCTGCCCTAATTTTTTCAGATCACTGGTAACTTCCTCTAGCAGCCACCCCTGGTATCCATGTTTCATCTCTCCAGCCCATCTCTGATTTTAGCTACAACTTTGGTGTACAAACTCACCTCTCACTACCAGCAAACCACTTTAGGGGCCCACTAGGGCTCTTTGCATTCTGCTCCAGGGCCTTTGGTAACTTGTTTTATTTGGGGGGAGGAGTACAGGGGTGCTCAACATCACTAGTGGCAATACTCAACCAATAGAGACAGGAGCTGATGGATAAATGAGCACAATCCTGGAAGACATTGCTTGCTCCTCAGAGATCCCAGTGAAATCAAGCTCACAGCGACAACCTTGATAATGCACCCTCATGTGGCTTTTCCTCTTTCCTTGTCTTATTCTCCCTATCCCCCTCACTCCTGCCTCCTCAGATAACCTCTCAAATAAATCACCTACATCCAAGTCCTTGTCCTATGCTTTGCTTTCAGGAGAACCCAAACTAAGATACTACCATCAACATTCAGCAAGCATGCCAGATTCCAAACTGACAAAATGAGCAGCTGCCCAAATAAGCCCAAAGGGCAACAATGATAATATACATACCTAAATCTTTCTCCTTTTCCAGAACACCGATAGAAAGTGCTGGATGTCGCAGGATGAGTGCTCTGGCAGAGGCAAGCCCCACAATTCCGCCACCAACGATGACTATGTCAAATGAGCTTCAAGAGAAAGACACCTTTAAAGTAATGCATGTTTACAGTAGACCTCACCAAATTTCACACACACAATTTTCATCACCAATGGACAATTAAACTAATAATCTGTAATTATTAAAATCAAATATGTATTGGGTTTTGTGCTATTTGGCGTCACACTCATGAAAAAGCTAAAAGTTATATGTGTTGTTGGTCAATAGTATAAGCATCACATTCATGAAAAAAACCTTTAAAAGTTACACATATTGCTGGTCAGTAGTACAATCAGATACAACCTATTGGCAAGCAAGATGGCTTGTTGCCCAAACTGCTCTATGTCTCCATAGTATCTGTCCCAGGCTGGTTACATTAAGTGATTACAGTCATGCATCACTTAACAACAGGAATACATTCTAAGAAATGCTTTCTTAGGCAATTTTGTTGTGCAAACATCATAGAGTATACTTACACAAACCTAGATGGTACAGCCTACTACATACCTACGCTATATGGTATGGCCTATTGCTCCTAGGTTACAAACCTGTACAGCCTATTACTGTACCCGAATATTGTAGGCACTTATAACACAATGGTATTTGTGTATCTAAACATATCTAAACACAGAAAAGGTGCAGTAAAAATACGGCATTATAATCTTATGGGACCATCATTGTACATGCAGTCTACGGTTGACCAAAACATTGTTATGTGGTGCAAGACTGTACTTTGTGTTAAGAATCATACTTTTCTACCACCTGGCTTTTAGGAATTCCATAAGAATAACTAATACTAAGATAGGCTTCATATTTTCCAAAACCTCCATAATCTTCCACTAAGGTAGGTTTTAAAACATTTACAAATACTTATCTGTACATGTATGACTTAATCATATTTTATATATAGTCAAGTCACCTCTCAGTATTCACAGGAGCTTGGTTGTAGGAATCTCAGGGATACCAAAGTCCATGGATGCTCAAGTCCCTTATCTGAAATGGCACAGTATTTGCATATTGCCTATGCACATCCTCCTACGTACTATATACTTTAAATCATCTCTGGATTATTAATAATACCTAAAACCATGTAAATGCTATGTAAATAGTTGTAATCCTATATTATTTTTTATTTGTGTTATTTTTTTCAAATATTTTTGATCTGCAGTTGGTTGAATCTGCAGATGCAGAACCCATGGATGTGAGAGCTGACTATACTTTTTCTCCTATATCAAGGTGATATCTATACCAACTGGTGACTATCAATATCCTACAAGAACAAATAAGTCCACAAAAGGAAGGCGTGTGTGAGGGTGTGTATGTAAGAGAGGGTGATGTCTTTCATACTGTTTTTCTTTCTTACTTTCAAGTTCAGCTATGATGCTATGCTTTGCCTTTAAGTCTCAATTCTCTGTAAAAAGTAGCATAACCCTGGCACTTTGTAGGGGTAGTCTTGATTTCTATAACAGTGTTTTTCCATCTTTTTGATAAATATAACATAAAACTGCCTTTTAATAAATATAACATAAAACCTTTGGTGAAGTAGATCTTCCACTGAGAATCACTACTTTGGTACAGCTTCCCAGCCAAGTAGTTTTACCAGGCTCTTGTTTTTGCAGATGATATTATAATAAAACTATCAATGAACTCTTTATTTTCAAATATAAAACTACCATACCTTTTTTCCAACTACATGTGCCACTCTTCACTCCCTCTCCTCAAACCTGAAAAATCCCTATACAATCATTCAAATATGCTTCACGAACTAAACCACAAACCTCCAAGCACCCACTATGGGGAAAGGTACCAAGAACAACAGTAATAGATGAACAATGAAGCATATCTGCAGGCCAAGCTAACCATGGAGGCCAAAGGGGACATCTTTCTCCACAACTCACTTTATCTCAAGTCAACACCAATGAGCAGTTTAACAGATAACTTTTTTAAAGCATTTTACTATGAAACAGTTTAAACCTACACAGAGGTAGACAGAATAGTACCATGAAGCTCTGCACACATATCACCCAGGTTCAATAATTATCAACTCATGATGTATCTAGCTTCTTCTATACCGTACCTATTTTATCCCCTCCTGTATTATAGTATTGTGATGCAAACCCTAAATATAACATTTCATCTATAAAAATTTCAATAAGACCTCTTTCTAGTCTTGAAGATCTCTTTCTAAAAGACCCCTTTATTTCTAAAAGAACTCTTTGAAAACACACATGCTACCATTATTGCAACTAAGAAAATTAACAATCATGTTTTATATCATCATATATTCACTATAAAACTTTTAGGCCAGATGTGGTGGCTCATGCCTGTAATCCTAGCACTCTGGGAGGGTAATAAGGTGGAGAATCGCTTTGAGGTCAGGAGTTCCAGACCAGCCTGCACAAGAGCAAGGCCACCATCTCTACCAAAAACAGAAAAAATTAGCTGGGCATGGTGGCTTGTGCCTGTAGTTCTACCTACTGGGGAGGCTGAAGCAGGAGAATCACTTGAGCCCAGGAGTTTGAGGTTGCTGTGAGCTAGGCTGATGCCACAACTCTAGCCTGGGCCACAGAGTGAAACTCTGTTTCCGGGGAGGAAAAAAAAAAAACCTTTTAGAAAAAGAATTAGGACAAAGTCTTTGGGACCTAGAGTTGACACCAAAAGCATGATCTCTAAAAGAAAAATAAAATGATAAGATGGACTTTATAAAAACTGAAAACTTTTTGCTCTGCAAAAGATGTGTTAAGAGGATGAAAACACATGACCGGCCAGGTGTGGTGGCTCACACCTGTAATCCTAGCACTCTGGGAGGCAGAGGGGGGAAGATCTTTTGAGCTCAGGAGTTCGAGACTAGCCTGAGCAAGAGCAAGACCCCATCTCTACTAAAAATAGAAAGAAATTATCTGGACAACTAAAAATATATATAGAAAAAATTAGCCGGGCATGGTAGCACATGTCTGTAGTCCCAGCTACTCGGGAGGCTGAGATAGGAGGATTGCTGGAGCCCAGAGGTTTGAGGTTGCTGTGAGCTAGACTGACGCCATAGCACTCTAGCCTGGGAAACAGAGTGAGACTGTCTCAACAACAACAATAACAACAAAAAAAGACCAGCCTGAGCAAGAGTGAGACCCCATCTCTACTAAAAATAGAAATTAGCTGGACAACTAAAAATATATAGAAAAAATTAGCCCAGGCATTGTGAATGCCTGTAGTCCCAGCTACTTGGGAGGCAGAGGCAGAAGGATTGCTTGAGCCCAGGAGTTTGAGGTTGCTGTGAGCTAGGCTGACGCCATGGCACTCTAGCAAAAAAAAAAAAAAAAAGATGAAAGATGATCAAAAGATTGGGAGAAAATACTTGTGACCATATTTAACAAAGGACTCATAGCTAGAATATACAAAGAACTCTCAAAACAAACAAGCCATTTGGAAAATGGGCAAAAGATATGAACAAACAGTTCATCAAAGAGGACATATATACAAATGGCAAATAAGCACATGAAAAGATGTTCAACACCATTAATTAACTGCATTGTTGAAACACCATTGCATCAGAGAAATGTAAATTAAAACCACAATGAACTATCACTACACTTCTATCAAAATAGCTAAAATAAAAAAAGTGATAACACCAAATGCTAGTGAGAATGCAGAGAAATTGGATCACTCACACATAGCTGGTGGGAATATAAAATAGTATAGCCACTCTGGAAAACAGTGTGGCAGTTTCTTAAAAAACTATACTGCATTTTCGGGCATTTATCCCAGACATAATTTATGTTCATACAGAAATCTGTATATGAATGTTGATAGCAGGTTTATTCATAACAGCCAAAAACTAGAAACAGCTCAGATGTTCTTCAACTGGTGGCAAATGTTTAAACAAACTGTGATGCACCCATACTATGGAATGCTACTCAACAATTTTTTTAAAACCCACTATCAATATAGGCAACACCTTGGATAGATCAAGGACATTATGCTGCGTGAAAAAAGCCAATCTCAAAAGGTGACATACTATATGATTCCACTTATATAACATTCTCAAAATCACAAAATCATAATGATGCAGACCAGATTAGTGGTTGTAAAGGGTTAGGAAGGGTGGACAGGTAGGGTGTGTACATAAAGGATTAGATAACATAAGGGATATCTTTGTAGCTATGGGACATGTCTATATCTTAATTGAAGTAGTGTTCACACAAATTAACATAAATGATTAAATTGCATGGAATTACACACATATGCACACACAAATGAGTGTAAGTAAAACTGATAGATTCCGAACAAGATTTGTGGATTGTGGCAATATCAACTTTCTGGTTTTGATGTTATACTATAGTTACGTAAGATATCATTTGGGTAAATGGGGAGAAGAGTATACGGGACCTCTCTGTACAATTTCTGTAACTTCTCATGTACGGATTTACAATTATTTAAAAATAAAAAGTATAAACAAAACTTTCACTAACTCCAATTTTCTTCCCTTAAGAAAATGTTCCCAAAAGATTTTCAACATACCCCACAACAAATCACAAATGCTATTGCTAGTATCTCACTTTAATCCCCTCAATCCACTAACACACAGCAGCCAGAGTCAACTTTTTTTTGTTTTTGTTTTTTTTTTTGGCTTGTTTGTTTTTTTGAGACAGAGTTTCACCCTGTTGCCCAGGCTAGAGCGCCGTGGCATCAGCCTCGCTCACAGCAACCTCAAACTCCTGGGCTCAAGCAACCCTCCTGCCTCAGCCTCCAGAGTAGCTGGGACTACAGGCATGCACCACCATGCCCGGCTAATTTTTTCTATATATATTTTTAGTTGTCCAGATAATTCCTTTCTATTTTTTTTTTTTTTTAGTAGAGACGAGGGTCTCGCTCATGCTCAGGCTGGTCTCGAACTCCTGAGCTCAAACGATCCTCCTGCCTCTGCCTCCCAGAATGCTAGGATTACAGGCGTGAGCCACCGCGCCCGGCCCAGAGTCAACTTTTGAAACACCAACATTTAATCACACCTCCCTTCTTTAGAACCTTTTAAGTAGCTTCCTATAACTATTAGAAAAAAAAAATTTAAGGTGTGGTTAAAATAACCTTGCCATGATGCAGCCCTTCTCTGGTGTCATTCTACACCATCTGCCTTCCACTAAGCTCCACTCACACTCACATTGCCCACCTTCTAGTCCTTGAAATAGCCATCAGCTCTTCAGCCTTAGAGCCTTCGCACAAACCGTTCCTTCTACAGAGAGCAAAGACAGTGGTTTCCAATGTGACTTCCAAACTTCAAATCACAGGGCACTGAATTCTGCAGGCTTGATTAGCAACCGAGCTGCTTCTCACGTGGGAAACCCTCTGCAGTATGTGCCAGGTACTGATTGATTTAAGACCCGTTTCAGACCTTCCAAGCAACACCAGGGATGCCAGCTACAGCAACATTTGATTGCTTACAGTATACTAGATCCTTTTATCCTCAAAACGACGACCTACAGGAGAGACTAAGATTCTGTTCACAACTGAGCCCTTAAGGAGGTTAGGTAACCCACCCACAATTGAATAGTAAGTGAAAGGGTTGTATTCAAAGCCAGAACTGCTCTTGACCTCTAATCAACACTGCCGTTCCTCTGGCCCATAAATGCAACAAATGAACCCTGCAGGTTGGTAGCTCCTGGGATCCAAGGCTGGAGCTTCACGGCATCGCAAGCTCCTCTCACGCCTGGGGCAGGGAAGCACGAGCAGGGGCATTGGTCCAACACGAGGCACCTCTGAGAGGAGCAGCAGAGCAG
The DNA here is from genome assembly GCF_041146395.1 of Eulemur rufifrons. Classification (NCBI taxonomy): domain Eukaryota; kingdom Metazoa; phylum Chordata; class Mammalia; order Primates; family Lemuridae; genus Eulemur; species Eulemur rufifrons. Next base: position 81,551,600 of record NC_090984.1, read on the forward strand.
GCGGCGGGGGCCGGCCAGCGGCCACTCACCTGGTGCTGGTGCTGGTGCTGGTGCTGCGGCCACCCCCACACTGAGACCAAGGCCTCCCCGACGCCGGCCTGCACGCCCCGGGGAACCCCCCGCGCGCCCGTCCGCAGGCACTACCTAGGTAACGCAGCGCCGCCACCATTGCCTGCACCTCTTCCCAGCCCACAGAGGTAACCGCTTGAGCCCGACACTCTGTCGGGCACCCGGCGTTCTCCAGCCCCGCCCCCACGCAGGGGCCAATGAGGTGTACGCCTTCGCCCCACGTGGAGGCGGCCTCGGTGGCCAATGGGCGCGCGCGGCGGAGGGCGAAGAGCAGGCCGGCGCTGTAGACGCTGGGGACGCTGGCTCGCTCGCTCGCTGCCTCCGACGCTGTGAGTAGAGCAGCTAGGCCCCGAGCGGGGCGGGACTAGGGTGGTGGTTACGCTCTGCCCTCGCCCTTCTTCCAATGCTGGGCTGGCTGAAAACCTGGTCTTCCGGGTTGTGCGTCTTCCACCTTCACCGCCTAGCGGACTTAGGGCCGCGGGAGAAAGTCTGGGCATGTTTACGGGGAAAATAGTTGGGGCGGGCCCTGGGGCCTCCCTTCTCCCGGCTCGCCCCTCCACGCCCGCCCCGCCCCCCGCGGTCTCCAGCCCCGCCCCCAACGAGCCGCGTGGCGGCTGAAGGGCGCTCCGTGTCCCGCCCTGGCCATTGCTCCTAACGGAGGCTCTTTGTCAAGACAAAGCCTGACAGCCTGCAGTGGGGTTCCTGGCCGTGTCATTCTCATTCAGTCATTGATTCGTCTTTAAATGTCCAGCGCCTACTCTGTACGGGACCGGGCGCTGGACACGGGATAAACCAAACAGTTCTGTCTCTGCCATCATTTAGCAACGTGTCCTTTTTTAAAATACTACACCGAGATACAGTTTTAAATATGCGGTGGGGCCTCTGAATACCTACCTGTAGAGGTCACCTTTTCTTTGTCTGTAAAAGGAGGGCGATGGGCTCTGTAATCTCTAAAGACCTTCTAAACTCTGTAAAATTCTATGATTCACTATCTCTGTGCCAGTTTAACACCCCATCTCAGTGCTTGATGGCAGTTTTAAATGTTTAGGGTTAGGACAGCTGACCAGAGCAAAAATAGAACGATATAATATTATTGCTGAAAGGACTTTATTTGCCTATTTGAATCGGTTCCAGTCATTGGTCGGGTGGCTCAGGGAAGTAATTTCACCTCTTTGACTCAGACCTTCCTCTGTGACAGGAATAGTAGAATAGTATTAATAGCAGCGTCTCCCTCATAGGGCTGTTGAGTGGGTTACATGAGGTGAGGCTCATCAGGTGTTGAGCACAGCTAAGCATTCGGTAAATGACGGCTTATATTATGTTTAAATGGCTTTACCGCGAACAGTAGTACGGATTTTACTTTATTTGTGAAAACAAAGTATTGTGTGCTTGTCCCATCACAAATGAAAAAAAAAAATGAGATAGTTATTCAGCTTTTTATTTTGAGGTAATTGTAGATTCCCCAGCAGTTGTAGGAAATAATAGAGATCCTGTGTACCCAATACCCAGTCTCCCCATTGATAACATTTTGCAAAACTGTAGTACAATATTGCAACCAGATAATTGACATTGACATAATTCATTGATCTCATTCAGGGTTTCCCAGTTTTGTATTTCTCTGTATTATCGTCACATGTGTAGACTCTTGTATCCACCACCACAGTCAAGAGACAGCACAGTTCCAACACCAGGAAGATCCCCCAAGTTGCCATTTTATAACCACAACTTCCCCTTGCAGTCCCACCCAATCTTTTCTCCCTTTCTAAAATTTTGTCGTTTCAAGAATGTTATATAAATGTAATTATACAGCATGTAAGATTTTGGGATTGGTTTTTTTCACTCAGCATAATCCCTTAAGATCCATCAATATTGTTGTATGTATCAATTCCTTTGCATTACTGAGTAGCATTTTATAATATGGATATGCTACCTACAGTATGTTCAACCATTCACCCATCAAAGGACATCTGAGTTGTTTATTGTTTTTAGCTTTTATGAATAAAGCTGTTAAGAACATTAGTGCACAGCTTTTTGTGTGAACCTGTTTTTTGTTTCTCTAGGATAAGTGCCCAAGAGTTCAATTGCTGGATCATATGGTGAGCACGTGTTTAATTTTATAAGAAAAGTGGCTGTACCATTTTACATTCCTACCAGAATTGTATGAGTGATCCAGTTTCTCCTCATTGTCACCAGCATTTGGTGTTGTCACTATTTTTTTATTTTAACCATTCTGATAGGTATGTGGTAGAGATGGTTATTTTTTAGTTTGAACAGGATATAGTTGATTTGTTACTAGCTTAAATATAGAATTATATGCTTTGAGGGGCTGTGATCAGACTTTTGTGGGCTCTGGGCCCATAGTCACGATTGCTTTACTACATGATTTTGAGCATGTGCTTCTTAGTTTAGCCAGGGTGAAAGAACTCAAAATACACATGTTATTTTATTTTATTTTATTGAGACAGGGTCTCTGTCACGGGGCCTGAGTGCAGTGGCACGATCATAGCTTACTGCAACTTAAAACCTCTGGGCTCAAGCAATCCTCCTGCCTAAGCCTCCTAAGTAGCTAGGACTACAGGCCGGTGCCACCACACCTTGCTAATTATTATTATTTTGTAGAGATGAGGTCTCACTATGTTGCTCAGGCTGGTCTCAACCTCTGGGGCTCAAACTGTCCTCCCACCTCAGCCTCCCAAAATGCTAGGATTACAGGCATGAGCCACTGCACCCAGCCACACATGCTCATTTTATAAAATTTTCTCTGCTTACTTTCCCCCCAAGATTTGACTGTATAGTAGTTTGTTTCAATTAAGTAATTTCAAATCAAGGGCTTACTTTGCATTCATATACCCTATAATGTTTGTATTCCTGACACTATATTTCTCCGTTGAGAATTCATGTTCTTCTTCCTCTGTGTAGGTGAGAACCTATAAGAAGTTAGTTAAATGAGTGCCATGTGATGTTGGCCTAAGGACGGCTTTTGGGACCTATGCTTCTAATACCTAATGAATTTCCTCGTTGATTTGTTTCAGTAGATTCTACACACCTCAGGAGTAAGAACTAGAATCAATAATGGGTGGTTTACAGTGGATGGGATTGTAATTTGGGAGAAAAATACCGCATTCTGATGCCACCCCATCCCTCCCGGTCACCACTTTACCATCTTCAACAACTAGTTCATTAATTCAGTACTTTTGACCACCAAGTTAGCCTTCACTTTGAATAGCCCACTGAGTAATTGCATTTAATATGTAACATCAGAACTTCCACTTTAAAAAAAACTGTTTTTATACAAACAGAGAAACTATCAAACTGTAAACTAAAATACAATTTTAAGGCTCACCCCACCCACGGGCTGACTAAATGGACCCCCTCGTGGCCAAAAGGAATATCCTAAATTAAATTGCCTGCCAGGAAGAAGGAGGTCAGACATATCTTATCATGCCCCCTCCCTTCTTGGGAACACCCTTTGTAACCCATTAACAGGCCTAAGGGTATGGGAGACAAACCTGTAGGTCCTCAATTTGCACAACAAATATATGTCTGGTGGCTTATTTCTGATAAACAGCAACTATGTTAAAACATTCCAAGCCTTTAGACAAAGCTTCATGTCTTTAGCCAATTACAAGCCAAAGAATCTTTAAACCCACCTATAACCTATCAGCCCCCCGTTCCAAATGGCCCACCTTTTCGGGCCAAACCAATGTATGCATCCCACGTATTGATTTATGACTTTACCTATAACCGCTGTCTCCCTGAAATATATAAAACCAAACTGTTACCCAGCCACAGCGAGTCCACTTGCTCAAGGCCTCTTGGGCATGGGCTCCGGGTCATGATCCTCAAATTTGGCTGAGAATAAATCTCTTTAAAATTATTTTACAGAGGCCAGGTGTGCTAGCTCACTCCTGTAATCCTAGCACTCTGGGAGGCCGAGGTGGGCGGATCGTTTGAGCTCAAGAGTTCAAGAGCAGCCTGAGCAAGAGCGAGACCCTGTCTCTACTAAAAATAGAAAGAAATTAGCTAGACAACTAAAAATATATAGGAAAAAAATTAGCTGGGCATGGTGGCACATGCCTGTGATCCCAGCTACTGGGGAGGCTGAGGCAGAAGGATCGCTTGAGCCCAGGAGTTTGAGGTTGCTATGAGCTAGGCTGAACCATGGCACTCTAGCCTGGGCAACAGAGTGAGACTCTGTCTCAAAAAAAAATAAATAAATAAAAAGCAAAAATAAAAAATTATTTTACAGAGTTTGGCTTTTTTTCTGTTAACAAAGCCTACTCAGAAAACACTTTGTATATATCCTGTTTTGAGTAACACTTTATAGATCTGGTTTCTAAGTTACAAACATAATTGCAACTTTTAGAAACATTGTTACAAACTTATAGCTCTAAGTTATGTTCTTTTTTTTTTTTTTGGAGACAGAGTCTCACTCTGTTGCCCGGGCTAGAGTGCCGTGGCATCAGCCTAGCTCACAGCAACCTCAAACTCCTGGGCTCAAGTGATCCTCCTGCCTCAGCCTACCGAGTAGCTGGGACTACAGGCATGTGCCACCATGCCCGGCTAATTTTTTTCTATATTTTTAGTTGTCTGGTTAATTTTTTCCTATTTTTTAGTAGAGATGGGGGTCTCGCTCTTGCTCAGGCTGGTCTCGAACTCCTGTCCTGAGCGATCCTCCCACCTCAGCCTTCCAGAGTGCTGGGATTACAGGCATGAGCCACCTCGCCCAGCCTGTTTTTATTTTTATTTTTGTTTTTATAATTTGAATTTCTGGATTATTTATGGCAGCGATAATTTAGTAGTGGCTATTTTCTAACTTTTAACTGGATTATTTTAATTTATTAGAGCTAAATTCACTAACTTACCACTAGAGGTCTCCTCTTTCCCTATAGAAAGCATTCCCAGAGGTAGCTGCTTGCACTCAAGTAGGAATAGTTCCCAAAACCAATTAGCAAAGTTGCAGTTGAGAAGGTAAAAACCTATCAATTTTTTAAACCTCATTGCCAAATATGAATTTAATTTTCATGTTCAAGTTATTTTAAATATATCTAGTGTTTTTAGAGATCACAGCTGAAGTAAATTTTTCCTTCCCCTTAAACTGAATTATAATTGATGGGCCAATGAATCAAGGAAAGTATTCAAAGGCCACTGTAATTCACCTGTTTAATAACAGTTTATTTGGTTTTGTCTTGCTCCATGGAAATTTATGTCAACCATTGAAGACTATTAATTAACACCGTGTTGGATATAATTTGTTTACATGTCATCTGTCTTCATTAGACTATACATTCTATGAGGATGGGAACCATGTCTTTCTCTGTGCCTCTCTCCTTTGCTGTTTTGGGTTTTTGTCTTACCATTGTTTCTTTTGCACTAAATATAGCACACATTCAATAGACATTTATTAAGTGAATGAATGAGCAGATGGACATGGCATTTAAATGAGGTCTGGAGGCTGGATGAGATTTCTGCAGATGGGATTGGTGGGGGTGGGAGGGGGGTGGAATAGAGGGAATAGCCTGAGTAGAAGTTGGGAAGCTCAGACTTGTAAATGAGGTTGGCAACCAGTGGAGTTATTAGAGGTGGGCACAGGTAGAGAGAACTTTAACAAAAAGCTGGAAAGGGTTGAGAAGATGAGAAGAGGTAGCAGGGGGAGAGGTTTGCAGTAATGAAGACAGAGTGATGATGGAAAAGGAGTGAAGAGGGTATTAGGTGATTCCAGGGTTCTGTCCCCAGGCCACATCTCTCATTGCTCAACAGCTTCAACATCATCAGTCACTTCCTCAGCTCTAAGGTGGTTCCCACTCAGGCATCTATCTAGTCCTCTTCTTTCCCTTGAATTCTAGAAATTTGAATGATTAAGGAAAGGGCCCTGGACTGGTAGGCGAGAGAACTGGGTTCAAGTTTCAGCACTGCCACCAATTAGCCATGAAACATTGAGCAAGTCCCCTTAAACACATGCATTTATTAGTACCCCGCCTTGTTCCAGAAAGAATTTAGGGTGTCAGCAAGTTACTTAATATCAGGGCTTCAGTTTCCTCATCTCTAAATGAGAGGTTTGGTCTAGGTGATCTAAGTTCCTTCCAACTGTAGCATTTTGTGACTCTGATTCCAATAATTTATTTGTCATCTCCACTTAGAAGTCCTGCCAAACTTTCATATTTAGAATGTGAAAAACTGGAAGAAAAAAATGGAACTCACAACCCTGTCCTCCTGATGTTGATTTCTGTTAATGACATCACCATCCTACCAGTGACCCGGGACCAAAACTTGGTGTCATCTTCAATTTTAGCCCTTGCTCCCCTAAATCTCACTGAGTCATATGGAATCTAATGACTCTGTAATGTCATTTCCAAACTTCCCGACTGGGCCCTTTCCTAAGGCCACATACAGTTGGGCTGGCTGTCTCATTCTGTTGACTCGAAATCTTGATGCCCCTGTCTGAGTAAATCCCTGAGGCACATCTGTAACAATGCCAATGCTTTGTTCTAAAACCTCAGCAACTCCCGACTGCCTGCAGAATACGATTCCAAACTCCCTGGCTGAGCATGAGAGACCTTTCCTGGCCTGACTATGCAAATTGCCTGCCTCTTCTCATGACTCCCATGTGCTAATGAAACTGAACTACAACATACCTTAAATGTTTCTGCCTCATGTAACAACCTGGTTAACTTTTCTTGACACCCTTGTTGAAATCTCTTTATCCCTTTTTTTTAAAAAAATTCTTTTGAGGCATTTACCAGCGTCTGTCACTTACTTTACTTGATAACTTGTCTTAGTCTATTCCAGCCTGCATTAAATTGTCAGTTCCTCAAAGCAGAGACTATGTTTCATTTATCTTTTTCTCCCCACCTTCCCCACCCCACCACCATACATACCCGGCACATTACTAGAGAAACTTGAATTGAGATAAATCAGATTGAGACCTAGTCCAAAAATCACTTTCTCAACTCATGGTTATAGATTTTTACAGCTGGAGGTCATCTAAGCAAAGCATCTCATTTTACAAATGAGAAAACCAAGGGGCAGAGAGGTGAAGTTACTTGCCCAGTCTTTCCCAGCGGCGCTTGCACAGTTGTTTGCACTGCTCTGGTGACACGAGTTGCAGCTTTGTAATAGGTAGGTCTATTTTCATGTTTTCTCTTCCATCCTGGATGTAATGCATCTTAACCTCAACACATTGTTTTTTTGGGTGACTTTAGTGTGTCGGTTTGATATCGAAAATGTAGATTGGGAGGGGAGCTAGCTGGTTGGGCGCATTTGTAGTTACACTGCCTGAACAGACACTAGGTGGCAACACTGCAGACAGACTGCAATTGAGGTTTGAAAATGGGTCTTAATATTAAAGCTGGAAGGAACATTAGACAACACCATTCAGTCCGACCCTTCCTTTTTGTTTTGTTTTGTTTTGTTTTTGAGACAGAGTCTCACTCTGTTGCCCGGGCTAGAGTGCCGTGGCATCAGCCTAGCTCACAGCAACCTCAAACTCCCGGGCTCAAGCAATCCTTCTGCCTCAGCCTCCTGAGTAGCTGGGACTACAGGCATGCACCACCAGGCCCGGCTAATTTTTCTATATATATTTTATATATATAAATATAATTTATATATAAATTATATATAATTTGTCCATATTATGGACATATAATTTCTTTCTATTTTTAGTAGAGACGGGGTCTTGCTCTTGCTCAGTCTGGTCTTGAACTCCTGAGCTCAAACAATCTGCCCGCCTCGGCCTCCCAAAGTGCTAGGATTACAGGTGTGAGCCACCGCGCCCGGTGCCAACCCTTCCTTTTTGAAGCAGAAAAAAAAACAACAAAGAACAAAACAAAAAACCCAAGTACCAGACAGGAGTGACTTGCTCAATAATTGCCAAAATTGCTGAGTGGGAAGTGAGTCATCAGCTTTATTGACACAAGAGAACTGACTCTGAAGTTGTGAAGTTACTACATGTATGGGACTCTGATTGCCAGCTGATGATCTAATGTGAGCACTGTTTTGTGTGTCTAGATTAAAGGATGCTGTTTGGAAAAGTTTCCTGGCAGTTGTGTGGCCTAAAGAAACTCCCATGGTCATGTGATTCCAGATACTTCTGGGGCTGGTTGAATGCAGTGTTTAATAAGTAAGTTCCTCTAACTAAAGTGAAGAAAGGTGGGATTGTTATAGCTAGATGAGTTCCCAATAGCTCGTTTCATTATTTCATGTATTTCAAGTGTTTTTTGAACATTTTGTGCAGTATGATCTAATTGTGTTTACAAACAAATAAAACACACACACAAACATGGAAAAAAGACAAGAAAAGTAGATTATAGAATATTAACTGTGGCTGTCTGGGTTGCAGGAGTTCAGTGATTTTTCTTCTTTGTCCTTTTGATGCCTTTCAAGTTTTCTAAACTTTTATACAGAAAAACTTAGTAAATGTAATTTTAAAATATTTTATGGCTTTTTAAGGGATGTAGTTAGCCTTTTGAGTACTATCAAGGGAACCCAAGTTTTTTAAAAATTAGTGGGTGGCATGCTTAGAAGTATCATTTTGAAACTGATGAAACTAACCTCATTGCTTACTGTGGCATTGTGATTACTAACTAGAGAAAAAGGCATATGTAGAAGTTAATAAATATCACTTAATGAGATTAACTTGAACATAGGTTCAAAATTATTTCTTCTTTAATATTTTATCAATAATGCTAATCAAGTGTAGTCATTCATTTAATACATAGTTACTGAGTATCTATGGTGTCAAGCACTGTGCTACATATGAATCAATAAAGACTCATGTTTGCCTGATAAACTCATATAAAAATAATATGCATTGACAGTTTATTCGGAAACAAAAACAAAAGCAAAAAATTTAGCAGGTAGAACTATAGCATTTTTTTTAAGAGGATCTCACTAATACATTTATCTCTCTCCTCAGTTATTCAAAATGAAAATTTTTGCTGTTCTGTATTTCTGTTAGTGAATATAGTTAAGAAGTTAGTGATTATTGTAAAATAGAGCTGTTTTTTATCTCTGGTCAACAGAGTGGATTATGAACGCATCAGGGATGTCGGCCCCAACAGGGCGGCGTCTGAGTGGCTGCTGCGATGTGGGGCCATGGTACGCTACCATGGCCAGGAGAGGTGGCAGAAGGACTACAACAACCTCCCAACAGGCCCTCTGGACAAATATAAGATTCAAGCCATCGATGCCACGGACTCTTGTATTATGAGCATTGGATTTGATCACATGGGTAACTACCCTATCATTTTGCTTATAGGCAATGCAGGTGATTTGCATTGATCATTTTGTTGCAGTTGTCTCACTATTATAGTCATAGGTGTGTTCTTTTTTGCCCATTTCAGTACAATCACGTTTGTTTCTTCCTGTGTTTGATATCTATTTTCAAATTAAACAGAGGTTACAAACACCTTCTCCTTCCTCCTATCACTAAGCTTGTTTCTAATATTAATACATGGCTTTATTCTGTGGTTTATTGACTTAAAATTCAAGGCCTTGTTTGTCAAACTTCTAGCATTAAGAAACTCTCAATAATGTAGGAACAATCACATCTACACAGCTTCTGCTTGTGTGAGCATTTCTTTCTTCTAGTGCATGGGCATTTGGTGCAGAGTGGCCCTGTCCATCAGCACAACCTGTAGAGTGAATAACTTTTGTGGTTAATAGGGTAAGCAATTGTTCCGGTTTTCATGAGACTAAGGTATCCCAGAACATAGGGAACTTTCAGTCCTAAAACCAGGTCATTCCTGGGCATACCAGGGGAGTTGGTCATCTTAATGGTAAAGCAGATTTATTTTTATTTATTTATTTATTTATTTATTTATTTTGAGACAGAATCTCGCTGTTACCCAGGCTAGAGTGCCGTGGCATCAGCCTAGCTCACAGCAACCTCAAACTCCTGAGCCCAAGTGATCTTCCTGCCTCAGCCTCCCGAGTAGCTGGACTACAGGCATGAGCCACTGCACCCGGCCTAAAGCAGATTTTTAAACTGTACTTTTTTTCCCCAGAGGGCCTAGAGCATGTTGAAAAAATAAGACTATGCAAATGTCATTACATCGAGGATGACGGTTTGAAGAAACTTAGTCAATTTGAAAAATTACAAAAAAGCATATTGGAAATGGAAATAATTTCCTGTGGGAATATCACAGACAAAGGCATCATTGCTTTGAGTAATTTAAGGTAGGTGGTCAAAACCAAAGTGGAAACGTGATGATGTTAAGGTGAATACTAATAAAAGACACAGTTGGGGGGGTGGTGTCTTTTTTTAGTTTTAAAACATATAATTTAAGAAAATGACCTCATTTTCATATATAATTCTTTTTAAAAGTTAAAATGATCAACCTGAATTAAGGTTTTATTGTATATTTTAGGGGGCATGTTTTTAAAAATTAAATCTACATAAAGTACCTAGCATAGTACCTGCAACAGTAAGCCCTCAATAAGCATTAGCTATTATACTTTCTCTCCTTCTTTTAAAGAAATTTTCCCCAGGTTTTTGGTATTCTCATGACATTAGTTGTATATCTGTTAGCATTTCACTCTGTAATTAAGTTGCTTGAGGGAAAAAACCTTGAAATATTCTCCTATATCTGGAGCCTAGAACACTGCCTGCCACTATAATAAATTTCAAAAACATGCATCCATCGGTTAGGAAAGCTGTTCTACCACCAACCAGACCCATGCCATGGCCTGGAGTAAGTCATCCAATCCCAAACACAAAAACAGATACTGCTAGCAAGAAATGTTTAATAAAAAAATTGTAGGATTCTGAATCTTATCAGAGTGATGGAGAAAGAATATGTTTGTTTAATCAAATCACTATTTAGAGATCTCATCATTCACATTCTGAATCTAATTAATGTAGTTCTGCTTTAACATGTAACGGATCTGCCTGTAACCTCAGTATCACGGGAAGTTTGAGGAATTTTAAACATTAAGACCCAAAGCACTAGATTCTTCATCTCTTACATTAGCTGAGGCTTCAAAGCTTCATCTTCTAATACAAATCTGAATACCTTTAAGAACTTTCCCAATTTTTTTTTCCTTTTTGGGGTTAAGATTCATATTTTATATTTCACATACAAAGGAGATCTATGTCATTATATATATATATATATATATATATATATGAGATATATATACATATATAGTATTTAGAAAGATTCAGCTAGATATATTGATGTAGTTAAGAACAACTATAATTTCCAAAGTCTGGCTTAATTCCTAGCATGAATTTCATTTAAAATAGTATTCAAAGACTACTGCTCTAAGACATTTTGAAGGTGTAGGTTGATATAAACACATTCTTTATGTAATTTTTTTATTTTTATTTATTTATTTATTTTTTTTTTGAGACAGAGTCTCACTCTGTTGCCCAGGCTAGAGTGAGTGCCGTGGCGTCAGCCTAGCTCACAGCAACCTCAGACTCCTGAGCTCAAGCGATCCTCCTGTCTCAGCCTCCCGAGTAGCTGGGACTACAGGCATGCACCACCATGCCCGGCTAATTTTTTCTATATATATTTTTAGCTGTCCATATAATTTCTTTCTATTTTTAGTAGAGGTGGGGTCTCGCTCTTGCTCAGGCTGGTCTCGAACTGCTGAGCTCAAACGATCCTCCCACCTCGGCCTCCCAGAGTGCTAGGATTACAGGCGTGAGCCACCGTGCCCGGCCAATTTTTTTAAAAGTCAATAAATTGATTTACTTTTAATGCTAAAGGCCAAATTGAAGTGACTCTTTTCTGTCTCTATTTGCAGAAACCTCAAGTATTTGTTGTTAAAGGATCTTCCTGGAGTTAGAGAAAAAGAAAATCTTGTCCAAGCCTTTAAGACAGCACTGCCTTCTCTGGAACTAAAATTACACTTGAAGTAAAATAATAAGCGTGTTATTTGAGTATAAAAGATCATTTGAAATTGTTGATCCTAAACAGCAACAAATATACAATCACCAATAGAATTATAAGGATGTCCTATCATGACATCGTAGAAGTAGAGAGTCCATCATATGTAGAAAATAAATATTCAGATGCACTCACTAAAGTTACTGAGAATTTATGTACATTAATTCATTTTAGGAAAAATGCAAACAAGGTAGCATTTTAAATCTAATATGTTCCTCACTTAATATACAAATATATACAGATATCACTGGTAGATACTGATTTAGTGTTCTTTAAAGTGATTTAACTGTGTAACACAGACATTCTTTATTGTATTATAACAGTAATTTGTATTACATTTTACTTTAAAATTACTGAAGCATGTTACTATAAATGCCCAATTATGAAAAACTGGAAGCTAAATTACGGATTCATTGATGGAGTCAATTATGCAAAGCAGTCAGTGGTTGCTGAGGCATGCATTTCTTACTGATTCCCAGGATTTGCATGCATTTCCTATGATCCTGCATTCCTGTGTTCTTGATAGCATACACCCTTTCTCAAAATGCATAGTTGCTGGTTAATTTGTCTATTTTGTAAGCTTAGGCTAGAGTTTTATTAAAACTGAGCTTAGATACTTGGCTGCATTCAAATAGAATAAAGGAAACAATTATAAAGACCAGAAGGCTATATTTAAGTTTTTCTTAAAAAATTGCTTAAAACAAAATTTTAATGTGTCAATTAGAAACTAATTTTTCTTCTCTCATATATCTTGGATACAACCTCTTATAAGCTCAAGGGACATCAAAAAGAAGTGAAGTATAAACACAAATGTCAATTTCTATCTAGAAAGCAGTAACAATGTCACAAGTCGATAAAACAGGTCTTTAATTTTACCTACTTGAAATAGCCTTGATTCTATTATTATTAGTTATATGCCAGCTTGTTTCTGGATTTCTGTATGTTTGGTTTGAACATTCAGTTGTTGAATATCAACTTGATTAAAAATAATTTTTAAATAAACACTTTCTGTGATGCAGCTTTCAGGTAGAAAATGAATTTTAGTAGTGCTTAGAAACTAGCTCATGTAAATAGTGCATAGCATAAATGATACACTATTTATAACAACATTGTCATTTAAAATGTCATAAAATGGAAAATAAAAAAGACAAGGATGTAGAATAATCTCATGTGATACAATGGTGATTTCATGCTGAAGAAGAGGAATACAGATATGGTTAAACTGAACATAAGCATAGATTTACTGGAACTCATTAGAAAAAAATGAGTCCTTTTTCTCAAGTTTGTTTCATTACCATGTGGTACAATAACTGATTTACCATAATTTAGTCAGAGCTACTTTTATATTCTGAATGGTTTTCTGTAATAAAACTATTGGATGAATTAGGCAGTTATAGTCATCTGCCTGCGTCAAGTGCATTTTCTTGGATTAAAGAAAAAAAAAAATTTTAACTATTCACAGAAGTGCGCGTCCCTCCTTGCCATTTGAACCAATGCTGCCTAAGGGGAACTGAATAATATTGGGACTATTGTTTAACACACTGTCAGGTCTATGTATGAAGCTACATACGTTGGGAAGCCTTAGGATATCATTAAATTGCCTGGGGTATCCAAAATTATTGAACAGATGCCAGAATTCAATGGATTACTGAGTAGTAAGTGAATGGGGTCAAACACTGTAATGAAGAAAATTAACACAGGAAGAAAATGAGAGTGCAGAAGATATGTTTTAAAGATACAGTAAAATACAACTTTGAAAACCATGGTTGAGAACTGCTAGGAAATAGTGGCAGCACATCAACCAGAAATGGTGCTGAGCTGTAAGAAGCAGATATGAGGTTTCACATTGCCATTCTGTCTAGGGGACAAGGATGAAAAAGCTTTTTGATTAGGAGCAGTAGGCAAAATCAAAGCTAATTAATTAATTAGTATTATCATATGTTATCATTTTAAGACTCTACAAAGCCAGGAATCCTCGATAACTATAATATCATTTTGGACTTTTTTTCTTTCCTTCCTTCCTCCCTCCCTCCCTCTTTCTTTCCCTTCCCTTCCCTTCTCTTTCCTTCCTTCCTTCCTTTCTTTTTCTCTCTCCTTCCTTCCTTCCTTCCTTCCTTCCTTCTCTTTCTTTCTTTTTCTTTTTTTAAGAGATGGGTCTTACTTTGTTGCCCAGGCTGGAGTGCAGTAGCATGATCATAGCTTACTGCAGCCTCGAACTCCTGGGCTCCCATGTAGCTGGGACTACAGGCACGCACCACCACACCCAGCTTGGACTACTTTCTAATTGGTTGTAAAGATAGTATATATACACACACATACGTGTGTAAGTATATATGCATGTGCACATACACACATATATACCTATAGTGTAAATGTTTCTGGAAAACACCAGTTTACAACCTAAAGTCTTTCATGAGTCAAGTGAAAGCTCACAAACAGTTTCTTCTAAAACCCAGATCACTATATACAGTTTCTACCCTATAGATCTGTCTCCAAGTCTGAGGCTGAGCTGGAGGGAATGAAGTACTAATTATTTTCAATCTAACAGGTTCAGTTACTGCAAAGCCTGTAGGTCTTGTTCTACCCCTTGACCACCCTGGTCAGCTGCCAAGCTTCACGCCATTGTTTGCAAGGAGAATTGAGTGAACAAATGTTGACAGATTACAGTAAATACATCTTGCCTGCAAAAGTGACTAAGATACATCCTTTACTGAAGGTAAAGACAAATGTATATGTAAAAGAATGTATAAACATATCATTAAATATATAAGCATATAAATTACAAAGTATTTATAATTCATATGATTTTAAATATTTGAACTTAAATATTCCAAAAAATTGTTTTAAAATATAAAAATCAAGAGATAGAGTAAGCAGGAAATGGAATTTTAAACATTTTGATTACAAGAACTTAAACTGTTCTTAAATATGATGTTGAAACAATCGGAAAGGCAGGAGATAGGACTCAAGGTAACAGAGATTAAAGGAAATACATATGGGCATTTTATAATCCATTTTTCACATGTAGCATATGGTACAACTGAAGTGTAAATCTTTTTGTTGTTGTTGTTGTTGTTTTTCCTGAAACAGAGTCTCGCTCTGTTGCCTGGGCTAGAGTGAATGCCGTGGCATCAGCCTAGCTCACAGCAACCTCAAACTCCCGGGCTCAAGCAATCCTTCTGCCTCAGCCTCCAGAGTAGCTGGGACTACAGGCATGCACCACCATGCCCGGCTAATTTTTTTCTCTATGTATTTTTAGCTGTCCATATCATTTCTTTTCTATTTTTAGTAGAGGTGGGGTCTCACTCTTGCTCAGGCTGGTCTTGAACTGACCTCGAGCGATCCTCCTGCCTTGGCCTCCCAGAGTGCTAGGATTACAGGCGTGAGCCACCGCACCCGGCCACGTAAATCTTTTTGAAATCATCTAATTTTGTCAGAGGTATGAGGAGTAGATAGAGTTTATTTTCTGTCCCTAAGCTCAGCTGCTTATATAAATAAAAATACAAGTGAAACTCCAAACAGGTTTTTCCTTTCTTTTCTGGACACCATCATCAAGCATGGAAGACTGGATCTGGAATTTCCCTTCATATCATGCCAAGTGGCCTGACTTGCTTATGTTTTCTCCTGGTGTGTTCTCAACATTGTAATTGTTTTCAGTCAAGTGTGTAAGTTTTATTTTCTTCAAATTATTGATCAATTCCTTTTTTTTTTTTTAATCATTAATCTCCTTAAATGTTTGGAAAACGGTAGTTAAGTTTCTTGGTATTAGAGTAGTACTTCTTATTATTCAACGCTGGAAGGGTGCTGCTGCTGCTAGTTAGCTGAGGTAGGTACTGCAACTGAAGATACAAAACTCAGAATTAGGTTCAAAACCATGCCATGCATTTTTTTTCATTATTTAGAATACATCAAAAAAAGAGGTAATTACATAACTTTTTCAGCACAGAAATACTTTTTTTTGCACAGAATCCAGGAACTGAGAGAGGACAAAATGTTTCCATTTGGTCTCTGCTTTTCCTTATAAAGGTTTATTTTATATTGAAAAGCAAAAGCAGGCACATTAAAGAAGATTCATAAAATATGAAAAAGAAAAGAAAATCTACATGTTAATATTATTGGCAAAAAGCATAGGTTTACAAGGGTTGGGAGCTTGCTGGGACCTTAGGGACCATTTAAACCAATGCTTTGTCTTATAGCAGAGAAAACTAGGTCTGGAGCACCTAGGCAATTTGCCCACTTACTCCCTTAGTTAAAAAGGCAAGCCAGCCAGGCATGGTGGCACATGCCTATAGTCCCAGCTACTTGGGACACTGAGGCAGGAGGATCACTTGAGCCCAGGAGTTTGAGATCAGCCTGGGCAACACAGCAAGATCCCACCTCTAAAAAAAGGCAAAACTACTTCCTTCAAGCTTCTGGATAGTGTTTGAATTTATTGTCAGTGTCAAACGAAAGTAAGAACACACCTACAATTTTTGTATTTTACTATATGGCCTTAGGTATCTGAAAAGAGGGTATTTTTTAGTACTTTTAATCAAACCGTTGAATCCTTCAGGACTTAAAAAGCAATACACCAAATAGTGGGGTTCCCCTATTCCAGTAGAAATATTTCCATCAAGACCCTTTGTTCTTGAATACAAAGTAACAGTAAGAAAAGGAGTAACTATGGGGTGGGAGTGGGGAGTCTATTTCTGGTCTGTTTTGCTCCATGGATCACATATGATAGAGAATAAATAAAAACAGTTTTGTAACTGTGGTCTACCTTAGGGCCAGGAGTTCATGCTGTACCTGTTCTTAATGGACTCTTCACCCTTTTCCCTCCTCTGAACCTCACACACACCACCCAAGTACTGTTCAGCGTGCTAGGCAGTGGAGGCTGCAAAGGGAAAGGCTAAGGCAAGATAACTTATAACAAGAAACTTATTGTAAGGCCATTTTACCACTGTACACCAATCAAGATTCTTCCCAGGCTCCCAGTGTGCATTTCGGATGCTATTCTCTGGTTAAACATGCTCTTCTGCTGATACCACTGAAAGCACTCATCAACATACTTGCCCTAGCCAACTCTGACAATAAAGGATCAGGGAAGAAAACAGTTCCTTTTCTGGATAAACATGGAATGTTAATACTGAAGGTGAACATGATGACAGAGAACTGCCTGGGATAAATCTAATTCCATCTTCCTAAGCAGAGTATGTTCAGCTGAACCCACACTCATGCACCTGGCTGAGCTCATGCATGCCAGAACCCCTGGCCCCTGTGTGGCAGCAGGAAACAGCAGGTCAAGGACACCTTTAGGAGTCAGAGAGAAGGGGCCTCAGGTGATAGATGTCTCTGGGGCCCTGGTTGATATATCATGTGACCTGTCTCCAGGTACTGGAATGAGGGTACTGGAACTGCAAGCCACAGTTACCACTCTCAAGTCTAGATTCTGACTCTCTGTACTAGGTGGCAGGTATGAGATCATTTGGAACTATAACCTTGGATGTTTCTGTAAGGCAGTACACCATTTTTACCCCAGGCAGGTGCTTTTGGCTCTGTTGTAGGGTCTTCCTTGCTGGTTTTTCATGTTCTTTTGCCAAATCCCCTACTTCTCTGATGCTGTCAAAATATGGGTGCTGCAACAGCTGTTCACATGTCAGTCTCTCAGCAGGGTCCATGTGGAGGCAGCCCTAAAAGAACAGAAAATTCCCTCTGCTTACTTCTTTAAAATCGTATTAACTTATTAATGTCATTTTTTTTTCTTCTTTGAAAGATTAAACTCTTCAGTTAGGAATAAGAAGGGAAAAAAGTGGGAAAACCCACCAGTTATGATTTTAGCTCTTTCTACAGTCATTCCTAAATGGGTACCCACATAATAAATAGTTTCTACAAGTAGTAACAGATACCTTATTTTGTTCTTTAGGCAGTTGGTGTTCTGTCCTGGGAGAGTAGGATACAATTTTGGAGTTTACCACAGTGGCCAACTAGGATAATCCATTTAGCCAATTTGGTCTTTCGCATGTACTTTGTAAAAACTAGTGTGCTTATTTAAAAAATAATATTTATACATGATACAAATAAAATTAATACAGTATACAGGAAGTCTCCACCATTCTAGGTCTTCTGTTCCTCCTTCTGAAGTCAGCTCCTCTTTTTTTTGAGGGGATAATATATTCTACCAGAAATATTCTATGCATTACAAGCATACATGAGTATGTATGTAAGGAGAGGCATAATCTATATACCTGTATATTAATAATTTTTAACAATTTTATTTGGCATTAAGTAGGCCATGGGGCTCATACTTGGGTAGATTAAATCTCACAACTGCATACCCCAAGGAACTGTCTCAATTGTTTTTGTTACAAATGTATCAGTAAATGTATTAAACAATTTTTACACTATGTGGAACATTGACTGTAACTTCCAAATATTTTCATTGGTACTATACCTCATTTTACTTAAGAGCTATATTTCTAAAATATATAAATCAACTTTTAAAATCAAAACATACTTCAAATGTACTAGGGAATTGGCTATTTGAAAGGATCCTATAGCTAAGTACTTTTTGATTCTTTTTTTTTGAGACAGAGTCTCACTCTGTTGCCCAGACTAGAGTGCCATGGCGTCAGCCTAGCTCACAGCAACCTCAAACTCCTGGGCTCAAGCAATCCTCCTGCCTCAGCCTCCCGAGTAGCTGGGACTACAGGCATGCGCCACCATGCCCAGCTAATTTTTTCTATATATTTTTAGTTATCTGGTTAATTTCTCTCTATTTTTTAGTAGAGACAGGGTCTCGCTCTTGCTCAGGCTAGTCTGGAACTCCTGACCTCCAGTGATCCTCCTGCTTCAGCCTCCCAGAGTGCTGGGATTACAGGGGTGAGCCACCACGCCCGGCCGCTAAGTACTTTTTGAAGAAAAGGATCTCTTTGTAAAACAAACACCGCCCCCTGAAATTTCTATTTTGTGTAAATTTAGATTTCAAATATAATGTTAGGTTTATTTATAGTGAAATACTTATGTTTTCACTGTAATAGAATGTGATCCATTTTAAAAACTGAAAATATTTATACTTTTTAAAGGAGAAGACTTCTAAAAGGAACAATTTTCATTTCATGGATTGACATAAGTAATTAAGATTCTCCACTGATGACAATCCTTGTGTATTTCCCAGTAGGCTGGAAGCTAGGATTTTACCTTCAAGAGCCCCAGGGCAGGATAAGAGATGTTTGGGAATTTTAATTCAAGTGGTTCCTGTTGGAAAGAAAAGGGGCTTTTAATTTACAGCAGGTATTCAAATTAAGGCTACCTCAAATTGGATTTCTTCTGAGTAGAAGCCTCTTCCTGGCACCTTCTCCTCCTCCACCCTCTGTCCACTCCACCTCCCACATGCAGCAACCTCCCTAGGCTTGTTTCACAAGCTCCCTCTCTCCCACTTCTAAATTGCTTTTCCAAATTTACTTCCTAACCATTCCCTTCACTTCCCAAAGAACCGATGCAGGTTGCAAATTATAAGTAAATACTAATGAAAGAAAAAAAATTCATGCTGAGCAAAAAAAAATTGAAATAAGAACTGCTCAGCGTGAATTTTTTTTCTTTCACTAGTATTTACTTATAATTTGCAACCTGGCGTTCACATTGGCATTGTAAAAAGGCAGTCCTAATTATTGCATTTATTGACAATTTTATATAAAGGGAGCTTTGAAATCAATTTTTTCCCCTACCCAGGTGAACAGATGCTTCTTGGTTTTCTGGAATAAACACTGTTGTCTCCTCCCACAAGAGCCTGCAGTTTCCCTGATCAGCCTACTGTTCAAAGAATCTCCCTTTGGCCATATAAGGCTATTTTGCTCCAGTCACCTGCTGGAGACAATCGGGAATAACACTGCAAATGGGAGGAATGCCGAAGGTCAGGCAGACTGGCCAGTTAAAGAGATAGACCACTGGCAATGGCTAAGGAGGGAAGCTGAGAAAATAAGAATAGGCTGCCAAGCTGAGCAAATAAATGACCGCAGTGCGCTGTGTGTATAAAGATGGCAGTGTGTGAGCTGGAGGCTGGAGTGACTGGCCGGGCTCACCTAATGAGCCGCAGTCTGGTGCTGTGGTTAAGTTTCAGAGCACAGTGTTATTGTCGACAGGGAGCCAGCCCCCAACAGCCAGTTCTGGATTGTACACATACTAATCACTGATAACAGAGAGAAAAGCCTCAGTTTTGGAATTCCCTACATTCAACAGGAGGAAAAAAAAATCCTAGAGCAGATTTGCATCAGCCCTTGAAAGTAGCCTTCCCCTCAGCCTCCATAGCTTAAATATTTCTCTTGCTCATTCCGTGTGATGAATCTGAGCACCTCTGGGGATGACTGTGCCATTGCTGACATCAGGCTCTGCTGCCTCAGCAACAAAGCCTGCATGAGGCCGGCTGGTTGGCTGCGATATGCAAAGGTCCATCCTGCCTGCTGAGCCAGTTTCCCAGCCCCAAAAGCAAGCAGGTCTCCTCTGTCAGGGTTACTGACCAGCAGAGGGACTGGAGCACAGATGTTCCACCAGCACAGCCACAGCACTGCTTCTTCCTGTGTTTCTGTCAACAGGAAATCTCCTGCAGGACAGCCTCTGGGAAACTATGGGAAGCTTCTTACATTCACAAAACCTGGGTTGTTCCTGAGGCTTCACCGGTAAACAAGCGAACAGGAAATCACTAAGGGATATTTAGTGCAGAACTAGGAATGTCCAGGTCACAAGGGAGCCAGATGGGTCACCTCCCATATGCCAGGTGTCATTCCTGTCTCTGTCCCAGCATGACCCACTTTTCCGAATGCTGGTGCTGCAGGAGGGGGAGGCAGTGGGGAAGCGGCAGGCTGGGCTGTGGGACAAGCCAAGAGGTTGCGGGGAGAGGCAGAAGGCAAGTGGTAGGGACAGACAGAACTTCCATCTGGAAACTGAGCAGCCCAAGGGTTAGCTTCAATTTGAAAGCACCTTCCTTAGACAGTGGAAACTCAGGATTTCACAGACCTTAATTAAGCTCTGAAATGTTTTTGATTATAATATACGAGCTCATTAGAAGATACTCAAAAATATAAAAAATCATAAAGAAAGAAAAAATTTACCCCAAAATTCCACCACAAAGAGATACCCACTGTTAATGTTTGGGTATATATCCTTGGAGCCACTTATTTCACAAATGTGAAAAGCTTTGCATGGCTTCCCAGAGTCTGTCATATTACTTTGTATTTATATATGTAAACATATGTGTGTATATACATGTGTTGTATATTTATCAAAGTCTTATTATAATTATGTCAAATTATATGTATTGCTTGATAACCATTTTTTTCATTTAACAATATGTTGTGGACTTTTTGTTCAGGGGGATATATAAAAATCTAATTATTTTTACTACATGGTATTTCTATTGTAAGGATGTAGCATAACTTATTTAATTAATCCCCTACTGATGGAACACTAAAGGAAATGATTTCTATTAAATCATGCTACATCCTTATGCTCTTACCTAATGGTTCCATTGGGTTAAGGGTATGAACATTTTTAATTTTTCAGTTTTTTATAAAATGGGTGCTTTTCCCACATTGGCCATAGAGGGCAGGCACCAGAGTGAGGCTGGCCAAGTAAGTTCATTACCGTTTTTGCCCATGGGCTGGGGAGTGAGAGCACAGTGGAGTAGGGAGTTTGGACAATGCTGGGAGAAAAGTAGAATCCTTTTCCTCGATTGGTCAATGTCTAAAAGTTGATTGGCTCTACACTACCTCAGTTCAACTACTGAAAATGATAAAGGACAGGTGAGGCTCAGGCAGGCAGCTCTGCATTCCTGTCCAACAGGCTGGCTAGACTCTTATCAGCAGCCTATGAATTAGCACCGAAGGCCATGGTCTTGCTAACCAATTTGTTCCAATTTTCTTTTTCACTCTTGGACTGACATTCAATGCAGGGAGAGCCATGGGGCTCAGGCAGGTGAGTAACCACCAAAATTTAGCTAGCCTGGCCTGCAGACCTCTCTCCAAAATGGGTCACTTACCATATCTTCAGGATCTGGAATTTTCACCCCACTGAAGTACTGATTCGTGCTAAATACTTGCTGGTGCCTAGGGATGAAATCCCCTTTGGACAAAAAGAAAGAAGGAGGCAAGTAAGAGTGGTTGACAAACACTGATCTGTGGTTTCCCTCCATCAGTGCTGTGTCCATCTGTGCCTACAACTATGAAGCTGCTGTTTCTTTTGCAATCAGAGGGAGAAGAGGCATTCCAGCAATCAACAGCAGCCTGTACTGATCGCTACAGTGGACAACGCACTGTGTTAAGCACGTAGAGGGCAAGCAACAGAAACTGAAGGCTGCAGGTTTCTTGCCTGCAGGGCTTACATTGTATTAATATTTGAGGAATCCAAACCAAAAACTCAGAAGCACATACACACACAAAATACGTCTTTAAAAAAAAAATAGCAAAAGTGCAACAACCACAAATCAATATCATATTAACTGAATCCTGATGGGACAGAATTGTATGGGTCTAGTATTTACAACAGTGCCTGACACATAGCAAGCACTCAATAAATGTTTCAGGGAGGGAGGGAGGGAGGGAACAGAGTGAAAGAAGAAGGGAACAAATCATGAAAGATTTTCTAGCTAGAAGGAATAAGTTTCCAGTGTGGAACCACCTTTTCTTGTTTCACCAGTTAGTGATCACTTGGAAATTTCATTTCATCTACTGTTTAGAAGCACTTATGAAGTAATGCAGAAAAACAAAAGTAGCATTTTTATATACAGGGGATTATATGAAGCTCATCCTGCCCACATTTCAGCCAAATCACCTAAAATCACTCTCATGTAAAATTCTAGGGATATTACACTTGAGAAATTCTGTCCAGAGAATAGAAGGAAATATTCAGAAGGGTTCCCTTGGGGCACATCCAGGCCCACTTCCCAGGGCAGAGTGGAAAACAAAGACGTCCCAACCAGAGATCTAGACATGTTGCAATTGGACTAGGCTAGAGTTCCTACTCCAAGGTATCAAATTGTCTAAATTTACTGGTTTGTTTTAGAAGTTTACCACTCACTCAAATCCAAAACCTGCTACCTCACCCTGTTTTGGACAAGCAATGAAAACATACCCCTTTGCCCCAGACTTCAGTGAGCTGCATCATGAGCACAATTCCCTGTACCTTAAGAATCTCCCATTGGTGCTAGAGGGGTGACATGGGGAGGGTGTCCTGAAATCACTGGAGAAAACACAGTGAAGGAAGGCTGAGCGCCTCTGGAAGGGCTATAATTCACCTTATATGTCACTTGACAAAGTCAAGCTATCAGCAAATATTTACTGCCACAATGTGCAGATGCTGGTGGAGGATAAGAAGAAAGATAAGACATGATATCACCATCAGGTAGCTTACAAGCGTTTTGGGGAAGATAAGAGTACAAGGCAAGATGTGGTGATGGTAGGTGCTTTAAGAGTTTAGAGGAGGAGAAGTTTGCTTTAAATTGGAACACTCGGGGGAGTAGAGTCTAAACTCCCTGACTTTGGAAGAGGGCACTCACTGCTTGCAGATCTTTTCATCTGTCTCCCACCATCCCCCCGCCCCTTCTCTCCTGCTCCTGGCCTCCTCTCCAAGGGTAGAGAGAAAGGAATCAGGGTGGGAAAGCAAGACAAGAAGACTGGCGTGAGAAGAACCAGCCTTTCTTCTTGACACTTAGAAGGGTGAGAATCTTCCTTTACAGAGTCTGAATAATCCAAACTAGTCAGGCAGGCTGCAGTTAAGGACATCCAAATGAATTACTACACCATGATAAATGAAATAAACCATGAAAACATTCTGTAAACTGCTAAGCCCTTATAGAAACGTGAGTTTTTATCGTTGCTATGATCATTATTCAGGGTTTAACTTGATCCAAACTATGTTCAAGTTATTAATACTCAATAACTGTCAATTATTTTTATTAAGCCAAACATGGACCTCTTTTTTTTTTTGAGACAGAGTCTCACTCTGTTCCCCGGGCTAGAGTGCCATGATGTCAGCCTACCTCACAGCAACCTCAAACTCCTGGGCTCAAGCGATCCTTCTGCCTCAGCCTCCCGAGTAGCTGGGACTACAGGCATGCACCACCATGCCCAGCTAATTTTTTCTATATAGTTTTTAGTTGTCCAGATAATTTCTTTCTATTTTTTTTTTTTTTTTAGTAGAGATGGGGTCTTGCTCTTGCTCAGGCTGGTCTTGAACTCCTAAGCTCAAACGATCCACCCGCCTCAGCCTCCCAGAGTGCTAGGATTATAGGCGTGAGCCACCTCGCCCGGCCTGGACGTCTTTAACTGAGTCATTTAAATGAGGCTTTGACAGTTTCCCTCTTTCCTAACTAAAGGCCATTAGATGAGACCAGGAACTTGGCTCTGCCCTGGACCAACGTGGGTGAAACTATCCAGTTTCCCAAAAGGCGGGACAAAAACACCACTTACCCAAGGTTTTCCTAATCAGATAGATCTGATCCACATCTGATTTTCCTGGCCACAGAGGCACTCCTGATAGCAGCTCAGCAAAGACACAGCCAATTGCCCAAACATCTACTGGGGCGCTGTACTGCGTGTCACCCACCAACAGCTCTGGAGAGCGGTACCACCTGGTAGCCACATAGTCTGTGTAGTAGTCACTCGGTCCAGCTGGCAGGGGTGGAACATGGAAAACAGAAAGAGCACTGAAACCTCAGAATCAAAACTGCCAGAGGAAGACCTCAGAAATAAAGCTCGTGCCTAATCTTGTGGCTTTTCTAAATCATTGGTCTCAATGCTGATTGCATATTAAAATCACTTGGAGTATAATATTTTCAAAATTACTGGTACTTGGGCCACACATGAGTCCAGTTAAATCAGAATCCCAGGGGAGGGCCTGTAGCAATCAATATCATTTTTAAAGTTCCCCAGATGATTCTAATCTGCTGCCAAGGTTGAAAACCACTCTTCTAAAGTAGCACTTCTGACAAGTATTATTTTAACAAGAAATGGTGGAAACCAGGAGAGTAATATACTTTTTAATAACCACTTTACTGTAGTATAATTTATATATAGCTTAAATATTTAAACCACTATATGTGCCTAAACATTTTCAGTAATTATAAAATTATAATTTATAGCAAGCGTGTGCCCTAAATATTGTAAGGCTGGTGGTGGGCACACCTCCCCTCCCTAATGAAAAAAAGAAGAAGCCCACGAGAACTGCCGAAAACAGTGCCTGCAGGGCCCAGCTAAGTTAAAGAATAGCCACACCTGGATGGTTACCCTGATAAGGGTCTCGGTTCCTGGAATCTATACATACCACCAGCCCCTCCTAGTTCTCAATACCCACCCTAAAACCATAATGGAAAATTCCTAGCTCTTCGATCCGGAAACCCCCATCCCCCAGCCCTAAAAACATATATAAGCCCACTCAAAACTTCTGGGTGGCATAACTTCTCGGGCCCCTCTCTCAGGACCCGTGAACCTCGCCAAGGCCCCTCTCTTGGGACCCATTACCCTCACCCGGGAGTGCTCAAATAAAGCCTCATTGCTTACCCCTTTCTACTCTGCTCGTCTTTTTTTCTCTGGCGTCGACCATCCAAAAACCTTACAAATATATAGGAACTAGCTTATATATTTCTAAAGCATTTAGATCCTTTATTGTATCAAGAATTTCTCCATCTTTTACACTTAACTAAAGAAAATGTCAATACTCACTCAAAAGCCGAGCAAATCCAAAGTCACAAAGCTTAATCACTGAATGTTTTGTGATGAGAATATTTTCTGGCTTCACATCTCTATGTATGCACTAATTATAAAAATCAAAACAAAAACAGATTCTTAAGGATCAACTCTATATATGTGGGATAAATAAAACACATGAATATTTAACAAATATTGGAGGAATCATTTAAATATCTCATTGGCCTGTTGAATAACAGCAACAGACCAGCATAAAATAAATCTAGTTCTAGTATCATACCTATCACATCCTGAATCATCCCAAATTTCTAAAAGGCCCAAAAGGATCAAGAACAGTGAAAGGAAAAATGAAAGTAGGGTAGCCAGTCTTAGCAAATGAAAATACAGGATACCCGTTTAAATTTGAATCGCAGATAAACAACAAATACAAATAATTTTTTAGTATAAGTATGTCTCATGCAGTATTTGGGATATACTTATACTGAAAAGTTATATATCTGAAATTCAACTGTAACTGGGAGCCCTGATTTTAAGCTAACAACTCTAGGTGAAAGGGAAAATGTTAAAATGCTTGGGCGAGGCCTGTATCATGTCTGCAGGAGCTGCAAGTTGGTGCATAAGCAGAATTCACAATTCAGTTGTTTAACTGAGAACAGAACACAGTTGGCCTGTAAACAGGACAAGCCCTGGGCCTCCTGAGATAAGCTGGGGAAGAGAAGGGCGGTAACCACGAGCTTGCCAAGAGATCTCCCTTCCAGCTCTGACATTCGTCCTGACAAGATAAACAAGAGTAGGCAGCAGCCCTCACCCTCTGGGGATAGTCGCTAGATGTCAGCTGTGTCCCACGCACATCAAGTGCTCTTAGAGCTGCTGCCACCCCTCAGGATGTGGCCCCCGCTCCACAATTTAGACTCAAATCACCTGTGGTTTCCAGACCACAGCCAACATTCTTTAACAGGGTGATATTAGAGGGAAAAATGTTTGAGAATCTTCACATGATTTTCTTATTAAATGACAATTTCCTTGGCAAAGAAAAAAATCAACAACCTAATTAACAATTACATAAAAAAAAAAAAAAAAAACCAAAAACAGTTGGGTCAAAATACAGCTCAGGGTTCCTAATAATCTTCCTTTCTCCCAAGTTGTTTCCTCTCAGAGGGGGAATGTTTACTCCTTCTGCACCCTGAGAAACCCTCCTCAGTCTGCAGCCTTTCTATTAATAGAATCTGGAGAGAAGATAGGGGTTCTTCTTGGGCCTGGCCAGTTCTCTCTCCAAGGGACCTTCTGGGTGAGAGATCAGCATCAGTGTCTCCCCATGGGTATTTATTATTCTGGAAAATTGTGGGGCAGGCAATTTTTGAATTAGTTTATTACAATCTATTTGGTTCTCAGCAATTAATAGATCTGATATCTCTATTCTTTTACCACTAGCTTCACATATTGCTATAAATGGGTACACTCATGAATATCATGATGACATATGGTAAGAAGTACTTGGAAACAAGAATGTGCTCCCATTCATTCTGGGAATTCTTTACAAGTTTCTGTGCCCTCCCCCATCAGCACATGGAGCCAGAGCATCTCCAGGGAGCTGTGGCATGCAATGCATTTGTCTTTAGCATCTCAGATCTTCTCCACAGGGGCCTTCATGCAGTCTCGCCTGCTCCATCATTCCAAAGTCTGCTCTTAGGAAAGTTCTCACTGTCACTCACAGTAACTAGCAATAGGGGTGCCCATTCTCCCTGTTGTACATGTTGATAAGAATGGTAGGCTTCAGCTAAGTGGAGGCTCAGTAGGGAGAAGTACTAGCTACTCTTATATTTTCTCCCTCTGGGAATGCAGCTTCAGGAAAAATCATTTGGAACAGCACAAGGAAGGAGATTTAGCCCTAGCACCTAAATGGACCTTGGCAATTGGAAGGATAACATATTGCCATCAAACTGCACTCGTGGCCAGAATAAAGCTCCAACATTGGAATCTGGTTTCTACGTGCAGGGAGTGGGTAAGTGGGCAGTGTTGTACTGAAGGGAGCAGTAGGCTTCCCAGCATCTGTGAGGTCACATCACAAGGGCAAGAGTCCACTGTGCCTCCCACCAGCCCAGCTGTGGCCAAGAGTGTCAGAGGCTTCCACCAGGCTGCTTGGGTTCAGACTCAGCTCTCATGTCTCACCAAAGCAGACACTAGCACTTGTGCATTGGGCTTGGGACTCCCCCTGCTGCAACTGGCATACTGCAGCTAAACAGGCATGAGTCACCTGGGGTTTCCCTTCTCAATTTCAAAGCGTTTTGAGGGTACCAGAGCAATAAGACTCCAAGTGAGTTGGATTCTACCTTAAATCTCAGTATTTCTAATCAGTATAAATATGACTGGTTTCTTCAAATCATAAAATGCATGTTTTATGTAACCTGAGCAAGAAGGAATAGTTAGGTTGGCATTTTTAGCCTCTGCTAACCCCAACCAGGCTTATGAAGATTTGGGTAAAAAATTATACCCACAAAAGTATGATACAAACTTTGTACAAGGCTCCACCTCAGCTTAAGGGCAGCCTTCTGATTTCTCAAGGGAGATCATGAGACTTACATTGTGTTTGTGGCAAAAATTTACAGCTTGCAGTGTCTGCCAAGTTATGCTCTTCACGAGATGTTCTGGTACCCTAATAAAAATAAAAAAGCAGCACAAACACATTCTTTAGTGTAGCCATGGAATTCAGCTCAAGAAAAGAAAAAGTAAACCAAGACAGGCTTCAGTGGTGAAAAATCCTAGGTGACACATAGAGTCATCTAACTCCTCAAGTAGTCATTCCATGAGTCCCAAGTAGAAAGAATATGTGACCAGCACACCACTGAATCCAGGGAACAGCAGGTTAACAAAAAAGTGCAGACTTCTATAGGGAGGAACATGAAAATCCACCTGGATCTTGATAGGTATTTATAACCACCTATCTCAAACATCTGTGACACTACTGGGAAACTGCCCGGTAACTTGTGCTCCATTTCTCTTTTTTTTTTTTTTCTTTTTTGAGACAGCGTCTCACTCTGTTGCCCGGGCTAGAGTGCCATGGTGTCAGCCCAGCTCACAGCAACCTCAGACTCCTGGGCTCAAGCAATCCTACTGCCTCAGCCTCCCAAATAGCTGGGACTACATGCATGTGCCACCATGCCCGGCTAATTTTTTCTACATATATTTTTAGCTGTCCAGATCATTTCTTTCTATTTTTTAGTAGAGATAGGGTCTCTCTCTTGCTCAGGTTGGTCTCAAACTCCTGACCTCGAGCGATCCTCCTGCCTCGGCCTCCCAGAGTGCTAGGTTGAGCTCCATTTCTATAAAGAACTTTTTGTTGATGTAAAGTTAGTTAATAATATTCAGCACAAAGGATGCTGTTTATTTTTTCAAGTTGCTCCAAACTGATGGCCTGAAGAGGGACTCCTCTTCCATGTGTGGGCACACGGTTTCTCCAGACTCCTAGGCAGCATTGCTTTTTTGGGTTTCTTTCTTTCTTTCTTTTTTTTAGGTAATGAAGATTTTATAGAGGTTTTCATTGCAAACCATGTAACGGAAGTTAATTATCAAAGCCAGAGGCATCGTGGTTCTTTCCCGGCACTGCTCCTCTCTGTCGGCAAGCTGCGCCAGCTCACGGCTTTCTGCCCTCCCCTCCATCACGGCAACTGAACTCTGTGCCACTGTCCCCAGCACCTTTTCCCTGACTTGAAGCTTCTTATATAGCCAGATAGCCAGGGCAACCAGTAGCGCCGGCAGGTCCTTTGTGCAAATTAGAAAAAGGTACCTCATCTGGAAGCATTTTTTTAAAAACATAAGACAATGAGTAAATTGGACTATAGAGACAGTGCATTTACTTTCTGGTGCCCCTACCCCAAGCTGGACTTACTGTTTTTATGAATCACACAATGTTGTTGTGGTCCTCAGACAAAACTAATAAGTAAACCAGGGAGAAAACTCTTGAGTAGTTGTCATTAGGTGACCACAAAAAGTCATTTCTAGCCTCTGAGAGAGGCTACGAGGCCACTGTTGTCACAGACCAGACCATCAGGAAATCGGAAATCCTTTCAAGCAGATCAGAGGATGTTTGAACAGAGTCGGCTAATGTGGGGGAAACAAAGAGGCCACTTCCAGGAAGAATAGCCGGGACACTGCTGGACCAGGACTATGTCGCTGGACTTGAAATAGCTTCTCTCCAAATTCTCTTCCTTGTTCCAGTGGCATATAAACACACATGCTGGAAAAACTCACCTGCCGAGAAAGAAGGCCTAGGAAAACGCAGCTAAGATGGGGACACTTAGGGGAACGCGTTCCCCCAGCCTCCACTTTTTGTCCAGAAAAGTGGAACATAGTTTGATTATTTGATAAATTAAATATTAGTATAGTTATGAGTACCAGACAACTTTAGTCTCTCTAAAAACATTTCCCAAAAGAAATATACAAAAGGAGCATTTAAAAGTAAATTATATCATCATTGCTCCTCTAATGCCAAGCACATTATTACACAATTCTCAAATGTAAAACCTCTATACAACTACCTAGTGTCATCTGCAGTTGGCTACTCACTTCACTTCTTTATTGCTCAGTTTCTTCTCTGGAATGTGGGGGTCTCAGACTCTAAGATCCCTTTTAGCAGCAACACTCTGAGATGATAATAAGAGCCAGGTTTCCATGGTTGGAGAAGGGAGTTACAGATATAGAAA
Organism: Eulemur rufifrons; assembly: GCF_041146395.1. NCBI lineage: Eukaryota > Metazoa > Chordata > Mammalia > Primates > Lemuridae > Eulemur > Eulemur rufifrons. The sequence continues at coordinate 81,581,936 of NC_090984.1, forward strand.
GGGAGAAAAACAGAATATATTCTGTGATGTTGAATTGAAACTGGGTATATGTGTGTATGTATATGTATACGTGTGTATGTATATATGTATGTGTGTACACATATATAAATATAGAGAGAGAGAGAGAGAGAGAGAGAATAGAAAATACTGTGCTGGAAGGGGTGCTGTCTTATATAAGGTGGTCCAGAAAGCTTCTCTGGTTAAAGGAAAATCTGATATAGTGGTTAATGTGGTGAGAAGTGGCCAGATTTGGGCTCTATTTTAAAACTAGAGCCTCCAGGATGTTCTGAGAGATCAAATGTGAGAGAAAGAGAAGAGTCAAGGAACAACGTCAAGGTTTTTAGCTTGAGTAACTGGTACGTGGTGGTGTCTTTTACTGAGGAGAGCTCTGGAGGCGGAATTGGTTTGGGGCGGGGGAGAGTGGATAATTTGCAATCCTTCTTGGACACCCAAAGGAAGATTCTGAGTAGGCAGTTCTGAATTCAGAAGGAAGGTGAGCAATGTGCACTATCTGGGTGACATGTACACTAAAAGCCCTGACTTTACCACTATACAATTCACCCATGTATCAAAAAGCCACTTGTACTCCCTAAACCTATTAAAACAATAACAAAAAAAAAAAAAAAAAAAAAAAGAAGAAGAAGAAGAAGGAGGAGGAGGAGGAAGGTCAGGCTAGAAATATAAATTTGAGAAGCATAAGCATATTGATGGTATTTAGAGCCTAGGACTGGATGAAGCCTAGTAGGGAGTGAATACAGATAAAAGAGAAGAGTTCAGGGTGAGTTCTGAGGCCCTTCGGCATTTAGAGGTCGCAAAGAGGAGAGGGACCCAGCCAGGCAGCCTGGGCTGAGCAGCAAGTGAGCGAAGGCAACACTCAGGAGAATACAGTGTCTCAGAAGCCAACTGAAGAAAGTGTTTCAAAGGGCTTCTGAGTTAAGATGATGGATTTCTAATTTTGTTCCTTCCCCAAACCTGACTAGAACTACACTGAAGACATTTTTTTTTTTTTTTTTTAAAGACAAAACCCCACAAGGTCAGAGAGGACAGGAGAAGAGATAACAGCAACACATTCTGGAATCCGCAAAGCAGTTGAATGAATGATAATTGACTAAACAGATCCCAGAAAGCTGAAATCTAAGCCAGAAGAGGGAAAGTGAAAGACCAACCAATTTACCCCCAAAGAATCGTCAAAGGGCTCTGTGGAACCAGAAGCTAAGGAGGAGTGTGGAAAATCTGTTTAGGAAACAATTAAAACCCTAGATCCCCTCCTCCATTCTATGCCACCAGGGAAAATTCTTTCTGCTAACTGGTGGAAGGCTGAAGTTTTATTTTTTGGGGACGATAAAATAGAGGACATTTGGCATGGTTGAGATTGTGGATACTGTTCTGAAAGCAAGGGATTAAACGGCTGCATATATACCAATCGTTGAATGCTGGAATTTCCCAGTCCTCTTCCCTCACAAGGCTCTGAGAAAGCTGGCAGGCAGACTTCACTTTCTGGGTAAAATATTGAAAGACTTTTTGGGGAAAAGCGTGGGAGGAAAGATCTGAAGGTTCTGACATTGGAGTTTCCTCAGCAAATGGCCCAGCCAGATAACCCCACAGTGAAGCTTACAGCTTCCAATAGTTCCCTACTCTTAACCATGAGCATATAATCAGAGGTTATATAATGCCCAAGAAAATCCTTTAATAAGAAAGTTAGAGATCAGAAAAAAGCAACAGAAATTATGGAGGGTGAAGTGAACATTTTTACAAAGCATTATTATCCTCAGACAGAAAAGGAAAGATGTTTGCATCCATGACATAAGAACAGGATACTAGGCCAGACATGGTGGCCCATGCCTATAGCTCTAGCACTTTGGGAAGCTGAGGCAGGAGGATCATTTGAGGCCAGGAGTTCAAGACCAGCCTGAGCAAGAGTGAGATCCTGTCTCTACAAAAAATAAAAAAATCAGCCAGGCGTGGTGGTGCTCACCTGTAGTCCCAGCTACTCGGGAGGCTAAGGCAGGAAGATCGCTTGAGCCCAGGAGTTTGAAGTTACAGTGAGCTATGATGATGCCACTGCACTCTAGCCCAGGCAACAGAGCGAGACCCTGTCTCAAAACAAACAAACAAACAAACAAACAAAAACAACAACAAAAAAACACAATCACGAGAGGACCAGTCCAAGAGTCCAACACCCAAATAACAGAAGGTCCAGAAAAAGAAAATGGAGAAAACAATGGATAGGAAATCAATAACAAAACAATTCAAAAAAATTTTTCTCTCGGTGGTGGTATAGTGGTGAGCATAGCTACCTTCCAAAACCCTTTTCTCAGACAGAAAGCACCCACCAAATGCCAGCTTAATGGCTAAAAAATCAAGGCCCACTCCTGATTTTCATAATCCAAAATGCTGAGAACAAAGAGAAGATTCTACAAACTTCTGGAAATAAAAAAGGAACAGGACTTTAGAAAGGAAGAGAAAATAGAATGGCATCAGATTTCTTAGCACTAGAAGATAGAAGGCACTAAAACAATGCCTTCAAAGTTTTGAAGGAATATTACTTTCAACCTAAACCAAATACATACTCAGACAAAATATTAATCAAATGTGAGGAGGGAATAAAGACATTTTAGGTGCAAGAGCAAGGTCTCAACCTCTTTTTTTCCCTTGAATGTCTCATACACTCTTTCTCAGGAGGCCCTTGGAGGATTCACTCCACCCAAACTGAGTAGTAAACTATAAAAGAAGATTATATGAGGTAGAGAAAATGGAATACTGAACACAAGAGGGAAGCACCAGGAATCTCTGGGAGGATGGTGAAGGGGGATGACAGGACAACTGCATTCCAGGCGTAAAAAGCAACCAGTCCAGACTGGAACAGTGTGACTCAAGAGCAGGCATGGCAGGGTTGTCATCACCATGCCCTTGGCCTTACACCATCTTAAATAAGTGTGAAAATATTCATCAAACCAACTTAAAAGCTTTGGAAGAGTCTGGATGACTAGCCAGAACCTTCAAGCTAAGGCAGATGTTCATAAGGCTGCAGCCTACACTGGCAAGACTAAGAAGAACATTCCACTTTACTTTTCTTTTCTTTTATTTATTTAATTTTTTTGGAGACAGGGTGTTACTGTGTGGCCCAGGCTAGAATGCAGTGGTGCAATCATAGCTCACGATAGCCTCAAACTCCTGGGCTCAAGAGATCCTCCTGCCTCGACCTCCCGAGTAGCTGGGACTACAGGTGCACGCCACCACACCCAGCTAATTTTTAAACATTTTTTTGTAAAGACAGGGTCTTGCTATGTTGCACAGGCTAGTCTTGAACTCTTGGCCTCAAGAGATCCTCCCACCTCAGCCTCCGAAAGTGCTGGGATTACAGGCATGAGCCACTGCATCCAGCCTCACTCCACTTTAAAGTGTTTGTTTCCATATTGGTAGTAAATGGCGGTCATGGCTGAGCTCTCGAGCAGAATAGAAAAGGAGTGGAACAGGTGTGAAGGGAAGGGGCCCAATTCTCTCTCATTTTTTACTGCCTTTAAGAGCCCTCTAGGGCCAGGCACGGGCTCACACCTGTAATCCTATCACTCTGAGAGGCCTAGGCAGGAGGATTGCTTGAGTTCAGGAGTTTGAGATAAGCCTAAGCAAGAGTGAGACCCCGTTTCTATTAAAAATAGAAAAATTAGCCGAGAGTAGTGGCATGCACCTGTAGTCCCAGGCATCTGCTACTCGGGAGGTTGAGACAGGAGGATCACTCAAGCTCAGGAGTTTGAGGTTGCAGTGAGCTATGATGACACCACTGCACTGTACTCAGGGTGACAGAACGTGACTCTGTCTCAAAAAAAAAAAGAGCGCTTCTACTTCAAAGGCAAATCCTTCCTTCAGAGGAATCACTAAGCTCAACCTTAACCTATGAGGGACGAAGGGGTTTGAACTTTTCTCCTGGGCCTGGTTGTTCTTCCCTACCACGGGATTAGGCAACTGAACTTTAGACAAGCCATATCCCCAGTTCCTCTTCCTAGTAAACAGTGCCCAGAAGGAGCTGGATGGGATTTGGCCTGGGCCTCTTGGATTCCCAGCCAGCTGAGCCTGGTCATGGGATTTGTACTCCTGAAGATGTCAGCTCCTCAGACCTAGAAATGGGAGTGTAGGCATGGGAGGAGAAAGTCAGGCAAGGATACTCCCTTTACTTTCTGTCCCAGACCAAGATGGAAGGGGCCAAGGAGGCATGCTTTCATTCCATAGGTGTCAGGTGATCTCCCTTGAGGTCTTCAGTGCAGTTGCCTTATTGAGAGCTACAGCTGTCCCTCTGGAGCCCACTGAGCTGCTGCAGAGGCAATCCCTCCGGGCAGGGTGGAATGGAATCCATCTTTCGCTAGTCCTCTACCAGTGTGACCTCACGGCATTCTTCCTGCTTGCTTTGGGAATTGTGTTTCACCCCAGGAACATAAAGGGCTCTGAACTACTTGACTCTGAGAAGGGGTAAGGGTGTGTGTGGGGGGGTGTCATTTGAAATGACAATAATCTAGATTTGTGTGTTATTATATATCTTTTGAACCAATTAGAGATGGATGTATTTGGCCAAAAGTAAGAACAACCCAGAAGGAGAAAGACAGAAAATCCAGGAAGCAATGGCTCCAACCATAGAGAAATGCAGAGGGAATTCCAAGGATGATAGCACAGGAAAGTCCCAGGAAGACATCTGGGCTGCAGGCCTGCAGTGCAACAAGCCAGACAGAGGAGAAGGAGGCCTAAAGTCAGGATGTTGCCAAGGAAAAAAATGGAACTAATGGATTACTTCATGTAATTATCCTGTGGGAAAGTATATTGAATGGCTATTAAAAAGAGTGGGAAAAATTAGCAATAGGGTTAAAGAATATTAAGCAAATTTAAAAAGCAAAGCGAATATTAATTTGAGGAAAAACTTCAAGGAAGCCATACTATGGTACAATGCTCAGCTGTAAGTAATATTTACATAGGCACAACAATGGGAACAGTGAATATTGAATTAATAAAGTTTTAATGTAACTATTTTGAGGGATTAGGTACCAGAAGCAGAGGGGATAATAATTTGAGAGCTAAATCTTCAGCTATCATCATAGAAAGCCTATAGATGTCTAAAAATTGATATATCAAGAAATAGCAATACACCACTCTTTTTACATTACATTATATTGCTGAATTTGATTTGCTAATAATTTGCTAAGGATTTTTCACCTAAGTTCATGAAGGATATTCACCTGTCATTTTCTTTTCTTGAAATGTCTTTGTCTGGTTATAGTGTCAGTATATAGTAGCCTTATAAAATGATTTGGGAAATGTACCTTCTTCCTATGTTTTCTGAAAGAGTTTGCAAAAGGTTGCTACTGTTTCTTCCTTATATGTTTGATAAAATTCATATATAAAATATTTTAATAATAAAATTCAAGGTAGCATAACTATAAGGAAAAATATATAACAATCCACATCATTGGTGGTAAGGTAAATTGGTTCAGTTCAGCAAAACTTATGACCCAAGAGTCCCATTTTGAGAAATTCTAAAGGAAAAGTACAAAAGAAGCAAATCCATTTATAGGAAATTTTTTTAATAGCAGAATCATTTATCAGACCAAACACTGAAAATAACCTCAATAGTCAAGAATAGAGGAATGGTAAGATGTAAATGTAACTTAATGTTATGTAGTCATTAATAGCAGATGTAAAGATTATATTGCAACATATATCAAAAATACATACAAAAGAATTTGAAGTGAAGGATAGAAGTGAGGGGAAAAACAGTCATCTCATCACAGAACACACAGAATGCAGTGCTTCATTTGGAAAAGCAGCTAGCAGGTTGGCTGCTTTTACCATGGTCTTCAGGCTTGCAGGCACAGACAATTTTGTCAGCACACCATGACAGCATCCATTTTAAAGGGGCAGGTGAACATGAAACAAATTAACTAGCCTGACATAAAAAACCAGAGTGCCTTCTCATTCACCTACGTTCAAATTCTGAGTACCAGCTCGTGCTTTCTCTGTAGGCAGTTCCACAAAGAAAGTCAAGTTAGAGTGGTGAGCAAAGAATTGGGATGAGTGAAAGTAGGCAGTTTGACTGGTTATTGCTATTAAGCTGAGATAGCTTAATTGTATCCATGTCCACATTAGGAGGGATCTATCATTAGATAAAACATATGCAATCAGTCAAATCCAGCAAGCCCTGCAGACATTCTATCTCTTTCAGATTGCTTTGCATATCTCTGCCCTGATGCATATGTGTTGGTTTCACAAAATAACTCTTGGAAATCAATCTCTGTCTCTCCTTCCAAGTTTTGGGAGGCTATATTGTGCCCCTAATGCCCTAATAACAAGATTGAGATGAACAGAGAGAAACATAAATGACTGCTATATGAAATTGAAGAGGTCTCCCTGATTTTTAAAAATTTCTTCAGAAATATGAGATGGGAGAGATGATGAAGAAATACCATGTATGTCTTTCCAGCATTCTCAATTACAGAAGCCATTCTTTCCACTGTGGCTTATCTAGCATTTGTGACATTGATCAGCAAACAATCAACATTCATTAAGACTTTATTTCTACAAAAGGCTATACAACAAAGATGAGGAATGGGTAGGGGGCTGGCAAGCTTCTATAAAAACAGGAATTTATCCTAAAAGAAATATTTACAGCAATGGTTGTTTATTGTAGCATTGTTAATAAGAGAGAAAAACTAGAAATAATGTAAATATTTATCAATAGGCATTGAATAAAGAAATCATAGTATAGCCATAAAATGGAATTCTATACAGCCATTTAAAAATATAAAAGTAGATATGTATAGATAGGGAGAGATAGCTATAGATATGTATAGATAGCTCCAGAGTACATTTAAAAAATGTAGCTGGGTGCAGTGGCTTGCGCCTGTAGTCCCAACTACTTAGGAGACTGAGGTAGGAGGATCATTTGAGGCCAGCTTGGGCAACATAGTGAGACCCCCATCTCTAAAGTAAATAAAATGTAATTTAATTTAATTTAATTTTAAAAATAAATGCAGAACAGTATGTAGAACATAATCCATTTAAATATATATATGCATAGGCCGGGCGCGGTGGCTCACGCCTGTAATCCTAGCACTCTGGGAGGCCGAGGCGGGTGGATCGCTCAAGGTCAGGAGTTCGAGACCAGCCTGAGCAACAGCGAGACCCCGTCTCTACTAAAAATAGAAAGAAATTATATGGACAACTAAAAATATATATATATAGAAAAATTAGCCGGGCATAGTGGCGCATGCCTGTAGTCCCAGCTACTCGGGAGGTTGAGGCAGGAGGATTGCTTGAGCCCAGGAATTTGAGGTTGCTGTGAGCTAGGCTGAAGCCACGGCACTCACTCTAGCCTGGGCAACAAAGTGAGACTCTGTCTCAAAAAAATAAAAATAAATAAAAATAAATAAATAAATATATATGCATAAAAGAATAAACAATTTCTCAAGCTGTTGATTTTATTTCTATATGTTTCTGTGTTGCTTGAAAAATTTTTACAACAACCAACATATCACTTTTAATGTAAAAGTTCTGGAATTTCATTGTCAGAAACTGAAAACTTGTGGTAATACTCTTAACCAAGAGATGTTCTTTGAACAAACTATATTAGAGTCAGAGAAGGAAATAGTGGTAATGCAATCTGTGCAGGAAAGAACTGATGAAGTATTATGTCTGGCTGCACTTACAGGTAGGCAGAAGAATGAGGAGAGAACATCTAAACTAGTCATTTGTGAAACTGTGAGGTGGTGGAGACCAATAGTTTATAGAATAACAGGTACAAAGCTTATTAAATCCTACAGAAGATAAGGAATGGTAATACATTTGTTTGAGGGCAAATATTAACAATATGAACACAGCACTGGGGATTATAATTGATACGTATTCATGTTACTGTAGCAGAATACATATCTTGTGACACAAATTTGCTTGTTAGTAGAAACATGAAGTTAGTAGTACCATGAAATTGGATCTTGGGAAAGCTTTCCAAGGGAGTACCGGAAGTTACAAACATGTAAATAAGGAGATGAATTAGTATCCATTCAGGTTCAAGGTAGAGATAAGTCTTTGAGTCTGATTTGGCAAGAATTATTTTTAATAATTAAGCAGCTGTTGCCCTTGAGGATGTTATAATTTACTGGGCAAAGGGAGTATGTAGCATAAATAATCCCAGAAGATGTTAGAGGCATCAGAGGAAGGGACTCCTGACTCCCCTCAGTGTGCTGACAGGCATCATAAAGGGGGTCATATCTAAGCTGTGTCTGAAGGACAGCAAGAGTTTTCTAGGCATAGTAGAGAAAGGAGGGCAACCTACGCTGAGAAATCAGCAAGTCCTGAACTCTAGAATACAAATGATTTGACAGGGCGGGTCATGTTTTATGGGGCAAACTGGTGGAAATGGGGCAGTAAAGTGAGTGAGATCTTATATCCTATGCTAGGAGTTTTCACCAAGGCAGTAAGCTTTGGAGAGCTTTTAAAGGATTTTAAGTAGAAGATGACATGATCAACATCGTATTTCAGAAATCTGTACTTGGAAATAAAGACGTGATCGCAGGATATTCTTAGGGCAAGTGCATAAACCTAAGGAGGGCCAAAGCTGGCACAAGCAGGGCAAACACCAGCATCAGCCCCTTATCCCTTGTCGATACTGTCTAACATACCAAATAGGAAACTAAAGGATAATTGAAGTCTTCTGACCCCTAGGGTACTAGATCATCAATTTATAGTATTACAGAGCTGAAAGTCCCCGTAAACTTTACTGAGCCCTAAGCTCTCATTTTAGGTGAGGACACCTGTAAACAACTTGCCCATGGTCACACAGATGGTGCTGACTCACCTTTCCTGGGCATGGACTTACAACATTTTACAGTAGGAGATTTCTAAATTAAAAACAAAACGTGTTCCTATGAATTTAAAAACTTTTGGTTGACACACTTTAACAATATGTACTTCCAGATAAATGCTTCAAGTAAAAAAAAAAAAGAAATAAAAACAAAAAAGAATAAAACAATATGTACTTCTTAATGATGACAAGCAAAAATTTGAAATTGGATTTAAAATAGATTAGAGAATTAACAAATATTTAGTATAATGGAAAGTGACTTTTTAAACAAGCAAAAAAAAAACAAAACAAAACACTTAAGCTTCAAAATAAATGGATATGACCTGGTTAAGAATATATTAATATCTTATTTTTCACACTTGCTCTTTAATAGTGTCCCTTAAGTACATCTTATATTTAATAAATCATTGCATTTTGCTATTTGGAAATGAGGTTGCTTGTAATTAACCACACTTATCTAATGGTTTTTCCCTTCTCTAACCCACCCCCATGAAGCATTTTATATTTCCTAGAACATATATAACACATTTTAGCCAGTGGAGTTGAAAAAATCTGCTTTCAAAACTCTAACCACCCCTTTTCTTCTTCTCAAACTATATGCCAAAAAAACTGACTCCTGATTACTATTAACCCCCACAAATCAGTGTTCCCAAGCCACTCAAACCTAACATGATTAATCAAACTCCCAGCTCCATCTCTCTAGTCTCACATAGCCATGAGTAACTTATACTAGTAAGTTTAACTGAATTGTCACTTGCAACTGTCAAAGATCAAATATCAACATATGAAATGTTTTCTCCTTTGACACATAATTTCTCTGTATCAGTGACTTTCTGGAGGGAGGTGTCTGTCCTCTTGGCTCTCTCTGGTTGTGTAAATTAATATTTTGAAACATGAAAAGCCTGTGCCATGGTCACTAACACACCATGAGCCACTTTCATCCCATTTGCCTGGAGCAGAGCATATATAAACATCATCACATGGCAGAGCAAGCCTGTGGCAAAGATTGAAAGGGTTGTTGGAAGAGCCTCAGCCTCCAGCCACTGAAGTGCAAATGTGAGCCAGGATGGGACACCATTCCACGGCTCTGATGTACAATGCACTCTCCATATTGTCCCCAGCCAAAGTTGAGTTCCCAGGAACAGAGCAAAGAAATGAAAGGATGGGATATCTGTCTCCCCTGCTCAATTTTTCTAAATTCCCCTCCCCTTTCAACTCAAAGGCCACCTCTACCATGAAGCCTTCTTGGATTGACCCACTTTCAATAATATCTCCCGGGGCCTGCTAATCATTCTACCCTCTCCCTCTAGCCACAGTGATTGGCCCAGGTGATTGCATCACCTGAGGTGAGCCAATCAGAGTTCTACTAGATTTAATATGTAGATACTATTCTAGAAGTTCTTCTATAGTCGATCTTCCGTTCTTCTAGAGTATCTATATTGTTTGATATGAGCCTGTGGCCATGCTTTCTATTTTGTGTTTTTCCCTTCCAAACTCCTTCCATCCCACACTACACATATACCCTCCAAAATCTACCATATGGCCGGGCGCGGTGGCTCACGCTTGTAATCCTAGCACTCTGGGAGGCCGAGGTGGGCGGATCCTTTGAGCTCAGGAGTTCGAGACCAGCCTGAGCAAGAGCGAGACCCCATCTCTACTAAAAATAGAAAGAAATTATATGGACAGCTAAAAATATATATACAAAAAATTAGCCGGGCATGGTGGTGCGTGCCTGTAGTCCCAGCTACTCGGGAGGCTGAGACAGGAGGATCGCTTTGAGCTCAGGAGTTTGAGGTTGCTGTGAGCGAGGCTGACGCTACGGCACTCACTCTAGCCTGGGCAACAGAGTGAGACTCTGTCTCAAAAAAAAAAAAAAAAAAAAAAAACAAAACAAAATCTACCATATAAGGAAAGCTTATTTGCAAGACAGAGTAAAACCAAAACTTAGAGAGAAGAATTGAGTAGGGAGGTGGGAAAGAGAGAAAGAGAACAAGAGAGAACAGCCATCACCTATGGTGCTCTGCCTAAAAACACCCAGCTGAGGAGGGGGCGGAAGCTGAAATCCAGCCGGCATCCTGTTCACCCTGGCAAGGGGCTCCCCTCAACTGGAGGAAGAGATCCTCCTCTCCTTTTTCTTTTTCAGACGAAGGCTCTGTCTGCTCACCAAGCCTTCTTCTAATATATACAAAGGTGCTGCATATGGAGGGGGAGAGAGGGAGAGAGACAGAGATGTGATAAGATCAGCGGATGCCCTAGAGTTACAGCCACCAACACATTCCTCTTTCACCTACACTTGCTTTAGTTGGGTTTTTGTCACTTGTAACCAAAGAAGTCCTGACGAACACAGCAGACTAGAGCCCAGATTGCTTCAGATGAAATTCCATGCTTGTTTTAGCCTTCAACATCCCATTAGCCATTGCCTTTGGACTCTTCCTTTCAATCTCCAAGCCTGTATGCTTCCCTAGTCAGGCACAGAATAAGTACTATCCTTCCTTTTCTTTGAGACTGAGATAGCTTCCACACAGAGATAACATACCAAAGAAATCAAGTTCCATCTAATAATGCCGTTGCTGGTTTCTTCATGAAAACGACTATTTATGATCTCTTTCATAACCCTTTTTGGTAATTTTTCTGCTGTCAACCCCAGCAGCAGAGTATGTTGTACAAACACTGGCTGTTCTTGCCTAGTCTTAAAAAGAGTCATCAATACCTTTTCCTCACAAATCCTGGTGTGTTTTTTTGTTTGTTTGTAAGGGTCGGATCACTCACCCTCTTTGGTATCTGTCCAACTCATGGAGAACTGTGTGGTCACAATATTCAAACACCAGGTGAAGCCTCCGCTTCCTCCTGAAGACTTCCAGGAGGTTGACAAGGTTGGGGTGCTTGAGTTGCTGAAAACACAAAAAGCAAGGTGCTTACATGAGAGCTGTGAAAGACAGCATTCTCTAATTTGACCCGATAAAAAAAAGCTGCTTGTCCTTTAGGAGTTTTATTTCTTGGATTGAAGGAGGCTGTAAGCAATATTATCTTAGCTCTCTTCTTGAGATATTAATATTTGTCAGTAGCCTGTAAGAGAAAAATGGTTATAACCCAGGTGGTTGGTGAAGGCAAAGAGAGGTATAAGAAGGCTGGAAAAGAAAGGAGAATGAAAACGGAAGGGAGATGCTAAGTTAATACAAACTCAGCTTTCAAGGCTCAGATCCATGTCCCTTCCTAAGGAGGTCTCCCTCCATCTCCCCAGACTGCTTCAGTGCCTTGTATGTCTAAAAGCCCACCAAAGTACAACTTAGAATTACTAAGTAATTAATAAGTAATCTTTACTTAGTAACTATGGTTCAGTTAATTGTCTAATGTCCTCTGGTATCAATAGATACACACGGATAGCATAAATAAATTCAATAGAATATAAGAAACCATGGCATCAGAGTCTGTGTTCTCTTGTTCACTCAAAATTATGTTGTCATACCTCCAGCATTGCGCCTTACATATAACAGACATTCAATAATTATTTGTAAATGTATGAGTAAGTCATGTTTCCTAGGCCAATGAAACATCTTATTTTTTTTTTGAGACAGAGTCTCACTTTGTTGCCCAGGCTAGAGTGAGTGCCGTGGCGTCAGCCTAGCTCACAGCAACCTCAAACTCCTGAGCTCAAGGGATCCTCCTGTCTCAGCCTCCCGAGTAGTTGGGACTGCAGGCATGCACCACCATGCTTGGCTAATTTTTTCTATATATATATTTTTAGCTGTCCATATAATTTCTTTCTATTTTTAGTAGAGATGGGGTCTCGCTCTTGCTCAGGCTGGTCTCGAACTCCTGAGCTCAAAGGATCCGCCCACCTCGGCCTCCCAAAGTGCTAGGATTACAGGCGTGAGCCACCACGCCCGGTCGAATGAAACATTTTAAAACAGAAAAACAAAGAAGGCTTTCCAATCTGATGTGCCTGAAAATGTGTGTCTAGAAAACAAAGCGCAGGAGTGAATGTCAGCTTTGCAGAGATAAATCTTGTACTTAGCTTCCTGGCCCCTCCTGGACATAATCCTATCAGAAACACTATAACTAGGCACTGATATCTTTTATTTGCTGAGTAAAGCAACAGACTTACACTAAGGAAGACAAAAAATTCACAGGAAACACCTCGGTCAGGGATCCCCTTTCTGCAGTGCCCATCCTTGTTCCACTGATCTAACAGATCACCACTGGTGTCTGTTTTATTTATTGTTGTATGATTTTAACAGTTGGTACATTGCTCCTCTTTTTCCAAATATTCTTTGACAGTGTTATCAGATAAGTTTCCATAAGAATTTTGCAATCAAGTATTGCTTTACCATATTAACTCCCCCTGCCCAATATTTAAAATTGTGGTAAAATATACATAACACAAAATTTACCATCTTAATCATTTTAAAGTGTATGGTTCAGTGGTATTAAGTACATTCATATTGTTGTACAACCATCACCACCATCTATCTCCAGAACTCTTTTCACTTGCAAAACTGAAACTCTGTCCCCATTACACAATAACTCTCCACTTCCTCCTGCCCCCCAGTCCCTGGCAATGACCACCCTGCTCTCTTTCACTGTAATTTTGACTAGGTACCTCTTACAGGTGGAATGATAACAGTATTTGTCTTTTTGTGATTGGCTTATTTCACTTAACATAATGTCCTCAAGTTTCATCCAGGTTGTAGGATATGTCAGAATTTCCTTGCTTTTTAAGGCTGAATAATATTCCATTGCACGTATGTGCCACATTTTTTTTTATCCATTCATCTGTTGATCTGTGAATACTTGTGTTGTTTCTCCCTTTTGGCTATTATAAACAATGCTGCTATGAAAATGGGTGTCCAAATATGTCTTTAAGACCCTGCTTTCAATTATTTTGGTTGTAGGAAGGTCCAGGCATCTGTTTTTTTTTCCCCCAAATTCTCCAGGTGATTCAGTGTGTAGCCAGAGGTATTAATCACCGACAAGCAGGTACTCCATAAGTGATAAAAGGTAGAAGAAAAATTGAAGCTCTTGAACTGCATGCTGTAACACATTTTTATGGATAGTGAGAATAAAGGCAGCCCTCAAAGGAGATACTAAAGAAGACAGTTATTTTCTCATTTTCTTTGTAAAATCCCTCTGTATTTTCAACATACTAAATTCCTGCTCCAGATATTATGCTTGATGAACAAGGATAAAACATCTAAGATACTCTAAAACCCATGGCTTAGTCCATTTGTGCTGCTGTAATGAAATACCTTAGACTGGATAATTTATAAAGAACAGAAATTTATTTCTTACAGCTCTGCAGCCTGGGAAGTCCAAGGTCAAGGTGGCAGCACTGGTGTCTGGTGACAGCTGCTATTTCCAAGATGGTGCCTTGTTGCTGTGTCCTCACATGTGGAAAGGCAGAAGGGCAAGACAGTGCTCCCTTTAACTTCAAACCTTTTTTATAAGGGTGTTAATCCCATTCATGAGGGTGGTGCTCTCATGACTTAATCACCTCCCAAAGGCCATATCTCTAAATACTGTTGCATTGGAGGTTAAGTTTCAACATGAATTTTGGAGAGGTCATCATCATTCAAACCATAGCAGCCCATTAGTCACCTATAGTTCTTAGACCAGAGAGCACTCCAAGCTATAAAATGCCACATTTCTGTTACCATACCTGGAAACTCAGCCTGAACAAACATTTTCCAGACATAGTAGGATAGAACTGACTACTGTCTTAAACCTATGAATTGCATTGGCTCAGACCAGAAACCAAACAACCAAATTAAAAGGGGATAAATAGTAACTTAATGACAGAATTAGCAGAAAGCAGAGGTTTTCTTTCAGACTGAAAAATGATTGCCCTTAGGCTCTACTTTCATTTTCAAACTATTTGGACTTTTGACAAGAAGTGATATTCAGGCCAAGACTTCAAATCTTAGAATCTTTCAGTTTTCCATGTTCCATATCTAGTCCTCACATTTCCAGCCAACCCCCCCCCTTTTTTTTTTTTTTTTTTTTTTTTTTTTAGCAAAAGTAGGAATGCATTAAGTCTATCCAAAAAAAATCCCCTGACCTCTGGATGCTAAGACTGGTGCCTCCAACTTTCTATGTCCAAATCTGCAATGATCACTGTAGGGCACTCCTGCCCCAGGATAAGACCTGAAGAGCCTCTCCACTTGGCCTCTGCTTACCTCTCCAGCCTCATTGCTTGTAACTTTCTCCCAGACACACTGAATTTCTCTCACTTCCTTGAAGTCTCCTATCAGGCCTTGTTTGCTATTTCCTGTCTCTGAACTCCTCACCTCCAGATGTCACTTTCTCTGTCCAGCCTCCTCTGCCCCATCCTGACACAGCTGATATGCACTAAAAGGGCTATGACCTTAGAACCTAAGCAAGGGGTAACCCAGTGGCAGGTGAAGGGCATTGTCACATGGTATCCATGGGTCTGAATGGAAACAGTAAATATTATATCCACCTTGCTATGTTACTAGACACTTTTTTAACCTAGATTTTAAGAACTACACAATATTCTATTCAAATGACATGCAAGTCCTTTCTAGTTTTTGGCTATTATAAATAAGGTTTTGATGAACAATTTATTAGCTGGCTGACCTTAACTTTGCATAAGTTAGTTAGCTTCTCTAGGCCTCAGTTTTCCATCTATAAGAACAGGAAGCTCAAAGGCTGCAGTGAGAATTACACATAAAGCACACACAATAGTGTCAGGTAAATATTAACCTGTTTATAAAGGTTAACTATTGATATTACTACCTTTGGGGTAAATCTATTTGTATTTAGGTTGACTTTTCACTATTCATTTTATTCAACAATTATTTCTATATCTTAAGGTAGGTATATAGGGCACTGTCCTAACCCTAAGGATACAGAGACAAATAAAGCAAGTATTGCCACTACCCTCATGGAGCTTAGAATCTAGGAGGGGAGACAGACACTAGACAAATAATTGCAGATATGATAACTGTTAGAAAAATCAAGGTCAAGGGTACCTGATTTGAGGGTTAGGGTTGGTCCAGGGAAATATCCTTGAGGAAGTGGCCATTAAATTAATGGTTCATTAACTGAGAATGAACTGAAGTTAACTGGGTACCATCTAGAGACCCAGAAGTATAGCCTTATGGCTCTAAATAGTTATGGTCAAATTGCTTTCCAAAAGGATTATGCATATATTTACCCCTCTGCCAGGAGTATGAGAGTACTTTTTACCATATCATGGCCAGCTTTGAGGAGCATATAGACAATTTAAGGCCCGTAATGTATATTGCTAAATTGCTTCCTTTGAAGCCTTACAATGCCTTCTGCAACACAGGAAGGTGTTACATGATTTTTAAAACCACTTGTCTCTCCTATCTTCCTCCATAAGATAACTGTCAAATAATTGCAAATAACTGATAAATTATCTCTCAACTTGTTTTCAGAATAATTTTAATTTAGAAAGATCAATCACTAAGACTAAATCCTAATTAGTGGTTAGAAATATTAAATTAAACATATTTTAAAATAAATTATTAACTCTCTCTAGGTTGGCAGAATTCCGGGTGACCTGAAAATACCCCAGCACAGCAGACATCTGGCCTGGCACAGCACCCTTATGAAGCCAGTCCCTGCCTAGCTGCATTCTTGTGTTCAACAAACATCTACAGAGCACCTACTCTGCATTAGCACTGCTCTGGGCACTAG
This sequence comes from Eulemur rufifrons, assembly GCF_041146395.1. NCBI lineage: Eukaryota > Metazoa > Chordata > Mammalia > Primates > Lemuridae > Eulemur > Eulemur rufifrons. Next base: position 81,598,458 of record NC_090984.1, read on the forward strand.
AAACACACTGGTGAATGACACAGAGGACTCAGGCATTAACCTAAAAAGTGCCATGGATAAGCCCTCTGTATACAAGAGATAAGGCTGCCTCAGAAGAACTGGCCCTAAGGAAGTGACCTTGAGCTGAGTCATGGAGGGTGAGTAAGGTCTGATCAGACCAAGGGCAGGGATAGTGGTGGAGGGACAGATGGCAGCTTTCCAAGCAGAGTGACTGGCCTTGAGCCAGGAGGGAACTTGGGCCACTTAAGGAACTGAAAGACGGTATGGCTTTGAGTCAAGCTCATGGAACTACGGCCAGCCAGACAGCCCGAAGGCAGGTCTTACAGGGCCTTGTGGGCCATGCTAAGCAATTCACACTTTTTCCTAAGTGCAGTGGGAAGCCACTGGAAGGAATTTTAGTAATATGTGCTACCATACCATTTGGGTTTTAAAAGCTCACTGTGGTGGCAGGATATAGAATACCTTGGAGGAGACAAAAAGTGGATGAGAGGGGACCAGTGGAGCACTCACTGATAGCTGAGAGACGACAGTGGCTGGGACCAGAGCAAAGGCAGGGGAGATGGTGAGAAAAGCCCTGTCTTGAGATATGTTTTGTTATTAGAATGGTGAGGATGTGATAATGGATGGGGGTAAGGGATGAGGGAGAGGAGGTGTTGAGAATGACATAAAGGTCTATACAAGGGTGCAGATGGTGGTGCCGTCACTGAAAGGAGGGGCAAGTTTTGAGGGGAAGAGGTTACTGGTTTGGGCTTGTTGAATTGGTGGGTATGTGAGATACCAAGTGCAGTTGTTATGTGGGCTGGATTTTGAGCTGAAGATAAAAGCCAGGGAGTCCGCCCATGTGTAAGTGGAGCCATAGAAACATAGAAGAGTTTGCCCAGGAAGAGCGAGAGTGAGATGGGAAGAGGTCCAAAGAGCCCAAACACCAAGATGTGTGGTGGAGGAGGAGGAAGCACAGAAGAAGAAAGGGAAGAAGGTCCCCCAAGATAAGAGAGAAGACAGCCGAGCATGATGCCATGGGCTATTATGGAAGGAGGAAGTGGTCAAATGCGGCCGATAGGTCAAGAGGAGAGAGAACTGAGAGCACCTAGCAGGCTTCCCCGGGTGAAGTGGAAGCAGTGTCAGTGCAGTGGCAGGACTAGGAGCAGCATCTCAAACTACCATACTCTTCCCTCTCTATTGACTGCCATGCCAACATCTCTGCTTCTGAAACCTGTTTGCAACCAGTAGCCTGGAGGTTTCAATTATAGCTCCATATTGTGAATGTTTGCATTCACAAGGGTCTGGATGTTTCTACTTCAATACTGAATGGACTTCTTTAGGAACATACAAAGGAATTAGATGAGAAGAACCAAGCAACATGATGAATGAACTATTTACAGGCTCACCCTACATTATTTATGACATATATGAGTGATTTTAATAGACAAAACAGACTAAATTACCGTATATACTACAAAGATGTTGTTCAGAGCTCATGTAATTACAATTCCTTCTTATTTATGAGTATGTGAAGGCAAAGCCTCAGGCCTGACTTTATTTCTCAGCATGTTGTTTTGCACTGGCCCAGTTTTAAAGGTCTCAGTGGTCCTCACCAGGCCATTACACTGTCCTTCAGTCATACTCTATCTAGAAGCATGGGCCCGGGCAGACTCAGATTTAGTTTCTCATGCACAAAGTTTCCACCTTTGCTGCTTCTATTTTACTTTGATCTCCCTTTTATGTTCTCTCCGTGGTCTGAATACGGATGTTTCACATTATACTGCTAAGTATTTTCTCTGATATTAAAAAAGGACTCCACTTTTATTATTATTATTATTATTTGGTTGACTTTAACCTGAGCTGTACTTGGTTTCTCTTACAGAGCTGAGAATGCCACATATCCTATTTGTGCAGCTTCCTCTATATGTCATTGGCTCTATGTCTTCATTGGGCATCAATCTGTTGTGAGAAGCCCAGGCTCTACATCCTCTAAGGTCAATTGCTTGGCCTGTTTAGCCCAACTTGTTGCCAATTTTTTTTTTTGAGACAGAGTCTCACTCTGTTGCCCAGGCTACAGTGCCATAGTATCAGCCAGCTCACAGCAACCTCAAACTCCTGAGCTCAAGCAATCCTCCTGCCTCAGCCTCCCCAGTAGCTGGGACTACAAGCACATGCCACCACGCCCAGCTAATTTTTTCTATTTTTAGTAGAGACAGGGTCTCACTGTCGCTCAGGCTGGTCTCAGACTTCTGGGTGCAAGCCATCCTCCCACCTCAGCCTCCCAGAGTGCTAGGATTACAGGCATGAGCCACTGCGCTTGGCCTGACAACTCTTAATGATCAGGAAATGTTACTTTCAAATCCTGGTTACCAGGACTCTCTTGAGCATTCTGGCAATCTAGCAACTCTAGTCTCTGTGGCATTAATGAGCTAGGGCTGAGAGCAGCTCTTCACTTTAGACAAGGCCTATGTGCTTTAGTTCACCACCGTCCCCACCACTTCCCATTACTGCCTGGTACTGAAACCAAATAACAATTGCCCTTTTCATCACTCTTGTATTATTGATTTTCTTATATTAGAGGTAAAAGTGAAATATTTAATGTGCTCATATTTTATCAAAAGTGGGAAAATGGGCTGGACATGGTGGCTCATGCCTGTAATCCTAGCACTTTCGGAAGCGGACGCAGGAGAATCGCTTGAGGCCAGAGTTGAAGAGCAGCCTGAGCACCATAGCAAGATTCCGTCTCTATAAAAAAATAGAAAAATTATCTGGGTGTGGTGGCATGTGCCTGTAGTCCTGGCTACTCAGAAGGCTGAGGCAGGAGAATTGCTTGGTCCAGGACTTTGAGGTTGCTGTGAGCTAGGCTGACCCCATGGCACTCTAGCCTGGAGGAAAAAAAAAAAAAAGAAGAAAAAGAAAAAAGTGGGAAAAGTTGTTTCTCTAAGCAATAGAGACAACTATACAACCACATATTTCATTTTTTGTTGTTATTTTAAAATCTTATTATAAATTAACAGTTTATAATTATATATATTTATGGGATACAAAGTGATGTTATAATTTATGAATATGTGTAGAATAATTAAATCAAGCTACTTAACATATCCATCACCTAAAATACTTACCTTTTTTTGTGGTGAGAACATTTGAAATTTTAGCAATTTTGAAATATATCACTGTTAACTATATTCACTATGCTGTACAATAGATCTCAGAAATAAAACTTATTCCTCCTGTCTAGCTGAGATTTTGCACCCTTTGACCATCATCACCCCACTTTCCCCACCTCCCAGCTTCTGCAACCACCATGCCGCTCTCTGCTTCTTTGATTTTGATTGTTTTAGTTTCCACATATAAGTGAAAACATGCAGTATTTGTCTTTCTGTGCCTGGCTTATTTCACTTAGCATAGTGTTCTCCAATTCCATCTATGTTATTGAAAATGATAGAATTTTCTCCTTTATAAGGCTGAATAGTTATTCTATTGTGTATACAGTCCACATTTTCTTTACCTATTTATCCATTGACAGACACTTAGGTTGATTCTGAATCTTGGCCATCATGAACAGTGCTAAAATGCACATGGAAGTGCAGACATCTTTTCGACAAACTGATTTCAAATCTTTGGGTAAATACCCAGAAGTGGCATTGCTGCATCATATGGTAATTCTATTTTTAGTTTTTTGAAGAACTTCCATACCATTTTCCATAATTTACATTCCTACCAACAATGTACAAGGGTTCTCTTTTCTTCACATACTCATCAACATTTGTTACCTTACATCTGTTTGGTAATAGCCATTCTGACAGGTGTGAGATAATATCTCACTGTGGTTTTATTTGCATTTCCCTAATAGTTAGCAATGTTGAACATTTTTTCACATATCCATTGACCATTTGTATGACTTCTTTTGAGAAATGTCTATTTAAGTCCCATGCCCATTTTT